>NC_137678.1:13101367-13233867 GCF_963989245.1 Nansenia antarctica
CATGGCCCCCTTTTCAAAAGGAGGCTAAATGTGCCATTATCACACTGGGCTCAACGGAAACAATAATGGAGCAGGTATAAAGAACCCGGCGTCTCAGTCTGGCTGTATTACCCCGCTGGGATTGGAGAAGGGGACCGCCTGCCGTCTGCCCCGGCTTCCAAATATAGACCCGAAAGTTCTTCCGCTGATCCGGATCCACTCGCCCAGAACTCACGACCCGCTTTCCTTCCTCCCTCCCTCTCAAAAAACCTTGTTCTCTTCGTAAAAACTCTTCTTCCCTCTCTTCCACTCCGCAGAGCTCAGAGCGACCTGGTTTATTATTCAATCAGGGGGGTCTTTTGTTTTTTTTCTCGAAAAGCTGAAGGGCGGAGAGAGAGTAGGAGAGGAGGCTGGAGGAGGACTTTTAGGATCAGGGCCCACCCGAAAGGAAGTCCACTTAAGACTGTAATCTCTGGGCTTCTGTACAGCCGGAGAGAGAGAGATCGTAGGTAGCGCCTTGGTTTATGACCGACCGACCGACAGGCGGGAATTGTGAAATGATAGCGGTGTAAAAAGCTATGCGATAAACCCCCCTCACCCTCTCAGAGGCGGGCCTACATCATCAGGGGCGGTCGTGTCGGATGCAAATGTCAAAATGCTAAAAAAGTTACAAAGTTCAACTCGTAAAAAAAAAAGAAGCTATTGAAGTCGCTGCATCCACTTGAACGCCGTTTTGCATCTGTGATTTTGATTGGCTGTTGTTTATGCGAGTGGTTCACGTTAACGGCGATGAGCACAAGATGGCCGTCTGTCGTCGGGGAACGGGATAGAGAGAAGATCTGAACCAGAGAGAGACGAGTGGCAGTCTGTTCCCCACAGCTTTAATATAGACAGTGTGTGTGTGTGTGTGTGTGTGTGTGTGTGTGCGTGCGTGCGTGCGTGTGTGTGCATGTGTGCATGTGTGTGTCTGTGCGTGTGTGTGTCTGTGCGTGTGTGTCTGTGTGTGTGTGTGCGTGGAGAGGCAACAGAGAGTAGTTTGGTGTGTGTGTGTGTGTGCGCTCGTGTGTGTGCGTGTGCGTGTGTGTGCGCGTGCCTGTGCGTGCGTAGCCCTTTTGACAATACCAATGAAACAAACGACTGTTCCAGAATGTTCCAGACTGTTCCAGACTCTCACCGCCGAGACGCCGGGACAGGCTGCCTGCGTGACGTGCCACCTCATCAAAAAACCCTCTCATGTTTCCAGTCAGTCACACCGCCTTCGGGGAGAAAATTGATCCATCATCACCCTGTGACTGAGCTCTGACAGCCCGTCTGGAGGGCTTGATCCTGGGCTGGTTAATCCATGAGAAGGGCTTACAGCCTCCGTTCACCAGGTCCCATGGAGAGTTAACGAGGGGTTAGTGTTGGCGCCGCAGTAGCATGTTATAGACCTCGGCGATAGTGTCGTCAACATGGGGAATCTACAGTATAGTATATTTTTTATTGGCCCCGGTGCTAAAACCCCCCCTGTACAATTAGGATGACGTCTGAAAGCCAGTCAAGTTTATGACCACGTCGATATCATCATTGGGTCAGACTACATTAGACTACAGGAAGCCATGGCCAAAGCTAGAACACCTTTTTTTGCTTACAGTGTCCCCCAGTTACTAGCCGTAAAATGCTGCTGTCTTCATGGTATTTGTATCGTGTGTTGCTCGCAGTGCAGGGTTTAATTCCAGAAGGGACTACATACAGCGGGGGAAATAAGTATTCAACGCACCGGCAACTTGTTTTTTTCAACATATTTCCATTGCTGCTATTCACATGAAATTTAGACCAGATATTGGTATTAACCCACTATCTAAATACATTGTAACACTCCTATCTATAAAAAAAAAGTTATGTGTAATAATAACCTTTAATAACCTTTTATTTGTATAGCACTTTTCCTGCAAATGTTGCAGCACAAAGTGCTTTAATCATTATATAATCATAATTTAATTATTTAGTCATTTAAAGGCAATATTAAAAAGATGGGTGAACATATTGACACATGGCACATCTTGACTTGAACATATTTGCTGAGGTTGCATCCCTAATGTAAACTGCCAGTGCATTCCACAATTTGGGTGCACAAAATGAGAATGCAGCCTCACCAAATATCTTCTTTTGTACATGTAAATAAGTACATGAATGTAATATGACACAGAAAAGGGGAATGACACAGGAAAGAGGTATTGAACACGCCAACTTATTTAATACTTGGTCGAGAAGCCGAGAAGCCTTTGTTTTACATTTTTGCCTCATCTGACCGGACTACATTCTCCCAGTAATCTACAGGCTTCTCCAAATGTTCTGTAGAAAACTTCAAACAAGCTTCAACTTCAACAGACATTGGCAGTGGAGTGGCATTGCCTATTGTTTTCTTTGTGACAACTGTACCCACTGCTTCCACGTCTCTGCTCAAGTGGTCCTTGGCTCTTGGCGCTACTCTTCTGACTAACTTTCTGACTGCCCATTCAGAAACCTTGCGAGGAGCTCCTGTGCGTGTCCAGTTGATAGTCAAAGTGATGTTCCTTCCACTTGCGGATAATCGCGCCAATGGTGCTTATAGGAACATTTAGTGAGTTGAGAAACCGTCGGTAACCATTGCCATTACTATGCTGCTCGACAATCTTGTTGGCGAAGGTCTTGAGAGAGCTCTTTGTCTCTACTCATCACGAGATGTCTCTTGGAGGAAAGCTTGGTGACAAATTATCTGTTTACTTGCATTCCGAGCCAACATGCACCAACATGCACTAACCCAGCTGATTCTAATTAGCACAGATAGGAGAACCCATTAGTGGCATAAGCTGGTTTAGTGCTTTTTCTTACTGTTCAATATTTTTTTATGGAACATTAGAATGTTATAATTTCCTTAGCTGTGCTGTGTTATTGGGTTCATACCAATGGCTGGTCTATATTTCATGTGAATAGCTCAATGGAAATATAATTAAATTTAATTAAAAAGCTGTTGATGTGTTGAATACTTATATTTCCCACCACTGTACATTAAACATTGATGAACTACTACTTACCGTACTGGAAGTACCTAGCATTACCATAACTGTACAACATGCTGAACACGTCTGTGGAACAGCCTTCCTAGCCAGCTAAGGGCAGTACAGAGCCTGTGGAACAGCCTTCCTAGCCAGCTAAGGGCAGTACAGAGCCTGTGGAACAGCCTTCCTAGCCAGCTAAGGGCAGTACAGAGCCTGTGGAACAGCCTTCCTAGCCAGCTAAGGGCAGTACAGAGCCTGTGGAACAGCCTTCCTAGCCAGCTAAGGGCAGTACAGAGCCTGTGGAACAGCCTTCCTAGCCAGCTAAGGGCAGTACAGAGCCTGTGGAACAGCCTTCCTAGCCAGCTAAGGGCAGTAGAGCCTGTGGAACAGCCTTCCTAGCCAGCTAAGGACAGTACAGAGCCTGTGGAACAGCCTTCCTAGCCAGCTAAGGGCAGTACAGAGCCTGTGGAACAGCCTTCCTAGCCAGCTAAGGGCAGTAGAGAGCCTGTGGAACAGCCTTCCTAGCCAGCTAAGGGCAGTAGAGAGCCTGTGGAACAGCCTTCCTAGCCAGCTAAGGACAGTACAGCCTGGACCTAAGACAGGCCTAAAAACCTTTTTATTCAAAAAGGCCTTTGACTGTTGAACCCGTGTTCATTCTTGTGATTTTTTTTTTTACAATGTAACTTATTGGGCCGGTTTCACAGACAAGGCTTAAGCCTAGTCCTGGACTAAATCACACTTTCAATGTAAAATCTCCATTGAAGATGCTTTTTAGTCCAGGATTAGGCTTAAGCCTTGTCTGTGAAACTGGCCCATAATGTTTTTAGGTTGTTTTTAACTTATTGGGCCAGAAAAGTGCAAAAAAAATAAATACATGATAATACTGTCTGTGAATGTGGGTTGGGTTTCTATAATCCAGAGGTAAACAACATGGCGTCACACAGCGTGCCCCGGTCCATCGACCTGAATCTCTCACCTCACACTTGTGCACGGGAGGCTGCTGGACGCAGTCCGAGGAGACGTTTCCGGCGGCGCCGCCCGCACCTTTCTGTCCCTCGTTGTCCCCCGTGCCCTCCTCCGAGTGGGTGCGGGACTGGTTGCCATGGTGGTGGTTGCCGTGGTGATGAGGGTGTTGCGCGCCGGCGGCCGGGGGGCTGCGGGGCGGCTTGTTGAGCTCCCTCCTCAGGGCGCGGTTCTCCTCCTCCACCTCTCGGACCCGCAGCTCCAACGCCTGGCGCTCCCCGGCTCCGCCCACCTGCGCTGACGACACGGGCTCCAGGGGCGACAGGGGGAGGGGCTTAACTGTAGAGAGAGCAAAGACATAGAAGAGGAGTTGTTATGGTTACGGTTAGGGTTGGTTGTTTTTTGTTTAGAGTGTTAGCGTTAGCGTTAGCTAACAGTAGGAGTTCTGTTTAGGGGGTTTAGGATAGTGTCCTCCCTAGGATTAGCATCTACTGTACCAGAGTACATGTTAACACTAGAACAGCCGTGCCTTTTTTTATCCGCCTCTTTACAATGCTCAAGCTGTTATTTACACACAACGACCAGTAGTTGGGTGCTTGTAAATTAGCCTGCCTCCTACACAGAAAAACAGCTTTATACTAGCTTATCCTGATGTGATTAGGAAAATGTAAAGATACTAGGTGGTAGAACGCACACATCTAGGAAAAGTCATGAAAGGAAGGGTCCTGAAATTTGATCGAGTGCAAAGATATAACCCTTTTTTTTTTACTCCCCATGGCTAATTAAGCGTTAAGAGGCAGTAGGACATCGGTTTAGGGAGATTTGTCAGGAAAGACTCAACTTTACCTCAACTCACATGAACTGAACTTCTCCTCATGAATCATTCATGAGGGTGGGGGGGAATCGCAAATGAGATTCAAAATCAACAACAAAAAAGAAATGAACAAAAGCAATGCACAAGAGGACACCTGATACTGCCTTATCACGGGTGAGTGAACGGTCTTATCATCTCGCAGCCAAATATCATCGTGTGCTAATTGGAGCCTCTATAACACACTCCACAAAAGGACGTCCGCCAAGTATCAAGCTCTAAATGGAGCGCTCTGAGATTTCAAAATTAGCAGTCAGGTCCAAGTGTTGATGCATCTCAAGCCTTGAGGGTACACAGATACCATTCAATCAATATCCTTGATACTGAAAGCCGAGGCAATACGCGCTCTGTGCTCTAATTCGAAAGGCTGTGGCAATTTCCCCCACTCTCCTCCTCCAATGGCTTTAGACATGACAGCCCAAAAGGCCCCAGATCGTTCAGAGAGTGAGAGAGAGAGAGAGAAAGAAAGAGAAAGAGAAAGAGAGAGAGAGGCTTTAGAGAGAGGATGTATAGTAGCTCTCTGAAC
Source organism: Nansenia antarctica (assembly GCF_963989245.1). NCBI lineage: Eukaryota > Metazoa > Chordata > Actinopteri > Argentiniformes > Microstomatidae > Nansenia > Nansenia antarctica. Next base: position 13,106,727 of record NC_137678.1, read on the forward strand.
GAGTATCGCTCAGCAGCACCATCAGATCCCTAAGGAGAGAGGCAGGCCTTGGATGGAGGCCATGAAGAACACAACCCCCCCCCCTTTAAATACAGGAAGTCTATGGGAAGCCAGCAGCAACAACAGAGAACCATGGACGTTCTAGCAGGAAACTAGGGGGTGTTCTAGCTCTTATCACAGGTATTGATCAGAGGGAGAGAGACGGATGGGTTTCCTGTAGGACATCATCAGTCATCTCAGCCCCAAACACACAGTGGAGCGTCCCACAAGGAGAACAACCCCCCCCCTTCCCCCTTTGGCCTGGAGGGTTGGCGCAAGAGCGATTTGGACTGTCACACAAACTGCAAGAGAATAGGTATCCCAGGCACTAGCCAGGTCTCTGGCCATTTATGAATTATTTATATTTAAGTTTCTGGGAACCAGGAGCAAAAACACATCCCTCCTGTCACACACACACTATATTAGTTCTACATACTCTAATAATAACATCATTATTGTTCTACTGTCCCTTTCTGTCATTGTCTTTTTTTAAAATGTTTGCTTATATAGTGTTGTTTATTACATTGTTTTGTTTTTGTATTATATATTGAACTGTTGCCTTCTGGACGGCGCTACCGATCCCTGGCCACCAAAACATCCCGTTTCAAAAACAGTTTTTTCCCCTCTGCTATAAGGACTGTCAACACCTGACTCACTGCATTAACCTTGCCAGATGTACTGCACTTTATAGTTCTAAATAATGACTATGATTTTGTCTTGTGGTTATGTGTGTACACTGTCCATTGTGATAGTAATGTGTAATGTGTGTGTATGATGTATTTGACACAAATTCCAGCGACCTTGGTCGTGTGATCATTAAACGATTAAACGATTCAATTATATTATTGTTGTTCGTATCTTTATGTCTAATGCACCAACCACACCAACAAAATGTCCTGTATATGCGAAGAATTCTGATTCTGATTCTGATTCTGGAAAGGCAGACTGCAAGACCACTACCAATGGTTTTGAACAACAAGCCTTATATTTCAAGAGAATGTAGAATTCTCGGCACACGCAGTACCACGCTTCATCTTTGTCCGTCGGTGGGAGGCTGGACGACGCCACGTCCGAAGAGTCGCAGGCGAATCGCTTCGGTCGGAAAAAAGGAACGAGAGAGCCTCCAAACATTTGTTCCCGAATGGCGTCTCAAAACAGGAGCTACAGTTCAGGAGCCCCTCATCTGCCGTCCGCTGGCCTTGGGGTTGTTGATTTATTCCGCGGCCAATGAGGGGCACACAAACCTCTAAATGGAATGTCACCGGTGTGTTTCTGTGGGAGATTTATCACCCCGTGGTTGTGGCTGTGAGAAGGATATATACACACGGGGCTATTAACAGAGCAGGCCCCAGCTAAAGCCCTTCTCCAAAAGAACCAAAGCGCCTTCTGGACTCCATTTCATCCAAGCTGTAATTAATTTGCTGAATGGATTTGCTGGGTTTAATCCCACTGAACAGCCTGAATGGCCATTTGTTTCGCGGCGCTCGGAGATTGCACGTGGCATTTGCAGGACGGGCAGACGCACCTGGTCTTCTCGCCAAAAGCCAGTTTTATGCGGCTAACCCCCCCGCGAGGGGATATAGCCTACACTAGGTTTCGCAAAAAGCTTATCATCCGTGTGCATACGAACGCTAGCGAACACGTGAGTGAACTGATTTCTTTCTGTTATGGGAATGACATTTAATTGGAATAATACCCTATAGAGATGTCCCCTATGGTATATTATGTATGTATCTGACAATGACACACGTCACATGAGAGGGACATGTGAGCAACTTATCACACACGTACCACGGCATATAGTTTGTGAAATATTCACGTGGTGTATGAATACTGCATGGCAACAGCCTGCCATATGGAGCTAATGACATGGAAGGAGGCCATTTTGTCAAAATGCACAATGCATGACCGAGAGACGATTCCAAACGAGCCTGTTGGAACGGGAACAGAACCCATCAGCTCCCAAAGCCCAATTGGAGTTGAGCGGCTGGGCCGTTGGACATAACGGACCTCTCTCTCCGGCCCCCGAACAACCATAGTCACTCAGGACCGTTTGGACCGAGTGATTCATGGACTGTTTGGTTGTGATGCTCCCTGTGTGCTCATGTATGACAGATTTAATTGTCGTCGGTTGTCATGCTCCGTCCACAAATTCCCCCGGGTTGCCGTGGAGACATCTGCCGAGGCGGTGGTGAACCATCCTTCATATGACAGCATCTGTTCACCTGACAGGCTGCATGAATCACCTGCCGCGGAGCATGCCAAGCGGCGGCCATCTTGTCCAACCCCCTCGTACCGTATGAGGATGCCGTCAGTGTCAAGAGACTGCTTGGTAGCCGGTGTTAAACAAGTATTTACTTCTGTGTGGTATCTCTGTGGTAACAAGGTGAGTACTTCCTGGTATTTACCTCAGTGAATTCAGCACAGTTGCTAACTACCTGGTACTAAATGGCAGAGACGATTGATCGAGTGATTCTAAAAGAAATATTGTAATTCATATAATAATATTACTACTACATTACACAGTCATTTGTATTGCTAAGACCCAAAACACTTTACAAAATGTGAATCGGAAGTGGAGAGTTTCTCCAGGGTTGCCTATTTCTATTTCCCTGTCTCTGCCTCTGCCTCTGTCTCTGTCTTTCTCTCTGTCTCTGTCTCTGCCTCTGCCTCTGTCTGTCTCTGCCTCTGCCTCTGCCTCTGTCTCTGCCTCTGTCTCTCTCTGCCTCTGCCTCTGCCTATGTCTCTGCCTCTGTCTCTGTCTCTGTCTCTGTCTCTGCCTGTCTCTGTCTCTGCCTCTGCCTCTGTCTCTGTCTCTGTCTGTCTCTCTGCCTCTGTCTGTCTCTGCCTGTCTCTGCCTGTCTCTGACTCTGACTCTGTCTCTGTCTCTCTGTCTCTCTGCCTCTGCCTGTCTCTGCCTGTCTCTGACTCTGTCTCTGTCTGCCTCTGCCTCGGTCTCTGCCTCCAGGCCCGGGGTGGCTAATCAGGAGGATCTGGAGTTTTCCCGGTGGGCTGGTCTGGTTTTGGGCCAGTCTGGCCGGTGTTCAGTCGTGGTAGTACTTGCAAGCCGATACCATTCTGGGCAGCTGGGCCGGTACCATTCTGGGCCGATACCACAAAAATAGGGTGACCAGATGTCCCGCTTTGCGCGGCCACGGGGCCAGTGTCCATCTAAGCGCCGCAACCAAGCGCCGACATGTTCAGTCGCAGCAGAACGTCCAGATTCTATGGAACGTCTTCAGCCTATCAGGAAACAGCATTCATGTTCCCATGGCAACGGCCCCACGTGGATATAGGGAGCTGGACGTTCATAGCGATGTACCACTGTTAGCCGCTAGCTGTTAACAGCGTTTGTTGCTGCAGCAGAGTGATTTTTCTCCCAGTCTCTGTCTGAGGTGCACCAACATTCAAATACTTGTGTCGTCTTCAATTTTCTTCCGATTTCAATGTATGACACATCATTTGAAAGCTTACAATCTGTAGTTTCAGGCTATGTAAAACATGATGACTTGGGCAATTGGTTTATCCTTTGACCAGCTGTTATCACAGTCATTGTCTGAATGAGTGCAGAGTTGTGTTTTATGTTTTCGTCTAGTGTGTGCGCGCGTTAGCCTTGACAGCTATGTCAATGCATTTGTGTTGCAAATGGGAGGCAAGTTAGCTAGCTAGATAGCCTACATACTCATCATCAATCATCTACAGGCCTAACACTGTCATGCTACTTTTCTTTATTAATATACTAAATTGATACTGCACTTTGACTTCACTTTCTGCTCCATACAGATACTTTATTGTGAGGTTCACATTCAAACAAAACATTTGTTATATATTTGTTAAGTTTTTATCTGCATAGTCTATTATTGGATGCTACTGAATAAACCAAACAGAATAGGAAACAGAATGGAAATGCATATATATTTTAAAAATGTGATAGATATAGCTCTCAACTTGGCCAGGGGGGGCGGATGCTACCAGGGGCACCTAAAGTTTGGTCCGGGCCTGTTGAGAGGGTGTCCCACATTGTCCCACACAAACATACTCCTTGTCCCACATTTGGTTTGTTGGGACCTGGTCACCCTAGTGGTATCCAGCAAGGGATTGCTGCTATCACAGTAGAAGGCACAGGTGAGCTGTTGTACCAGTGTGGGAACAATGAAGCAAACCCATGAGATAGAATCCTGTAAATGTAGAGAAGACTGTAGAGAACAGTGAGTCTGCTATTACAGACTAAAATACCAAGGTTGTAATAATTACATGATTTTAATATACTGTAATCGGTTGTGAACTAAAGTGGGTCGGTCTGAGGCATGAAACTCCAGAGCTGAAAACGAGTCCCACTCCGACCCTGCCTGCCTCTGTCTCTGTCTCTGTCTCTGCCTATCCCAGATAGGCCTCCTACCATGAGAATGTCCTCTAAGAGTAACGGTTTACATCTGTGGTACCCGTGCGAACAGTCCCTGGTTCAAACCCCACAGGGTTATACACGCAAAAAGAAGCGGTTAGCCCGTGTCTCTGTTTTGCGTTTAGTGTTCAGTGTTCTCTCCAAAGATGAACAACATACGGGTGGAGCTGTGACACGCTGTGTCGTGCTGGTGCCACTATGTCAACATCGCAAGGCATTTAGTAACGATAAAGTGAGAGAGGAGATATTTAATTGACGCTCCTCTGTGAATTCAGAATTTTGACATGAAGGAACCCTTTGAGTCAGGGTTTCGACGACGCGATCCAAGTGCCTCTCTGTTCAAAGGTCCTGGGGAGAAGCCTGCGTATGCCAACGACATCATTCGACATGGTTCTTAAAAGCCTGCAAAAAAGCCTGCAATATGTTTACATTCTTGTGTCTTGGGTTTCATATACTGTAAAAAGGTTACTAGTTCATATGTTTATATGTTTTTAAAAGTACACCTTTACATGCTAACTTCCCCCTGTCTATATACCCCCCTGTGAATAGGCCATATCATGTATATAAGTATAGAAGTTACATAATAGAAGTTACATTCTCAGAGTCCTACCGATCACTTATCCCCCTATTTATGTCTATCATTGTACCTGTTACAATGACAATAAAGATCATTAATTCATTCAAAAGCGAAGTCGAAAGTGAAAGTGTTATCCTGTTCCTCAGTTCATTCCGCGTTTTTTCGCTGTATTTTTTAGCGCATTGAATAAACACGAGTCGGTTTTGATACTGCAATCCAGCACCAGCTTGGTCAAACCCCTTGGAGAACCTTGGTTGGGGAGTTGACTAGAGTAGATGACAGCTGCAACCGCATCCTCAGTCTCCCACTAGACATTCATCATGCTCCATCACGTTACATACATAATCTATTTGCTTAGTGTTCCTTAATGATCGTCTGTGGAGACTATCACTGCACTTATCGAGTGTTATCTTGTTGTTATCTTGTTGTTAACAAGTCGTCAGTTAAGCGCTGAGTTTAAGATGAAGACCTACAATCACAGGTTCAACTGTAGCTACAAACCAGGCCTCCCGTATAGAAGACATAAGTAGCCCAGTGGTGCTTTACTCTGGGCTTGTAAATGTTTAACAGACTGCACTTATATAGCGCCTTTATCCAAAGCGCTTTCGGCCTCTCATTCACCCATTCACACACACATTCACACACCAATGGCGGCAAGCTACCATGCAAGGCGCCGGCCCGCTCACTGGGAGCAATTTGGGGTTCAGTGTCTTGCCCAAGGACACTTCGACATCTGGCCAGCCGGGGCTCCACTGATCTGCCACTGATCTGCCACTGATCTGCCATCCTTGCGATCATTAGACGGCAGCTCTACCTCCTACGTCACAGCCACCCCATGTGGACCTAACACGTCTTCAGGGTCTTGGTAGGTTTGGTAACATGGTTTGGTCACATGGTTTGGTCACATGGTTTGGTCACATGACCATGTTTGTGGTGATGTACTATAGAAAGTGTTCAAGTCTAGTTCATGTCTTTCTAGGAAAAAGGACATAGTGAGGACAGTGTGAGTGGCCAGAACAATGCCCAATAATCATTTTGTACCATAAAGTTAGTAAACACCCAGGCTTTACCTAACCTGTGCAAAGTGAATTCTTATTTCTTTTTTTTTTTAAATAAGAGAACGTTTCACCGTGGTGGCTTAATAGCGGACGGCATTTCACTCCCCCTGCCTGGATGTGTTTAGGAGAGACAAGGGGAAGAGCAGGGTGTGTGTGTGTGTGTGTGTGTGTGTGTGTCTGTGTGTGTGTGTGTGAGAGAGAGAGGTGTGTGTGTGTGTGTGTGAGAGAGAGAGAGAAAGGGGGGGGGGGGGGGGGGGGGGGGGCGGCAGAGACAGTAAAAGCTGAACAAATGGGGTGAAGCTAGCGACAGAGGAGCACGGTGCAGGGAGTAGATCAGCGGTATTAATGAGTTATCAGAGGAGAGGTGAGACCCCCCCCGTGATCACCCCGGCGCCCCCTCGCTGTGGCGCCTTCACGCGTGCGAACACATCCAACGGTTTCAAACGCAGCGCTCTTCAATTATTCAACGTTTTTCACACTCCCGCACCCCCTGATCTAGGCCAGCATCGGGAGAAATTTGCAACCGCTGGTTGCAGGTCGTTGTCGCCGTGGTGACGTAATGATGTTTCCATAAACATGAATGTCCCAATTAATGGTAAAAAAAATATGGGATGTTTTGTTTTGCTTCGGGCGTAAACACGCTGCATATTCATGAGGGGAATGTTAATAACTAATGAGGGGGAGTCTGCAGTCGCCATGGTCACCTAGCTTGAGTCAGCTTATTTTTGTATTCCGCCAGACAGTGGGGTGTACTTTTATTTAGCTGATGCCTTTTCCACCAACGGATGTCCCGAGGCTCTGTGTGACATTATGAATGAGGTCTCCCGGGATCACTCCGTCTTATTAAACCCCCCCCCCCCCCCCTCCCCCCCGCCCGGAAACAACAGCAGGCTAACATTTGTAATCAGTTCTGATCAACATTATTTCCACGACAGGGAAAGTATACTACAGCACCATGACATTCAGGCCTACAAAGCTCCCATCTTACATCCAGCTAGCACCTGTTCTTGAACACAAGCCTTTTCATCTTCTTTGAGTCGGGCCTTAGTAGCGCCGAGCTAAATCAAGTTGCAAAGCCTGAATCTGTCACGTCGCGCATGGTTAAGACAGCCAGGGACCATAATGATGTGACGCAACCCCTCCGTCGGATTGGATCTTTGAAATTGAGCGGTGGAGTGGAGTGAGCCTCAGGGGATCTATAAAGATGTAAGATAAGAAGCTCAAGGTCTTTCTAAAGTCAAAAAGGTGGTTAAAGTGATTGAATCCCCCAAAAAAGGGTACAACCAAGACTGAATGTAATGAAGTAGAATGTAATGAAGTAGTAGTAGTAGTAGTAGTAGTATGAACGCAAATCGAAAAATTCTTCAATCTCGAATCTCGAATCTAATTATTTCAACGTAAGCCGTATTCACATTAATCACCAGTGGTTAAATCAATCAAAGGAATCTGATTTGAAAGTGAACTTGTTTATTTATTGGCTTCTGTAGGCTACGTGGTGTAAAAAAATAAGCCAGGGCCAATATAACACTGTTACAACACTGTCATATGAAATATAAATCAGTTGCAGCATGACACAGTAGCGTTTCAGTTGTAGTTGTGGTTTTGTTTGCTCTGGCAGACTCCACAAAACAATGCTGACTCATTCTGGGGGGTTGGCTGGGGAACTACAAATCCCAATCCAAGCCTGCCAAATCAGCAAGAAACACACACACACACACACACACACACACACACACACACACACACACACACACAACCGCCTAAGGTCAAGAGGCATCCATCAAACCATTGCCTGTGTGTGTCTGTGCTTGGCTTGTTGACACGGGGTGCTGTGGTGGCGCCTGTGGTGCCTGTGGTGGCATCGATCCTGTGATGACGAGGTGCAACTGTCAAGAGAGGATATCCCACACGGAAGTGCCATAACCTCCACCGAACAGCGCCAAAACAAGCAATCCAGTTGACTAGTTTCAATGAGAACCCCTCGATTTGAACAGACAAAACAGACTATTTAGGCTATTGTTGCTGGTTACGCACAGCAAGTATAATTTGCCTGGAGGGGGCATAGTCGTAGTGAGGACACACACACGCATTCATTTCCACTTCTGAGGTTCCAGAGTGAGTGTTTTCCTTAGAGTAAAGTCCCCCGAGTAGACCACTCTTTCATGCCTTGAAGGCCTCTACTCTATTTCCGAAACGCAGGCCCACAGGGTTCAAAACGTAGCCTTGAATGAAACTTCAACTGTCTCCCGCAAAAAGGATTGAAGGAGCTAAATATTGAACAAAATATGCTATCGCAGGCCTAGTATGAGGAAGAGACCGTCGCGTGTGGTTCCTCCGCTGCACAACCGCAGAGAGGAAAGCGCTCCAGAGGGTCGTCAACTCGGCCCAGAAGATCATCGGATGCCCTCTCCCCTCCCTGGAAGAACTGTACAACTCCCGCTGTCTCAAGAAGGCAGTCAAAATCCTCAAAGACCCACACCACCCTGGCGTTCAGTTTCTTATCTTTATAAAAGTACATAGTTAGATGCTAACACCCCCCTGTCTATATACTCCCCTGTGAATAGGCCATATAGTGTATATAAGTACATACGTTTACATAATAGATACACACTCAGATTCCTACCGATTACCTATCCCCCTATCTATGTCTCATTCTTGTTGTTTTATTATCTTAAGACTGTGTTTTATTATCTTAGGACAGTGTTGATCGTTAGCACCTAGGGTTTGCATTTCAATTTCGTTGTACCCGTACAATGACAAAGATCATTCATTCATTCATTCATTCATTGTAAGTGTTCTTGAGGAGAAGACTGAGAACTTTCTCCCCCCCCCTCCCCCCAAAAAGAATTTCCAACGGTCGGTGGTGCCAATGAACCAAACTGCTACTAAAATAGTTGTCTGAATGGATTCCACATCAGCTGGTCTTAGAAAACTGTGACTGCTCAAATAAGGTTTCAACTGGGTGCTGGGGACTTGGAGTGTAGAACTGCATTAGTCTTACTTGACACCAATTAGCTTTGTAGAGGCCATGAGAGGAAGCTAGTTGTGCATTTTCCAGGAAGTGAGCTGTGAAAAGTCTTCTTTCTTTCTTTCTTTTTTTTTCTTTTTCAAATGTTTTAATCCAGCAGCATTTGGATTTCTTTATTTATTTTATTTCTTCTCTCTCCCAGAGACTTGGCTCAGCCTCCAGGGTCAGACAGGGGCTGTCACTGAAATAGAGAGGGAGAGAAAGAGAGAGACAGAGAGAGAGGGAGAGAGAGAGAATGATAGGGAGAGGGAGAGAGAGAGAGAGAGAGGGAGGCAGAGACACACAGACAGAGAGCGAGACAGAAAGAGAGAGAGAGAAAGAGAAAGAGAGAGAGAGACCGATATAGAGAGGGAGAAAGAGAGAGAGAGAGAGAGAGAGGGAGAGGGAGAGAGAGAGAGACACACACACAGACAGAGAGAGAGACAGAAAGAGACAGAGACACACAGACAGAGAGAGAGAGAGACAGAAAGAGAGACACACAGACAGAGAGAGAGAGAGACAGAGAGAGACAGAGAGAGAGACAGACAGAGGGAGAGACAGAGAGGGAGAGAGAGAAAGAGAGAGAGAGAGACAGAGAGAGACAGGGAGAGAGAGAGAGAAAGAGAGAGAGAGAGACCGATAGAGAGGGAGAGAAAGAGAGACGGAGAGAAACACAGAGAGAGAGAGAGAGAGAGAGAGAGAGAGAGGAGCCATGTCTGTCTCAAACATTCAACTTTCATCTAAAAGCTTGCTCTAGACATATATTTTCACAGTACCTTTCCAGTTCGTTTACAACCCAGTCAAAATAATGACTTTGCAAACCTGTGTGGGTAAGGCCTTATGACCTGTGTGGGTGATGCCTTAAGAGGAACCATTCAAATGCATAGTCTCCAGTGACTGTGACCCCGAAGTCAGAATTGTCAATTTATTCGTAATTAATAATGGCATAGCTTCAGAATTTCAATGCTCGACACAAAGTCATTAAAATGGCAGTGAAAACCCCTGGACTAAATCTTCTTGAGGAAGTAATCAACTTTAGCCAGGCCTCAGTAACTCATTAATACACTACCGCAGGAAAAACGGAAGAAAATGGGTAACTTTGTATACTGAAAACTTTATACGTGCTTTAAAAATTCAGCGATATCTGGGGTATTTAATATTGACCCCTCAAAGTGAAGGTTTGCCAAGAATAAACTTGATTTTTAGAAAACACATAATGCAATCTTAAGCAAGAACCATTGCCTCAAAGAACTATCAAAAAACGAATGGTCTTCTTAGCCTCAGGGACGTTCTCTCTGCGTCTAAACACTGAGCCTGATCAGTCGAGGTTACCGTCGGTATCTGTCGGAAAAAGCTCTCCCTACTGGTCTACGAGGACAACCTGGGATAAGACGATATTTCCCCTCAACTTGAAAATAGGCTGAACCATCCCTTTAACTTTGGGCAAAGATCATTAAAAAAAAAGATGGAGGACCCAAATGAAGCTATGGAGTAGACATACAACCCCCCTCCACATCAGATTCGCCCAGAGCATCGAGGCTTTTAAAAAAACGAGCTAAAACACCCTTGACCTGAGGTGATGCCTGCCTCCCGACACTGCACTTTTTGCACTTTTATTTCTGCACTTGTATTGCACCTTGTTTTTAGTGTATTTTTTCTATTTTATCCGTTTTTTATCTGTATTTGATCTTGTCTTCTCTTTTACCGGTGTTTTATCTTTTTATCTGTTAAGCACTTTGGGCGGCTGTTTGTCGTTGTAAAATTGTGCTGTATAAATAAACGTTACTTACTTACTTACTTACTTACAACCACACACACACACACACACACACACACACACACGTTTGGACACATGGAGGCTCACCTTGAAAGTTCCCGGCGGACAGGTAGAGCCAGGTGAGGGCTGGGATGGACAGCAGGGCGAGGGAGGCAGCCAGGAACTTCCTGCGCCCACGACACATTCCCAGCATCCTCTAGGGCGACGACGGCGGTGGAATCAGAGGCGGAGTGACCTCTATGTAGGCAGCAGCTGTTGGCCAGGGGGGTGCATGGTACTGTCCTGGGGGAGGGGGGAGGGAGAGAGAGGGGGAGGGGGAGGGAGAGAGAGAGGGGGAGGGAGGGGGGTTAGAGATCAAAGACCAAAGAGAGAAGGACCTATCACAAGCTGCACACATATCTGGTTTGCTGATCTGTTATTTCATTTATATTCTTTGGATTTATTTATTTTATTCCTTTCTTTTGTTATTATGATGATTGTATGTATACAATGTTTACAATTGTCTGTATGTATATAATGTTGACAATTATCCAAATATGATTTTTGTGTCGGACCCCAGGAAGACTAGCTAATGTCATGGCATTAGCTAATGGGGATCCTAAAAACAAACAAACATACTGTTTTTGTTCTTGCCCTTCACAGTCGAGTGCAAATTTATCACTGACATTTCAGATATTTTCAACAAAGAAAATCCTAATAAAAATGACATTTATTTGAATAGCACTTTCTCATAAACCCACAACACTTCACGGGTCAGGTGCTTCCTCAAAACCTACATATTATTCAGAGCGTTATTCTCTCTCAGTTGCATTATGACCTGTCCTGAGTTTGAATTCAGAATGTGGTAAAAAATATATATATGGGTATAAGGGTACACAATGAATTCACAATGAATTACAGTCAATGTTTTAGGTTGAACTTGTATGCATTAAGGTTGAAGACCTTCTGGGTGAATCTGGAGGTAACTAAACACACTGCCGTGAATTATTCATACGAGGAACCACTGGCGGACTCAGGGGGGGCGACCGCCCCTCCTGGTGCCCCCACGGTTGAAAAATGTCTCTCTTAAGTAGGGCTGGGTTCAAAAAATCGATTTCCCGATTCTGAATCGATCTTCATTAAATGAGCGATTTATCGATTCATAAGTCCCGAGATCGATCTTTCATGTTTTTTTTTTTTTTTTTTTTTTTTTTTTTTTAAATATATAAACCCCTCAAAAAACGTTCGGAAACGCTTTTTTTGTTGATTATTACCGGTAGGCTATGTTTGTAGCCCCTTTATTTACATCGGCTGCAGTAAAGCACGTTAAAAAGCACTTTTTGTAGTTGCAAAATGTTGGTCAATGATGTTCATATGTTCCAATAAAATGTGTTCCAATAAAAAGTACATTCATGTAACTGCTTTGGAGTCAATTCATTGATATGTTTAACAATGCTACATGTTATAGGGTTCCTTGAACCATTTATAGCATTAATTCTGAGAATCTCTTTCATATTCAAGCAAAAAATGTATATTTTAACTAGATCGAATCGGAATCGAATCGAATCGAATCGAATCGTGAATCGAATCGAATCGTGAGCTCACTGAGCTGGTGAATCGGAATCGAATCGTTTTGGGAAATCAGTGGCGATACCCAGCCCTACTCTTAAGTGCCCTTTTGAGTGCCAAAAATGAGAGGGCGTGCCCTATTGGTGCCCCTCTAATGGTCTAAACTTGACCATGTGCCTCCACAGTTGAAAAACGTTGCACTAAAGTGCCCTTTTGAGTGGCAAAATTAGAGGATGTGCCCTATTGGCTGCCCTTCCAATGGTCTAAACTTGACCATGTGCACTGATGGGGTCCCATGTTGTGCAGTAGGTGCCCTTTTTTTCTTTTCGCCCCTGCCCTTCAAACAGCCAGTCCACCACTGCAAGGAACTGAATCTCAAATCCAGGAAATAAGTAGAGTCCTTCACCAACTGTGCAGAAACGCCCAAAAAAGTTGGACCAGCAGCAACCTGCCGCTTTAAATTTAAGAGATATGTGCTTCAAGAAAGGACACCGTGAATCAGGACTCCCAGATTGTGATCGCTTCGTTTCGCATTCAGCCCCAGATCTGGCAAGTGATGACCTACCGCTTTAGAGGAGCTATTTTAGTCGATTTCCGACGCAACGTAGAGCAGACGGAACGACGGCTCATTATATGATATAACAATAAATCCTCTTTCCATTACAACTGCATTTGTCCAATTAGCCAGTTGACCCCCCCAGTCGATTTTTAATCTTCACCAGAGGAGAGCTGTGCTCTCTGTGGAGCTGGGGGGGCCAAGGTCCAGTCTGGCAGGGGGAGGGGTACGTTGGCAAACAGACAACACTCAGAATGCCGATAATCGGGGCGCTTAGGTGGCGTAGCGGGTTAAGCGTTGACCATGTAACCGCAGGGTCCCCGGTTCGATTCCGGCCGGGGACATATGCTGCATGTCATCCCTCCTCTCTCTCTCACCCATCCTTCCTGTCTAAAATCTCTACTGTATCTGTCAATAAAAATGAAAAAATATGAGTGGGACTGCTTAAAAAAATGCCAATGATCATCGTGTTACCTCAACCCATGGAGGAGAAACTGGGGAGATTGAGGGGTGTCGTTTAGAAAGAGGTTGAGGGATTTTCTTTTCTTTTCTTTTCTTTTTCACCAATGGTTCGTGAATGCTTATTGGAATCCATTACAGGTTTTTGTCTCAGCCCTGTGAGTGTGAGGGTACAGTTTCTCTACTCGAAGTCATAAAATAATAATAATAATTCTTCCTTTTTCAAACGTTGTAAATGCTAATGGCCCCTGGTTTTGGGAGAGATTACTATTTTTTATGATGACTGATGGATAGATGATTCACTTACTTAGACAAATGGAATTGTTATAAGTCGTTTTTGGATAAAGTCGTCTGCTAAATGCCCAAAAATTAAAATGTAATGTAAATGAAAGGTTACGAGATGTTTGACTGGGTTCAACGAGGCCATGACAGATCAGGGTCAGGGTTAGAGGTGAGAGGGATCTGAGGAACACCAATTGTGGTTTTGATGCCGGGTGCTCTGAATGGTTTTCAGTGATTGCTCGACCTTCGACCCCCCGGCTGTGATATTATGAGCTCTTTCTTCGATTAGTTCCTGTGATTTTCATGGGCTAATGTGACACTGGAGGCATCTCATTAGCATACGGAATGGAGCTGTCAGGGGTCAACGAGAGAGCAGAGCCAATGAGGTGATGAGCGGAGAGTAGTTCAGGATAAGGAGGTAGGGAGAGAGGGGGCGTGTCTGCGGAGAGCGAGAGAGGGCGGAGGTTGGTTTTCACGGTCACCAGGCCGTGACCTCTCTCCGACAAAACGATGCAAGCTACAATTTCAAAGCCTCTTACTTTCCCTCCCATTCAAACTTCAGCCGAACACAACTGCAGGGACTGATGCCCCCCCACACACACACAGCACACCTACACACATACCTACACACACACTCACCTACACACACACACACACACACACACACACACACACACACCTACACACACACACACACACACACACACACACACACACAAACTCCGACTCTTTAATTTGACTAAATAGTTGTGTGAGACTTTGAGAGGGGGGGGGGGGAGGGGGGGGGAAAGCGCCCCGTGAATCCCATTGAATCTCTTTCTAATCCTGTCCCTCCTCTAATGCCATACTAAAACTAATGTGATATCTAACACACTCCATTCACGTTTATGGCCCATTGCTATAGACATCAAGTGTGAATCGTCCCCCCCTCATAGCTCGACTGGAAGTTAATAGAAAAAGGAATTTAATATCCAAGAGCTCAATAGTACATTCGCGGTGTGTTGACACTAAAAGTGATGAGTGATTATTACGAGGGCCGTGGTCTATTGGCAGGAGGAGGCCATAGGGAGAGTTTCTGGGGAGGTGGAGCCCGTTGATCTCTAATGCTCCCTCGCAGGCTCCAGGCGGGCAGGTTGGCTGAACTGCAAACGGTCAGAGGCGAGAGAGACGTTTTGCGGGACTATTTTCGGTCCTTTCCAGCACTGTTTGAGCAACTGTGGCCTTATTGTCTTGTGCTGCAATGTCAGGAGAGCCGAAGCCTAAGTATTTTACTCTCTGACACTTGTGTCTTTCTTTCTTTCTTAATTCTTGTTATTGATTTCACACATGAACATAGACGATACACATTAACGTTTGGAGTGATCGGGTGTGCTGGTTCAGGTTGGACAGGAATAACAGCATGTAGGTAGGGGTAGCTTTACAAAAATATATATAAACACTAACAAATACGGAGAAAATAGGGAGCCAAAACTGGGCTCCATCGGCTCCTACACAGCCTCTCTTACACTTGTGTGACGTGATGTAACAATACAACTTGAAACTTGAAACTATGGTTGGATAGAAATGGCAGGCAGGCCAAATCCATCTCAGCTCTGGTTCAGCTCCAGAATGTACACTCTGGGGAGGTGACCTTCGCGACCTGTCTTGTCTGGGAGATGGGGAACCGCTCTGACAAGGTGCGTTGGTCCATGTCCACACTCACACACACTCACAGCTGGACCAGAGAGCGGCAGCGTGGTGAGGGTGCATTTGGCAGGGAACGTCTCTGCCTGCCTGCCTGCCTGTCTGCCTGTCTGCCTGTATGCCTGTATGCCTGTCTGCCTGTAACTAAAAGTGATGAGTGATTTGCCTGTCTGCCTGTCTGCCTGTCTGCCTGTCTGCCTGTCTGCCTGTCTGCCTGTCTGCCTGTCTGCCTGTCTGCCTGTTTGCCTGTCTGCCTGCCTGTCTGCCTGTCTGTCTGTCTCCAGGGCTTGGTGGGTAATGAGGATTCATGGAACCCTCTGGGCTGGCATGGTGACAAGTATCCCTGGGATGAAAGAGATACAGGTGACAGGGAGGGACCCGCTCCACTCCCTTCCCCCTGACAAGAGCCAGTCCTGCCTCCACACTTTGGTGCTCTACGCTGACAGCAAGGCACTGAGTTATCAAGCCATATCTCAGTCTGTTTGGAATACAGAGCTATCGGTGCCCTTTATGCCGCAGGGTTTGATTCCTGTGGTAGACGATCATGTTTGACACTTTCAAAGTTGTGCCGTGTTCTGACTGAGAATGTCCATTAAATAACGGAAACAAACCGGTTCCCCCGTAGGCGAGAGGAAAAACACAAAACACACCCCCTCGCTCGCAATGTCAATGAAACTCAACGGCCTGATGTGTGACAGAGCGACTGTCCTCGTCCACGTACGTTATGATGGGCGCCCGGCGTTCCACCTGGATATCACTGGATAACACCCTTGAGGAGAGGAGGAGGAGGAGGAGGTGACACACAGGCACCGGTAAATCCTCTGACAGGCGGTTAAGACAGCCGACAGCCCCGCCGATTGACCTCATCACTACACATGTTGAGTCTCCGCCACTTCCTCCCTTGGAAATATCCCTCGACAGGCGCTTTCCCCCCGCACGGAAATTAAAATTGCGAACGAGACAAAAAATGGATACGCATTAGCCTGAGAGAGTGCGAGAGCATCTCTGGGCTTAGAGGGAGATGAATACCAGAGCAGGCTGGCCAGCCCGTAATAATGATTATGCCTTATTTATGTGCATGATGAAGCACAAATTATACTTTCACCTTTTTAAAAGGCCAGTTATGAAATAGATAGGCAAAGTGGGGCCTCCGCGTGGTTTGACAAATCAAATAAACCGAGGCAACCGTGAATAGGTCTCAGGAGCAACGATGTCATCAATCTGTCGGGGGAAGAAAGTGAGAACGGGCGCCGCCCGTACTGTAAATTTATCATTAAAGATGGATGTGTGGGATGTCTTCTCAAAAGCTGCTCCGTCTGCACCGAGAGAGTCAGTGGCTGGGTCTGGCTCAGGTTGTTGGAGCTCAGACAGAATTATTAAAGCACTCCAGCCCCCTTGGCTCTGTCATCTCTCCTACGGTACAGTGCCAAGGTGGTTAAGCTGAGTGGACGCCTTTCTGTGACACAGCGCACACTGAAGTGACTGAGTTAACGATAAACCCACCGAATGACTGAATCCCGGTTCAATTTCTTTAAAAGAAAATACTAGCCTAATCTTGACACAAAGGAAATACATTTGTAACATTGAAGGTTTGGACACCACGTACTATCATATGGAAACCCAACACAGCGTTCCAACAGACCTGTCGATTTATCTCAGAGATTGGTTGGTGGTTGGAGATTGGTTGACCTCTCACGCTTTATTTTTTTCATGAATTTCAAAAAACGGAATATCAAAGAGCAGGTCATTGGAGAGCAGAAATTACTTCCCAGACGGAAGCCGAAAAACTACAGTCGGTGAAATCCCAACGGAGCGTGAATATTGCTTGGTGGAACACTTCAAAAAAGTAAATATGACTTTGATTTTCCGGAACAATTCCCTCAGAGCTGAGGCAAAAACTCTCACTACAATGAATGATGCTGCTCGCCGTCGGTGTGAGATATTCCATTCAGAGCTCTCAGAAAACAGAAAACCATCGATGGTAATGTAGGTGTCGGTAGGTTTTGTCGGTTTTTTACTGCACCAACACACCACTGCGCTGAATTTGAATGCATTTTCATAAGGTAAAAAGCATAAATAGTTGCATAGATATACCACTGAGGATAACGGGGGGGAGAAAGAGAGAGAGAGAGAGAGAGAGAGAGAGAGAGAGAGAGAGAGAGAGAGAAAGTGAGAGAGAGAGAGAGAGACCAAAGGATTTCGGTAGAGCGGCGGCAGTCGGCGGTAAATTTCAGAGGAGGGCGAGTGTGAACAATGAACATTAACATAATCCATCTCCGGTGTGAAGGTCTGTGTTTCGGAATGATGTGTGGAGCTAAAGCAGTGAATAAAAATGAGGTAAACACAGGAACGTTGAGGGGTGGGGGGGGGTGGAGGGATGGGGGGATGACGGCTTTATAGCGCATCCAGGAAGGAGTAAGACAGAGCTGTGGGCCAGCAAATGCCTTCTGTCACGGTGTGATGTAGTGTGCTACGACGGGAAGGCGAACCGTCTCCTGACAGCCCCCTGCCGAGAGTCTGACTGACCGTACTGGCGAATCATTTGGAACATTCCATCCTGACAGATCATCTACGCGGCTAGGAGTCGGTTAGCACTTGTTGCCAAGCCCCCTTCTCTGGCTCTGTTTCGTGTAGGCCAGGTCTGCCCTGTGTAGTGTTCGGTCCAAACAACATTTCCACTGTTTCATTGAAGTAGTGATGAATGTGGCCTGGGGTGGTCCAGTGGTCTAGCACCACGGTCTACAGTGCATCTCTATTCTAGTCTCTATTGGATAGAGAGAGTGAAGATAGGCAGGAAAGTAAGGGGAAGAGGGCATATCAGAAGGGCATGGGCCGGATTCGAACCCATGTTCGACTATTAACGACTATGTCGGCATGGGTTTGAATCCGGCCCATGCTCTTCTGACATTCCCTCTTCCCCTTACTTTCCTGTCTATCTTCACTCTCTCTATCCAATAAAAAGGAAAATACGAGTGGGATTGCCCCACTCTGAAAAAAATAACCTTAATAAAAAGAGTGATGAATGAACTTTGCCTTTCCTAAAATGGGTCTATCCTATCGAAAGCCCAAAATGTTTTACCGTAACAAGATAGATCAGTCTCGGCACACACTCCAATTACCTACAAAAATGAATCCTGAAGTCTACAGTGACACAGGTCATTACTTCAGCACTCTGTGAGTTTTTTTTTTTCGTTCCGTCAGAGTGCTTTAAAAAGAGTCTTCTAAATTTAGCCGCGCCGATGGCAATTCAATGTGACAGCTGACACTGTGTGTGTGAGTCCGGTAATGAGTGCATAATGTGTATGAAGACAAGGAATACGAAGGTCCCTAGTGAGAGGAATCAGTCCTGAGTGCAGTAGTGAGGGGTGTGGGGGGGGGGGGGGGGTGGGTGGAGACAACGATGGTGCTGTGTCCTGAAGCAGTGGATTGGACTTGGCACTTCTGGTTTGATCGCTAGACCGTCCTTCGCTTTGAGCTATGAGAACTGGGGAGATGAGAGAGGGGCTGTGCCCTCTCCAATCAACCTGTGTCCAGATAGCTGGAGAGGTCAGGTAGCTCTGGAGGCATAGAGGTGGTGATAAGCCAACAGTCTAGACGGTCTTCTCAGCTCTGAAGGGAGAATATGTTCGGTCAGGCCGCCAGAGACAGAGAGAGAGAGAGAGAGAGAGAGAGAGAGAGAGAGAGAGAGAGAGAGAGAGAGAGAGAGAGAGAGAGAAAGGGCTAGATGAAGAGGCTCCCCAGTATCTCTACAAGCAGGCAGAGAGGAGTGTTTCTCTCTCTACATGATAATCAAGTGTGGCCACAGATTAAAACAGTCGGCAGTTATGCTGACAAGAGAACGGAGATGTACTGTGGGAGTAAATGGGTCTCTTGCATGGTCCAGAAAAACAGGAACATATCGATCGGGGGGGTAGGGTTCCCTTCTATTTTCATTACATTTCCAAAGCCGAGAACTTTTAACATTCAGGTGGAGGTAGAGAAGGCTTTTGGATATTAATGACAGGGAGAGGCTCTGTGGGAGTTTGAAGACTACGAGAGCACCCAAGGTATAGGTACTGCTAACCTCATTAACGACACAGCCCAGCACAGGACACCCACTGCCAGGGGTAATCATTAACTATGCATTCCATGTGAATCGGCGATACAACGTGAAGCCAATTAATCTGGCCTTCGAACACCTTTTCCCCCCTGTGACTTCTCGAAAAGAGGACGACTCATTAATTTGGACATATGGGGAGTTGGGGAGTGACATCCCATCACCTTGGAGACCGAATTCCCTTCCCTGTTCACTTTTAAGGATTTTTTTTTCTGCCCCCCCCCTACCCTCGCCTCCGGGCATGCCTATCTACATACACCGCAAACCTCAAGTCGATATCCCATCTGCGTCACTGTGTCGCCTGGTAAAAAACCCTCCACCGCCTCATGCCTCCGTTACAGTGTTTGTTCTCTTCATTCGCCTGTGCAAACACACGTCTCTGGGTTGTGACAGGCAATTCCGTATCTCGTCTTCAGGCTGAGGAACCGCTACGCACTACGTCAGCGTACCGTTTGAGTCGGTAACAGCACTGAGCAGATGTCTCCGATTCATGCAAATCCTGCCCTATATTTACAAAACAGTCTCGAAGATGAACTACGGCTCACCATCACCAGGGACACAGACCTTTGCTTGGTTTGGATGGGGCAATTAATCAAGACCAAACTCTTGAGCTGGAGGAACGGGGTGGGGGAAGAAATCTGCCTACTGAAACATTTATCTTCACTGCTGCGGTGTGCTTTTTTTCCCGTTTTCTCTCTCTCTTTCTTTCCCCTGCCCGTTCTTTGTTGCTTTGAGAGCCAATCGCCCCACAGTCAGCCGCTGAGGGAGAGCAACCGCCGCACCTTCGTTGAACTCCGACTCGAGAGATCGACTCCGGGCCGAGCGTCCACCGACCGCAAACACATAATAGGGATTTTTTTTAGGGAGTTTATTAATTTTGCAGATGAGAAGAGGTTCCCTACCTACGGGGGGGGCCCTGATATCTTTCCTGATGAAGTTAGTCTCAGGCTGATAAAGGCAGCGTCATAAATCACACTTCTAAAAGCCATTACTGTCGCCGTCGGGAGCGGGGCATCTTTCACTCTGTTCCTACTCTCTCTGACAGACGTGACCGAGCTCGGAGAGCAGAGAGGTCTTCATGGCTGCTTCTGTGCCCTTCTCCCCCGAAAGTGGTAATGGGGTAGTGGGCTAGTGGTGGTCTAGTAGATAGTGAGTTGGACTGGTGATTAGAAGGTCATGAGTTCAAGTCCCACCATCACCACCAGGGAGACTGTAACTTGAGACTTTGTTCGATTTTTTTTTCGTCCTCAAGGCATTTGAATGTTACGTCCTATAACATCCTCGTTTCCAGTTAGCGACTCCTAACTCGCCTTCCTCGCCACGTGAGAAGTGGAAGCCTGGTTTAGAAATTGCTTACCGTCCAAATAATGTCGGGTGTCAGCCATTTTGTAGTACTAATATGTGTCTGTTTTAAGATCAAGCACCTTGTTTTTAGAAAAGTTAGCACTTAATTGTGCCTCGGTAATTGCGCTGCGGAGGGGGTTGGTTTAATGATGCCCTGATGCTTAACGCTAGACATCCTGTTAGCAGCAAAGCCTTCCGACTGGTGAAGACTACAATCTGGGAAGATTATCTCCAATTAGACAAAACGTCTCACTCAGCAGTACTGTCAGCACACATAACCAATGAGAGGGCTTTGTTCTTACTGGAAAACCGTAAGCAAATTCCCCCATCCCCCATAGTAGTTTTTTGTGTTGCTAATCCACACACATTTCAACTTAATCCAATTGTCGCTGGGGGCACTCTGCACTGCAAATGTGTCTCTGATGATAAACAAAACATTACAAAACGACTAGAATAGTATTATTTGACTATATTATTTTTACATTAAAATGGCAGTGACTCAACTCCATACTGTGCAATAACCCATAGTGGGAGATTTGATTTCAGTTAGGGTTTCTGTTCACATTACCGTAGCTATCTCAGCATGCAGGAACCGCCAGATCCAAATGGTTAAGACTGAGATGCCTCCGACAGTGATACCTCCTGCAGTTTTGTATGTAGTAGCTCTACTGTCTTTAGATGATTTTGATCTGGGCCAAAATCAAATGAGAACGATAACAATGCCAAGACGGTATTTCACCAAGGTTATCCACATTGTAAAGTAAAATCATCCAGATGACAAACTTTAGATGCTTCCCAAAATAGAACAGGCGCAATAAACGCTTTATTTCGTCGTTAAAATCACCATCAACTCGTCTAAACTCCCCCAGACCATCTGTGAGACAGCCCCCAAGCTTAGTATTGGAATAGTAAAAAACTATCCACCGGTTTCGCATTTACATACACATTTTTGGCATTTAGCAGACGCCTTATTCCAAAGCGACTTACAATCGATACATTTGACTAAGCAAGTGAATCATCAGTTCACCAGTTCTAGCAGGAAGAGTGATGTAGCTCAGGCCAGGGGCCATTGGCAGTCGTCGTGATAGAAGAAGAAAGACAGATTTTCACATGCTCTTGGGCACTACACTACACCATATGGATCTAAAAGCCAAGTCTATAATGGGCCTAAGCATGAACTCTGACCCCCCCGCCCTATGGTTTTAGATCCATGTTGAGAAGTCCACAAGTGCACACTTCACGGAGGAGGGGGGGGGGGGGGGGGGGGTACAACACACGCTGCCTCAGGAAGGCCTCCAAGATCTCCAGAGACCCAACCCACCCTGGGTACGAACACTTTGCCCGGCTGCCCTCGAAAAGGCGGTACAGGACCATGGCCGCAAGGACAAACAGACTGAAGCACAGCTTCTACCCCAGGGCCATCCAGGCCCTGAACACAGCAAAGAACTAGGTTCTGGGCCCTGGACAGTCTGGACGGATTGATGGCAGCTGCTGGATTGAACAAATCAGGTGTAGTGATGAGGCACAAATGTGTACATTTCAAGCCTGCAAACTGCGACACTTTAAATGAATGTGCAATAACACTATGTGCAATATGACAACCCTAGTCGTCTTATCTGTACAGTATAGTATAGTGGATAGTGTACATAGCCTTTATTTATGTAAACCAGCTCCTTTCCCTTCTTGTTTTTTTAGTTTTTTTTTCTTTCCTAGCACCAGGGGAGCCACCCCTCCCAAATTTCGTTGTTTGGTACCTGTACTATAGCAATGACAATAAAGACCATTCATTCATTCATTCATTAGACGGCGGCTCTACCTCCTGCGCCACACCCGAAAGGGAAGGGAAGAAAGGAGGGAAGAAAGGAGGGAAGAAAGGAGGTTGACCATGTTCTAGCATTATTCATCTTGTCTGTCTCCCCAGTGTGTGACTGGGGGACGCGGGAGGTCTGGCCTGGCATGCTTTCCGGCATGTTCTTCGGGCCTGTTCCGTCGTCTGGGTGGGAGCTCTGGTAGCGGTTCCACTTACTACTGAGAGGGCAGTCAATCACACTCCGTCTGCTCTGGAAACAGCCCTGTATATCTCTCTCTATCTCTGTCTCTCACACACACACACGCACACACACACACGCACACGCGCACATGCACGCACACACACACACACACACGGATGAATGCACACGCACGCACACACACGCACGAATGCACACGCACGAATGCACACACACACGCACACGCACGCACACACACACACACACACACTACAGCTCCTGGCAGCCACTGCTCTATTGCTGAGCTGCCAATCAACAGGAAAGGCTGTCAACAAAACCCCCATCCAGAGCCGACCAACTGTGACCACACACAGAGTCATCACACACACACACACACACACACACACACACACACACACACACACACACACACACACAGTCATCACAGCCCCACAACACAGCGGTCCTGGGAGGTAAACTACTATACAATACACACAGTTCCATTTCCCCCACTACATCATACCGTGTTTCTACAAATTCACAAGGTCACAGACTAAAATACAGCATCCTTGAGTTGGAGAGAGGCGCTTTTAAATAAAAATCTTATTATTATTATTATTATTATTATTATTATTATTATTATTATTATTATTATTATTATTATCATCATCATCATCTTTGGATGGGTCCCACAGAGCCTCATCCATCCCCTCTATGGGTTCCACCAGATGCTGTCATGCTGCACTACAGCACTACACACACCGTTCAATTACAACTGAATTGCACAACAAGGCATTTAATACAGTACATCACACTTGACCACAGGCAAGGAGCCCTCCGGTTGAAGATCAATCTGCTTCGATGATACCCTACCCCGTCCCTCTTACCCTACCGATGTTGAGAGCATCGATCATACAGAGGAATAGAGAGAGAAGGACGCCTCTCAGAATGACAACACAGCTTCTACTACTACTACTACTACTACTACTACTACTACTACTACTACTACTACTACTACTACTACTACTACTACTACTACTACTACTACTACTACTACTACTACTACTACTACTACTACTACTACTACTACTACTACTACTACTACTACTACTACTACTACTACTACTACTACTACTACTACTACTACTACTACTACTACTACTACTACTACTACTACTACTACTACTACTACTACTACTACTACTACTACTACTACTACTACTACTACTACTACTACTACTACTACTACTACTACTACTACTACTACTACTACTACTACTACTACTACTACTACTACTACTACTACTACTACTACTACTACTACTACTACTACTACTACTACTACTACTACTACTACTACTACTACTACTACTACTACTACTACTACTACTACTACTACTACTACTACTACTACTACTACTACTACTACTACTACTACTACTACTACTACTACTACTACTACTACTACTACTACTACTACTACTACTACTACTACTACTACTACTACTACTACTACTACTACTACTACTACTACTACTACTACTACTACTACTACTACTACTAATAATAATAATAACAACTTTTTATCTGTAAAGCACTGTTCCTGCAAACGTTGCAGCTCAAAGTGCTCCAATCATTATATAATCATAATTTAATTATTCAGTCATTTAAAGGCAATATTAAAAAGATGGGTTTTTAGTCTTGACTGAAGGTTGCATCTCTGAGGTTGCATCTCTAATGTAAACTGGCAGTGCATTCCACAATTTGGGTGGATAAAATGAGAACGCAGCCTCACCAAATCTCTTCTTTCGATAATGTCCTGTTGGACTGTAGCATGTCTTAAACACGACACTGACACGATCGTTCCATGGGTCAGCAGCGCATCCTGGTCTGGTCATCTCTGTCGAGGGAGCGGGTGTCACAGGAGGGAGAATCCAACCAATCAGAGTCGAGGATGTGGAGAGGCCAAGGTGTGTAAACGAATCAGGAACAGCGATGGGACCAGAGGTCAAAGGCGGGCGTCAGTGGGGTAGGAAAGCGGCACTGTGGCCGGCCTTGGCCTCCTGCTGTTCCCACATCAATAGCTCTTCCTCTGAAGCTCACATCAACAGCAAAGTGCTGGAGGCAGAGAACAGCTTCACACCTCTGGACCAGATACGTGGGGTAGTGGTGGTCTAGTGGATAGTGAGTTGGACTTGCGATCGGAAGGTTGTGAGTTCAAATCCCGCCTGAAACCACACCACTACTAGTGTGCCCTTGAGTAAGCCCTCGGTTACTCCAGGGGGAATGT
This sequence comes from Nansenia antarctica, assembly GCF_963989245.1. Classification (NCBI taxonomy): domain Eukaryota; kingdom Metazoa; phylum Chordata; class Actinopteri; order Argentiniformes; family Microstomatidae; genus Nansenia; species Nansenia antarctica. The sequence goes on from NC_137678.1 coordinate 13,131,833, forward strand.
CCCTGTAATTCGTAATTGTAAGTCGCTTTGGATTAAAAGCATCTGCTAAATGGCAAATTTAAAAATATAAATTAATAAAGATATGTGACTCATTCGGTCCTCATGTCGGGATCTGATGTAATGATCGGACTTTTCTTTCGAAAAAGATGAATACATTTCCGCGTTGTTGGAAATCAATGACACGTCGCTAGTCAACTAACACAGCTTGTTTTGTGAGCCTGCTAACAATGTAAAGTAGTGTTATAGTTAACTAGGTAGCAGTGGGGATTACTCACCCAATCCATTTGCGTTGGCGGTATTTAGACTTGACTAGCGAGTTTGTGCTGTTATTCTCAACGACGTTGAGACGTAGTTCTGTGTTTCAAAAGAAAAGTCAGAACATTTTGATTGGTTCGCCGACATGAGGACCAAAGCATTAGATCGTGTCTCATATGCTTTGAGGAGGAAGTGTCATGATGAACACGTTCATGTTATGTAAGGGAGACAGTGTGACAGGTACTGTATGATGTGGGTGGGTGGGTGGCTGTGGCGCAGGAGGTAGAGCTGGTGATCGCAAGGTCGGCAGGTCGGAGGTTCGAACCCCGGCTGGCCACATGTCGAGGTGTCCTTGGGTAAGACACCGAACCCCAAATTGCACCCAAATTGAGCGGGCCGGCGCCTTGCATGGTAGCTTGCCGCCGTTGGTGTGTGAATGTGTGAATGAGAGGCCGTTGTAAAGCGCTTTGGCATAAGGCGCTATGTAAGTCAGTCCATTTATGTATGAGATAGAGAGAGAGAAAAATACATGAATGTTAAGGTCTAGTGACCATTTGTGGGAGCCACATGGGAGTGTTTCGAGAAGCAATTCAGCGTGAGGAGCGGAAAATTAAAATGAACAGTGGGAAATAATGAAGATGATATCTCCAAATCCGTGAGTTATTTACCAAATTATTCATTTGTTACATATTAATTTTAGAAGTGTGTCATGAAGAGATACTGAGGTTTTGTGACAGTCGGGGGGGCAGGGAGCCAAATCTACGACAATAATTAGAAGTTATACAGGGAGATAATTGGCGTGTCAGTGTGTGTGTGTGTGTGTGAGTGTGTGAGTGTGTGTGTGTGAGTGTGTGAGTGTGTGTGTGTGTGAGTGTGTGCGTGTAAGTATGTGTGTGTGTGTGTGTGTGTGTGTGTGTGTGTATGTGTGTGTGTGTGTGTGTGTGTGTGTGTGCGTGTGTGTGCGTGTGTGTGTGTGTGTGTGTGTGTGTGTGACTTTATTCAACAATACCTATCAGAGAGAATCTCCGGGAAAGACAAGATAAAAATCCACAACAATTTGTTTATTTGTACACAGTGGAGACCTACTGCACTGTAGCTACTTGCTTTGACAATGACTCTATTTCTTATTCATCCAATTACGGAAGATCAAAAAACTTAACAAGAGACAACTTATATGCACTGCCAGTGCTGCAACGTTTTAGCTGTATAAAGTGTTTCTGAATTGTTTGATAAATTCATTAACTCAACGACCCGACTCTGAACTCCTCGACGGCAGGTAAACAGTTGCCAAGGGTAACGGTCAGTGCAGTTCCAGGGGAACTGATCCCAGACCTGCGGTCAGGGAGAGTCAGAAACGGGGGGGCTAATAGAGCTGTGGCCAGCCTTCCTACCTGCCTGACCTGGGACCAGATTCACTGCAGTTCCACTCGACTGCAATGCAGATCCACCCCCCCCCCCCTTCCTCTTGTGCCCCCGAAATTCTCCCTTCTGTTTATCCTACATTTGGCTTGCTAATTCCTGAGTCACCGAGACACCAGAGGTTTTCTATGGGCCTCGCTCTCACTCCAGACATTTGCATTCTAACCACAACGTCTTCCCGTTCACACACAAACACAAAGTCATTTCCACAAAGAAAACCGTTGCATCTTTATCAGTTGAAAAATGGCAAAGAAAAATATCTCCTTGTGCCGTGCCTTGTGTGACAGGATCCCTCTCCTTTTCCTCACTTCTACGTTTTCCGCTATTCAAGGATAAAATCACGCCGGGCTCCATCTGACCCTGCCCGGACAGGTTGGTGTCTGTAATCGACACCTTCGGTGACATTTGATGCGATCCTTTTGGAGCGGGCTGGGTGCGGTCTCCCCCCCGTTGTTACGTGTCCGTGTATCACCGGGCAGACCAGATGAAGGATGTCCATGTTCACAAACCCGAAAACGGACCAAAGATTGGTCCGAACAAGGCAAGGCTTTGTGAGGTCACTGCCGTTCGGTGGTGAAAGTGAACAATCGATGCCTTGTAGCATCGATGTAGCATTGGGGCTGTTTCAGCCAGCATAGGACAACATAGGCGGGCTAGGCGGGTAGACTAGGAATATAGGAGAGATTGGGTTTAAACAGTGTGCAGTGATATGGAGAATGGTTTCCCCTGCTAGTTAAGACAGCGAAAGGGAAAAGACACTGTGGGGCCAGAAGAGGATAGAGTGGTTCATAGACCAAACAGTCTTATCATCTGTTATCAGTCTGTGTTTGGGCAGGCGTGTTCCATCCCCCTGGCCTCACAAACAAGCCCCCTGCCTCTCACTGACTCTGGGACTTCCACCCCCCCCGTCACACACACACACACACACACAAGCACGCATACACACACGCACGCGCAAACACTCGCACGGACACACGCACACACACGGACGCAGGCACGCTCACACACACACACACGCACACACACTCGCACACACAACTGACAGTGTAATTTTAGAGATGCTCCGATCTGATCGGCGCCGATCGGTATCGGCCGATATGGCCTTGATCGGTTTTGATCGGAGTTCTCAAAACGGCCGATCAAACACGGCCGATCAGTTTACAAAATGGCGTCGCCAGTCTGGAAATATTACACAGTGTCGGAAAGAGACAACAAATATGCCGTTTGTAATGTCTGCTCAAAAGAAATACCTCGCGGAGGAACGCACGCAAGGTCTTTCAATACCACGAATATAATACGGCATTTGCTGCGTTCGTTGATTCGCTCCGAGAGCGCCGAAGCGCACACTGGGCTCGACGTCATAAAGGGACCGAGTGCTTTGATTGGACGAGAGGCGTTCCACGAGTGCTGGTCAGAGTTCCAGCGCGACTTCACGAGCGTAGTGTAGGTAGTGTTCAGCGACGTCATGTGACCCAGCGAGCAGGAAGTCACTAAGCTAGACTAAGGCCCATAGCAACAACAACTATTAGCGCGCGAGTTTTAGGTCTTCCTCTGTGCACCTTGCACAAGTGTAGATAGCGAGTGACTTTTCAGCATAGCAGGACATATTTTAGATGATAAGAGGAACAGGCTGAGTGCCAAAAACGCTGAGATGCTTGTATTTCTCAAGGCTAATCTTTATTTATTTTATTTATGGACTTTATTGTCATTATCTTATTATTAATTTTTAATTATAATAATTATATATAATAATAGTAATAATAATAATAATTATTATTATTATTATAATCATTATAAATAATTATTAATCTGCCAGTGATGCTGCTTAAGAAGTAAGGTTTGAGTCTGAAATCTCCTTAGGTGCAATGTTTTGTTTTTTTGTTTTATTGATTATTGCTGACTTGCTGTCTTATCTCCTCCTAAATATGACTTATTTTATATTTGGCTATAGCCTGTTTATGTTGCAGTTTAGTTTGGGTATGTTTATTGTTCCTCAGGAAAGCTACTGTATACTATAAGCTCCAAGTTCTCTAAGAGCCCCTAGTTCCTCTCATTCGAGTGGAATGTTGCACATTTGATGTGACAGTGTACATTTTATTTATTATGATTTTTATTTTCACATTTTATTTGTTTTTCCTGAAGTAAGCTACAGGTGGTTGTGAATTCAATAAAACAGATGGTTGTCAATTCATGATACTTTCTCATCTCCTAATTTCATTTGAATACTTAATATACAATGTCAATGGTGTTAAGAATAATTAAAAACATAAATAATGCTACACAATAAATAGAATGCTTCAATTGCCATTTTCGACGCTGTGATCGGTGATCGGTGATATCGGATCGGCAGATCACTGATTCCAGTGATCGGTGATCGGTGATCGGCACCAAAAACCCTGATCGGAGCATCTCTATGTAATTTATATTAGTTTTACATGTATTCTAATTTACCAACATAACTATTGTTCTATTGCTCTTTTTGCTATTGTCTTTTAAAATTATTTCTGCTATATTCTTGTTTTTTATGACCTACGCAGTACGCACCAGCCTCACCAAGTCAACTTCCTGTAGTGTAGGCCTATGTGCAAATATACTTGGCAATAAAAATAATTCTGATTGGAGACTGGAGGCTTGTTGGGGGCGTGTTGGTAAGGTGAGAGGGAGGCAGAGATTGGACAGCGGCCTCACTGTAAGGCGGGGTGGAACAGAATGAGGAGCGGTGTCTAACCTGTGTTTGATACCGTTCCTCAGTTCGTTCTATGCATTACAATGAGCCCTGTCCTGCCATTTCTACCTCCGCCAGCACGTAGGATGGGTTGACCTGATGACCTCTGTTGGACAGTCCTTCCATCAAGGTAAGCTGTCGATGTGAAACGTGGGCTGCAACATCCACAACGAAAACGTTCACAAAAACACTTATGTGCCTGTTGCTAAGTTACTTGACCTCATACAACTAAACCGTAGTCTCTCGCCCTCATATCTCAATGTCAGCCTACGCTATTATGATTTCTCAACCGACTACAGTTACACATTATAATTATAACCCATCCATCTCTCCCTTTCTTTCCCCCCGATAACGACGCATTGACATGTTGATGTCTCATCAAACACCTAAGACAATCAATCGGCCATTTATGATGAGATAATTTGAATTCTACAGCATGATTGCCTGTCTCCCCTATCCTGGCTTCTGGCCAGCTCCAGATTTATATCAGACATCGAGGGCATTTCATTTACACAGCAAAAGACCATCGAGAGGCATATAGAAAATGCAATCACACCACGGAACGGCCTTCTGCGATCCGATAATACCGATATTCAATTAAGCTGACCGCCGCATCCGCCCGTTCAACTCCTCCATATTTCAAAGTAATCTCAGGCTATCCACGGTGACTCCTGTCAATACTCCTTAATGTTACACGCAAGGTCTTCTATCTACCATTACTACAGTATGCAGAACGCAGAGAGGGCTGTCTTAGAGACTATCGCCATGGCTAATAGGCTACACATCTACAGTATAATGTATCCTTTCCAGAGGATTAAAGTCTTCAAGTCTTGACAGCATACAAAGTTTCAGCTTCCATGCCTTCATAATTGCACTGCATTTTGTAAAGTGACCCACCCCCCCCCTCCTTAATGGTCTGCTAAGACGTCAGAGAGGGCATTCATACTCGTTCATACCAGTGCTGCGCTGGCCTCGTGTCACCGAGATATACAGTATAGGCTACTGAAAGATAACCATACATTTATGCTGTCGTTCCATCTCTTAATACGGCATCTAAAAGCATGTTTCACACTGTCATTCTGCTCTCTCTCTTTCTCCCTCCCTCTCCCTCTCTCTCTCTTTCTCCCTCCCTCTTTCTCCCTCCCTCTCTCTCCCTCCATCTCTCTCCCTCTCTCTCCCTCCCTCCCTCTCTCCCTCCATCTCTCTCCCTCTCTCTCCCTCCCTCCCTCTCTCCCTCCATCTCCCTCCCTCTCTCTCTCTCCTTCTCTCTTTCTCTCTTTCTCCCTACCTCTCTCTGACTCCCTCTCTCCCTCTCTCTCCCTCCCTCCCTCCCCCTCTCTCCCTCCCTCCCTCTCTCCTTCCCCCTCTCTCTCTCTCTCTCTCCTTCTCCTTCTCTCTTTCTCCCTCCCTCCCTCTCTCTCTCTCCCTCCATCTCTCTCCCTCTCTCTCCCTCCCTCTCTCTCTCCCTCCATCTCTCTCCCTCCCTCCCTCCCTCTCTCTCCCTCCATCTCCCTCCCTCCCTCTCTCTCTCCTTCTCTCTTTCTCTCTTTCTCCCTACCTCTCTCTCTGACTCCCTCTCTCCCTCTCCCTCTCTCTCCCTCCCTCCCTCTCCCTCCCCCTCTCTCTCTCCCTCTCTCCTTCCCTCTCTCTCTCCCGCTCTCTCCTTCCCTCTCTCTCCCTCCCTCCCTCCCTCTCTCTCCCCCTCCCTCCCTCCCTCTCTCCTTCCCTCTCTCTCCCACTCTCTCCTTCCCTCTCTCTCCCTCCCTCTCTCTCTCTCTCCCTCCCTCCCTCTCTCTCTCCCTTCCTCTCTCTCCCTCCCTCTCCCTCTCCCTCTCTCCCTCCCCCTCTCTCCTTCCCTCCCTCCATCTCCCTCCCACCCTCTCTCTCTCTCCCTCTCCCTCCCTCTTCCTCCCCCTCTCTCCCCCCCTCTCCCTCTCTCTCTCTCCCCCTCCCTCTCTCTCTCTCTCTCTCTCTCTCTCTCTCCTTCTCTCTCTCTCTCTCCCCTAGGGAGGAGTCTGCTCTCCCCCACCCAGCCAGTTCCCTAGAGAGACTCCCTGGAGGTCAGGCATCCCTACACTCGTCTTTTCCATGTTGTAGCCCACATATTTAGTTTGTAAGGTCAAGTCCCACGGACCCACTTCAATAACATTTACAGTGGTTACAGTGTGATGATTGCTGACTGAGATGCGGTGATTTCATGGCGAGCAGCTTTAACAGGGAAATCAATGAAGCAGTCCACAGCACCGTCCAAGCTTATTTGTTGTTCTAACAATGAGCAGTTCCTACTGTAATATACTGTTTATGCAACACAGACAACCGCTCTAATTCGCACACATCCCGGGTTAAATTCTGTATTTCAAAAGATTAGGTAGCCTAACCCTAACCCCTTTTTTTTTTACGCATGAAACTAAGTCCCACAGATAAACATATAGGGCCGGTTTCAGAGGCAAGGCTTAAGCCTAGTCCTGGACTAAATCACACTTTCAATGTAAAATCTCCATTGAAGATGTTTTTTAGTCTAGGATTAGGCTTAAGCCTTGTCTGTGAAACCGGCCCATAGAGTGACAACATGCGTGCAGCTAGAATGTAGCCTATGAAGCGTAGAATGATAACGGATTGATCCGCTTCCATTCCAATCAAATCACGACTGATAACATTCTTATCAGTAGGCTGATTGATTATAGCCTATACCGAATCACAATGTGGCCAGCCGCTATACGGGCGTGGAACCTGTGCTGGCGAGAAGGAGGAGTGAAAATCGACTAATTTTTTTGTGCGGCTAAAGGATGTGTCCCTTTCGGTCATCTGGGGTGTGAAAAATAAATAAAAAATGTCGGCGTCAGAACCCGACGGAGCTGGACAGCTCCCAACAAGCCCGCTCCAAGACGCACAAGCCACGACGCTGACACTTCTTTGAAAGTCCACTGTGTGACTTGTGTGCATCAGGTGGATTCCAATGGGATCACTTTGTCTTGGGCTATAGGCTACAGCCTGTTTGACGGTTGCAGTGGAGACCGAAAAAAGTAACTTATCGGCCAACGCACTGTGTTCCTCTCTCGTCTCCAGTGTCGTAGTAGGATCAGGGAAAATAAGGAGCCATTTTCAACCCTAATTTCCATAAGCATTTTTGGATAGTTGTGGGGGGTAAGGCTACTGTGTGCTTGTATTCTAACTCGAGTCTGAGGACATTGATTTGACACAATAGTTGACCTCTTATACGAATATCAACTTAAGTCAGGTTAGATATAGACTACTTCTAAAAGGATATATCCCACTATTCTTTAAGACATGTGGAGTGGCAAAAGAAGACCGGCGTTTTAGTCTCCGAGATGCGCAATATTTTTTTTAAATCAGCGGGCCATTATAATTTGCTCACCTGGTGCAGATAAAGCTTCAACCGTTGATCTTCTTATCCCGAAGCAGGCGACAACGACGCCAACAGCACTCTAAAGCAATAGGCTTACGAATACACTCCGGTGACGGTCCGCTTTCACGCCAAAATGGAATGTGTGGCAAAAAGGGAAAAGTCTACATCATAACCATGACCTTTCTCTTGCGTAAAATGGGGGAGATGACCAAAAGCCTACTTGTTTGATTTAGTTTGAGCTATCTCAGGGTAATTTTTTTACTGTGCTGGTGAATCCACTCCTACGGCAAAGCTTTCATTCGGATGTGTTAGCACAAGCTAACAATTAGCCCCATGTCTCTTGTTGAGAGGTTGCGGGCCCTGCTCTTTGGAGCGCAGATAACGGACTTATCTCAAATATGATCTGCGCGGCGTCGCGACAAAAAACACGTCCCTGGCGAGGGGAGTCCTCCCGTCCACTGCAGACTTCTCTTTTCAATAGCAATGTGTGTTCGTATTATTGTGACCAGCTTGCCAGAGACAGACCGAAGCAACAAGAAATGCGGCACCACCTCCGACATCAGGGGGGGAAACCGGCTTTAAATGGCTCGCTTTGTCAAAGTCCGCCGTCAAATCTCACGTCCTTAAAATCCAGACACGCATATTGTCTCAAAACGGTTCACGGTCTCATTCGACAGGTCGGTCATTTCAGCAGCAGTGATTGTGTGTTCCACTTTCGAGACGGCCTCGACACAACAGCCCTTTCTTCCCAGCCTCTCCGGTTGTGACAGGCACCGAGCGGCCAATCCAGGAGCGCATCCCAGACCCCCTCCTTCCCAGCGATAGCGTCTCCGTTAAAACATGGACACGACTCTCACGGACGGGATTCAGCCGCGTATCCGCTACTACCGCACGCAGCAGCTAGTTCAAAGACATGATTAGGCTACAGTTACATGTTACCGTTATTTCAGCTTTATTATGACACTGTCACATAGTCCCGTTGTCTTTCATCAGTGATTTTTCTCAGTAGATAGGCCTACTTTCACACTAGATGCCTCACATGAAGTCGAGATGTAAACATGAAAAACAGGAAAGCAACTTCATACTGTGTGATAGACTTATTACATTTTCCCCCAAAAAAATGTTTCCGCAAAACTGAACCTTTAGGTAAAGCTGTAGTCTGCAGTAAACGTTGTGTAATTCACAGACTCCCACACCCTCATCTCCTCACTTGATGCATTGTCTGTGTCCGATCGATTGTTCTTGTGTTTCTGCTGCTCAATGCTATTGCTACATTATGTTATTGTTTTTTATTATTATTATTATTATTATTACTTCGTTGCATTGTTGTGGAGCTAGCTTGCCATAAGCATTTCATTGCACCGTCTACGGCTGAATTCTAGCTGTGTGTATGATAAATGAACTTTCATTAGGTTTAATTTGATCACAGGCACATGTGTAGGCTATACAGCCTCCCCATTCTTATGCAAACTATCTCTTCATCACCCATGCGTGTTATTTCCATAGTTAGGGCATTTTGTCTGAATGGGCCAGAATGATAGTTTGTCTGGATAAGTCCATCTGCTGAATGACTCAAATGTAAATGTAATGTTTTCAATGCCTACATCCATCTATCAACCCGACAGAGCTGCATACCAAGTAGGCCTATCTGAACAGATGAATAATGTCGACGCACTTGTTGCTCCTATGATGCTACATGAGTGCAAAACTTTCGGGAATTCACTTTTGCACTTTTAACATTTAAATACAACATAATCAAATCCAAAGACAACATGGCGTTCATGGAAAGGGGAAAAACAAAGCCAGCATCGACCTCAGTATTTTCGACCTGAACAGATTGTAGACAACACTGCTGGTGTAATTCAATCACCACCGGAGATTTGAGAGATCATTCAGGGGGGGGGCGGGGGGATGCTTCAATTAAGTGAATACAATTGTATCTATCTGAAGATAGAAATGGAGTTGTTAAGAATTGGATTCTATGGAGTGTAAAATTGTTCAGAACATACTGTGTTGTAGCAAACAGTATAGATTCAGACTCTCCCAAGGCCGGTCTTTATGAATTCCCCACATTGTCCGTTCACATTTCTTCAGTTTTCTTTCAGTTTATTCCACAGTGACTCATCACTCATCAGAAAATCAGCAAGATCCTCTGTGCTGTGCTCTGTTGCAAGGCTTCTTAGTTGATGTTGTTGACCCCTTAGGTGGAATCATCAGAAAACATGGTGTACATTTTCATAGTTATGCAGATGATACTCAGCTGTACATATCAGTATTGCCTGATAATTCACATGCACTCAGCTCGCTGGAGGATTGTCTCCGAGATATACAACTTTGGATGTCCAACAATTTTTAAAACTAAATCAGGACAAAACTGAGATTCTTGTCATTGGACCAAAACCACAAAAAGACAAATTGTCAAATACCATGGGAACCTTACTTTCAAACTGCACACATGAAGCTAAGAATCTAGGGGTGATTATAGATTCTGACTTAAGCTTTGAGCCTCACATCAAATCTATCAGAAGAGCTCATATAACCCTTATTTTAGAGACTCTACACTGGCTCAGAATGTAGAAGTGTGAAGTTCAGAATGTATTTCAAGATCCTTCTACTTCTTTATAAAGCTCTCACTGGCACAGCACCAGAATATCTGAAAGACCTTTTGCTAGCATATCAGCCCAATAGATGTCAGCCCTCTTCTGATACTGGCTTTCTCCACATGTATAAAAGAAGAGATTTGGTGAGGCTGAGTTCTCATTTTATGCACCCAAATGGTGGAATGCACTGCCAGTTTACATTAGGGATGCAACCTCAGCAAATTTTCAAGTCAAGACTAAAACCCCATTTTTTAAATATTGCCTTTAAATGACTAAATTATTAAATGATGATTTATATAATGATTAAAGCACTTTGAGCTGCAACATTTGCAGGAAAAGTGCTATACAAATAAAGGCTATTATTGATATGCTGTAACAGTATGGTGAATTTGCTGGTTAATACATTACATTGCATTACATTTTAGACATTTACCTGGGACGAGCATACCAACCAGGTGGTGAAACATCGCCTCTTTAATCAGGCGGCTGAAAAAGTTTGGCTTGGAGCCTAAGAACCTAGGGGCCTTCTTTAGAGGCACAACTAAGAGCATCCTGACAGGAAGCATCACTGCCTGGGGAGGTAACTGCACTGCCCAAAACCACAAAGAACTGCAAAGGGTAGTGCGGACAGCTGAGAGGATCAGCAGATCGTGATGTTAGAATTATAAGGTTCTATCTCCATTCTTTGTCAAAATTGATAATCTGCCGTAATCCATTAGGTGTTTATTAATGCCTGTGTGGTGTTATTTTTAAAATGTTGACATTTTTGAGTTAGTAATTAATAAAATACAAAGGTTCCATCTCACAGAACATAATGGAATGTAAAAACTTTGACGCTCAATATCTCTGAACTACCCTAAACGGAGATAGAACCTTATCATTCTAAGCTCACGAGATGTGAGCTTCCCTCCATCCAGGACATCTACAGCGACCGGTGTGTCAGAAAGGGCCTCAGGATTATCAGGGACCCCAGCCACCTCAATCAGACACTGTTCAAGCTATTGCCGTCAGGGAAACGGTACCGAAGCCTCGGGGTTAAGACCCAGAGGATGCCAAACAGCTGAAGAAAACAAAAGATTGTCTCACCCAAACCAACCACACGCACACTGCAAAAATAATATATATTATATGACTACTGGCACACTACCTGATTACTTGAACACTACCTGACTACTTGACTACTTTACGACTGTACTGTATCATATTTCATTTCATCTTATTGTACTTTGCACAGCATTTTGCTCTATTGACTGTAGTACGACTGGTTCCGCTGTAGTACAACACCATCACTTTATCACTTTATTACTTTATTATGACTTACTTTACTTATTTTACTTTATTAAATCATTGTGATGTAGTATCTTGATGCTGCAATGCCAATGTTGAGGAACCTAATCCGAAGAATTCCACTTGCTCTACTTAGTAAGTGAATCATCTATACATCAGTCATCATAAGTAATAACAAATCTATGCTAGGACCAGGGGCCATTGGCAGTCACAATGCTAGAAGAAGGAAGAATTACAATAGAGAAACTGTACAGGGGAGTAGAGGGGATGAAGAGGTCTTTAAGAGGGACAGTCAAGATGTAGCCTGAAGAGATGGGTCTGTGATGGGGGTAACATGGGAGAATTTGGGGAGGTTGAACATCAGACAGGCGGCAGCATTCTGGATGAGCTGCAGAGGTCTGATGGAGGAGGCAGGGAGCCCGGCCAGAGGTCTGATGGGGGAGACGGGGAGCCTGGCCAAGAGCACGTTGCAGTAGTCAAGGCGGGAGATCACAAGTGTCTGGACCAAAAGTTGGGCTGCTTCTCTTGTGATGAATGGGTGTATCCTCCTGATGTTGTAGAGGAAGAATAATCTCCAGGAGCGTGCTGTCGCTGTGATGTTCGCCGCTCAGGATAAGTGGCTGTCAAGGATCACCCCAAGATTCTTGGCTGTCTGGGAGGAGATCACAGTGGAGCTCTCTACTGTGATGGAGAGCGCAAGTCTTGGAGGGGGCAGGCTTCCCCAGGGAGGAAGAGCAGCTCAGTCTTGTTAGGGTTGAGCTTGAAGTGTTACACACAGAGATATACATTATACAGTAATAACACAGTGTTCAATCGTGTTAAAACACTACAAGTGTAAATGAACAGCCACAAACACGAAATCTTGACACCGAAGAGTAATTTTGCACTGAGGTATTCCAACTACAGCTGCATCATTTCTGATTCTTGATTCACCTGCCAAGGATCTTTCAAACTGAATGTATTTTTCACAGAATATGTTTGCAGTTTATCAGTCCACAATGTATAACCCAACCCCACCCCCATAACTTTGAATCTACAAATTCCTCTTTGAGCTGATGTTTTTTATTTATATATATACTGTATATATATATATATATATATTTATAGTTTCAACATTTGTACAAAGCTCCCCATGGGACCAGAGACGTTCTTCTTCTTCTTCTTCCTCTTCTTCTTCTTCTCTACCCCCGGTTATTTGGCGACACCCTCAAAGTCACTTCAGCTACTGCAAGGCAGGCTGGGATCACACAGAACGGAGGGTTCTAAAGCTGTGGTGCTTATCTTCAAAGCCTTCCACAGGGGAACCGTCTTTGAGCTGGTTGCTGCCGGTTGACAGGGGGCTTAGGAACCTTTAACTCCTTAGATACTGGGGGGATTCTGCCCCCTCTGGCCTCCCTCTACTCTCACACGTAACCCTATTTTACCCACTAACCCAGTAGTCTATTGATGTGACTCAATATGTGAGAGAGAAAACTTCCCCTGGATAGGATGAAATATAACTGATTGGATTATGGGGCAAAAAATTATATCAAGGGTCGATATGGTATGGTATGATTCTGTAACCGGGCTATTTACGACTACTTTTTTGAAGGGTTGGATTGCGCACGGCAGTCCCTTTGAACAAAATTATTTGATAAGCGCAGTTATATATCGGTATACTACTACGTTTGACGACCAGACGACCATGACGACCAGATTTGATAGAGTTGGGATCACATTTACAAAGCCCCTGCACCTTTGCAGAGGGAGATAATAAAAATACAACAAGAAAAGAAAAAAAGAAGAAAAAAAAGAAGAAAGAAGTAACATGAAGTCATATATCTTCTCTTGGAGCGATGCAAGCAGACTGAGTAGAAATGCTAAACCAGTAGGAGCTTCTGAAACAGATGAGGAGGGAGGATTGAGTGAGAGGAGGATTGTGGGAGAGGAGGAGAGGACAGGAGCAAAGAGGACAGGAAGGGAGGAGGAGAGGCCGTGTGTGTAGAAGAGAGGAGAGGAGGAGAAGAAGGGTGGAGAGGAGAGGTGAGGAGAGGAGAGGAGACTAGAGGAGAGGAGAAGGGAGGAGAGAAGAAGGGAGAAGAGGAAATGATGGAGGGGAGGGGAGGGGAGGAGACTAGAGGAGAGGAGAAGGGAGGAGAGAAGAAGGGAGAGGAGGAAAGGATGGAGGAGGGGAGGGGAGGGGAGGGGAGGAGCGACTGTCAGATTGTGGCCACTAATGGGACTGAGTCAGCATGATACCGCGTTAAAGATGGAGGACCCCTGCTGGGTTACTGCAGGACATCCTAGGCCTATGACTTCATTATCCTGCAGAATCCCTGCTCTTAAGATGGTACCAGGATTATCCATGTAACACCATCTTATATTTATGAAACATCCTTTGTCCTGTACAAGAGGGTTGTCATTGATTCACCAATGAGATTCGGACTTCCTGTCTCCCTTTTTTTTTAGTTTGTATTTCCTGTGAGTAATATACGTTTGATTTGATTAGATCTGATACTGTATTTGTTTGTTTAGTATCGGCCTAATAGCTGATGCTTCAGTCTGGCAAGTGGGAGACCCCAGTTAAGAACCCCACCCGTCTCATTAGAGTAAATACATACATGTCGTACTGGTGTGTCTAATGACTGTAGTCTGCAGATCTGTTGGATATCACACACAGATAATTCAATTACACCCTCCATTAGTTCTGTGGTTTCAAGTACTTCACTTTAATTGTATCACGCGTTACTTCATACTTGAAGGCACAAAACCGACGGAGAGTTGCTAAACCGTGTTTGTTATGGGAAACATGCCTCCTTCCAGGCACATCTGCGTTTCCCCCTCTCGACACTCTTCCCCCTTGCTAATTCAATCAATTAGACTGTAATCTATAACGGACCTGGCCCAGGGACTCTCATGTTACCTAATGATATGCATAAGCTAATTCTGTTAGCGTCGATTAGCAACGAACACAATGAGGGAAGGGGAAGAGTTGAAAGACGGACTCCCGCTGAGCTCGAGCGATTCCAGGAGATGACCGTGTGTCCGTAGGGTTCCAGTATTCGGGCCAGAGGGCTGATGGTGGACGTGGGGGAGCCCGACCAGAGGTCTGATGGAGGGGGGGGGGGGGCCTGGCCAGAGGTCTGATGGGGGAGACGGGGAGCCTGGCCAGGCCAGGACGGAGAGCACGTTGCAGTGGTCAAGGCGGGAGATCACAAGTGTCTGGACCAAAAGCTGTGCTGCTTCTCTTGTGATGAATATATATATAATATGAGGGCAGGCTTCCCGAGGGAGGAAGAGCAGCTCAGTCTTGTTAGGGTTGAGCTTGAAGTGTTACACACAGAGATATAGGGGGAGTAAGAACATAGCGTGTCCCATTCAGTCATGCATGCGGCATGCATGAGACACGCAAGGAATATGACTCATGTTATGATTGCAACGGCCGTGTCTGTAGTCAAGCTATGATGCCATCGGGTCAAAGAGGATATATACATGTATTAGATTAAATTCAACCTTCTTGTCATTGCACAGGGTCAAACTAAATCTATTTCTCGCTCTAGGCACAGGCCCGGGAGCAATTCATTAGGGGTTAAGTGCCTTGCTCAAGGGCGCAACGGCAGTGGCAGGGCACCTGCTCACACGAAGCTCCCTCCTGAGGCGGTGATCGAACCGGCGACCTTCTCTGATTGCTAGCTGGCCTCTCTCTAACCCTCTACGCTACCACCGCCCCTGTATGTTGTGCTTTAGACCCTCTGTCATATCAGCCTCACCGTGCCTGCCTCATCACAATCCTCAGATGGTTCCTCAGATCCCCCCCCCCCCATCCCCGAAGGAGGCTTACAAACGAAGACTGGGGATTGGTTAAGTGGGCTAAACAGCGCCGGCATGCCAGAGAGCCTGGCCTGGAGAGAGGGCTCTTATCACTCAGAGAGGCCTTAACTTGGAGTGGCAGCTCAGTGACAGAGGACAGTCACCGGGGCATCGGGGCAGAGAGGGAGAGAGATGTCTGTGTGCTGCAGGAGAGAAGAAGAGCAACCAAGCCGAAAAAACGCTCAGTGACAGAGACAGACAGGCGAGGAGCTGCTGTTGCTGCGGGAGCCTCCAGGAGGTGAACCAGAGAACCTTGGCGGCAGCACAGGGATCTAGGAGGTCAGGGAGGGCTTCTCAGGTCAGGCAGGAGAGAAGGAGGTAGGTAGCGAGGGTGGAGGGTGGAGGGGGGAGGGTTGAAGGGTGGAGAGTGGGTGTCGATGTTTTGAAACGGTTCGAAATGGTTGGTTGGATGGTTTCGAAAACGTGTGTACCGTGACTGAAATCAACGTGACGCGTGACGACGTCATTGTTGTTTTGTTTCGTAACCCTAGCGAAGGTTGGACACATTGTGAGGGTTTTGTTGGTAGAGCATGGCGCGAGCAACGCTTTAGGTTGTGGGTTTGATTCCTGCTGGGACCATATATACTGACACATGTGTGCACTCACTGCAACGTAAGTCGCTTGATAACATTAGGGCATATATTATTATGACGATCACAAAGACACGATTCATGTTGACTTACCCACGATACAGTACATTCAAAACATTAGACCACAGAAAAATGCCTCCCCAAACACAATGCCGTTTTCACCCTCATAAGAATGTCGACAATCTGACTAATGTGTATTTACCTAACTGGCCTATTAGCCTGGCACGAACAGCCAGCATGCTTGCCACAAAAAAACAGACATTCCATTTGCTCTGAGACTGAGACTTTCATGTAATGTTGATTTGTGTAAAATATTAAATTCAGATCAAAATCCATGTGCATTATGGATGTTTTCTCAGCTGGAGGGATGGCTGCGAACACAGCACAGTCGCCTCCAAAACAAATGAATGAATCGACCTCCCGGCGGTGATCCTCGACTGTAATCACATGAATCTACAATGCCTTTGTTTGCTGCTGTACTGCACTGTCTCTAGCCCTCTCACTGTTGATTCATCACGCCGATGATTGCGACGAACACAATAATATTTCCCGAAGCATCATGCTACAACTGTACAACTGTACAAACATGGACTGCATAATCCCATGAAGATGAAAGGTGATCTTTTCCGTGTTCCATGCACGAACATTCCACATTCCACAAAACCCCTCCGGTTTTACATGTATGTACTGTAGCTGAGTGTGAGGTTTTTAGTAGTGTATATATGCAGTTATCCCACAGAGCAGAGGATCTATTACACCGCTCCATGTCCCTCATTAGGAAAATCAAAGAGCTTTCAAAGGGTAATAACGCTCACACTGCCATGTCTCTGTTGGGTGCTGAGAATACAAGACCCGCAGATCAACTGATATTAAAAAGACATTACTCGCACGGCAAGATCATTCCTTCCACTGTCACCAAGAGCCTTTCTGACATGAGAGGAGAAGAGAGGAAGAGGAGAGGGAAAGGGGAGGAGAGGGGAGGGGAGGGGAGGGGAGGAGAGGGGAGGAGAGGGGAGGAGAGGGGAGGAGAGGAGAGCAGAGGAGAGGAGAGGAGAGGAGAGGAGAGGAGAGGAGAGGAGAGGAGAGGAGAGGAGAGGAGAGGAGAGGGGTCCAATGAGGAAGAGGTAGAGGCTTCCTCCACTGGCATCCAGCTGCCTTTCATGAAGCCCGTCCTAGGGAGAGGAGGGGAGGGGGGAGGAGGAGGAGGAGAGGGAGAAATGGGGGCAAGCTGAACCCTCTCTCAACTCCAAACATGTTGGTTAGTAGGGGCATCAGTACAAGAGCTCTGTGGCTGGGAGAAGTCTCTATGGGAGCAATTACACACACACACACACACACACACACACACTCACACACACACTAACACACACACACACACACACACACACACACACTCACACACACACTAACACACACACACACACACACACACACATCCTTGTTTCATTTATATGTGATTTTCAATCAAACAGCCATGGGGGGGGGTGGGGGGGGGGGGGGCAGCTTCATGGCCTGGGAGCTCCCTGCTGGGCTGGGCTGGGTTGAAGGAGAAGAGGGGAGAGAACATCCTCAAAGGCAGAGAGATGTAGCTATAGTAACTTCACACCCAGTCCCCCATGGACATTTCCCACCAACCCCCACACATAGGATAACAGAGAATACATCAGCACGGAGAGGTACCTAACCGTAGAGGTGGTTTTATACCACGTCTTCTGATTTTTCAGTTCCCCTAGTTGCTCAAGTTCACCGAAATTTGAATCCCTTTCAAATATCGACAGACAGGCACAGTCTTTCTCAGGGGAATATTTGGTGCACTCTGCTGCACTTGCTGGGGTTCAAATATCACTCAGCAAATCAAACAATCAGGATTAATGAGGACGCTAGGGGCCCCTGTCGACTTCAGTCCAAATAGTTTTCTGTGTTTAGAGGAGAGCATAACTGTTGTAGTCTAGTGACCTTTAAAACAGTCTGAAACACGCTGGGCAGGCCAACATTAGCAAGCTCGAAAAAAAGGGGGAATGTATAATTAATAATTGTTTTATTACCATGCAAATTGTCTGTCATTTGTTAGGAATATGGTATTTATTTTCCTCTAGCCACAGAGTCAGCCATAGTTGGCGCCCCTGGAGCAATTAGGGGTTAAGTGCCTTGCTCAAGGGCACACGCACCTCCCTCCTGAGGCAGGGATCGGACCAGCGACCTTCCGATTGCTAGCCTGGCCTTTCTAACCTCTAGGCTACCGCCGCCCCTATGAATCTATGAATGTGAATATGAATGTATTCATAGAGCGTGCTATACTATAATAAGAAATGATAAGAAATTAGCCTATTACACCACACAGTGGACCTCCCCTATCAGACAAGCGTGCGTAACAGCTGTCATAGTGAGAAAAAACCTGTGGTTTCATTCGGGTGTCACTTCCTCTCTCCAGAGCCCCCCCCCCCCCTGCATGGCTAATCATCAGCTTATCACACACCCTAGGAGACGAGACGCCTTGTTAATTAACGAGAACGAGGCTAATAACGAAGTGACACCGCGTCACTACCGCCGCCACCCATTCAGCTGTCACCACCACCTACTGAAAGTTGGGATTTAACAAGTGAGCTCGACGTGAGACTGGTGTACAGTCTTTGTGTCTGTGAAAAAGAGAGGTCGACGAGAGGTCGTTGATGTATGAACTCACCCATCGCTAAAAAGAATTCCGGAACACTCACCACTTAGAGATTCCAGTAATGTTTTACGTGATGTTTATTACCTAACAATGACTGCGTTTACATGCACACCATATTCCGATTAAGGTCAATATTCGGGTTATCGTAATATTCCGATTAAGGTGTTTACATGTCACAATATCCCGATTCAAACAGGCATATGCCAGAGGGGTCTTAATCGGAATATTGCCAAATCGGGAATATGGCCTTAATCGGGTTAGGTACGTGTTTACATGACTCTTGTCTTGCCCAATCGGAATATTGAGCATATTCAGATTAATACATACAGGAATATGGTGTGCATGTAAATGCAGTCAGTGATACTTTGATTGGCTCCAAAACGAAGCATTATCATCATCACTGAGGCATTTGTTGGTGAACGAAGTCCCCCTCTGGAACGCTGACCATTGTTGGCGACTTTGAATCACCCTCTGCAGTGAAGGAGTTAACAGACCAGTGTGTCAGGGTCATGTGCTGTGGGCCTTATGGTAATGACATGTGCACTACAGTATGTACTAGGATCCCTGACAGACAGAGTGTCCTGTCCAGAGGCTGTAGACTACTGTACTCGTTACCCTGAGCTGCCTCATTACAGAAACAGGAGGGCTCCTGCCCTGTGGGCCGCTCCGGACCCTCTGCTCCGTGGACAAGGCTGCTTACTTACTACAGCATGCACACATCTTGAGTTATATATACCCTCACTCTCCACTTTTAATTCCCACCTCAAGGCCTACCTGTTCTCCCATGCATACAACCTTCCCTACCGCTAACCATCTCCCCTAACCCTGCCACCCCCCTCCCCCCCTGGACATTGCTGTGCTAATTTGTTCCCTGTGCCTGTTTGTTAAGTCTGTGTTCTATGTGCTCATGTTATCTGTTGCTTGTTGTTTCTGTGGTTTTTGTATAAATACAATTCATTATTATTAGTAGTTGTAGTATATGTACACAGTCGTTCAGTTGCGTGTATTATTATTATTAATATTTTACTTTTTATTTATGAACATTTTCACATTTTGTATACGAAACTCACAAACAGATACAGCTTCTTTACAAACATAACACAATAGTAGAGAGCAGAGGCGCCCCGTCCATAGAGGCAACCAAGGCAATTGCTTGGGGCCACCAAACAAAAAGGGCCTCCAAATTTCTTTCCCAAATTTTTTTTTTACACATTTTTTTTTTTTACAGATGGGAGTGTTACATTAGTTTTCTTAAGATAGGATAATAAATAAATCTGTTCAATGGGCATTTGCCAAAGTAGCCTACTGTTAATCAGTATTTATCCTGTATAGAATAGAATAGAATAGACTTTATTGTCGTTGTACAGTTGCCTATACAATGAAATTGTAGTGGCTCTTCCGAAGGTGCAAAAAAACAGAAAACATATTCACAAACATATACACATATAAGATAAACATTTATGAACATGTCTTATGTCTACTGTTCAGTGTCTACTGTATGGTGTATATGAAGATGTTATGACGTTTTATCATGAAAATAATGAACAGCAAGCTAGATCCAAAACTAGGGCCGGTGGAGGAGGGCAATTGTCACATTGGACATTTATTGAATAGAACAGTCAAACTTGGCGACGTACAAAAATAATCCATAAGCGATCAAAACCAGAAAAATAACAAACAATGCGTATAGAATATGCGTATAATGCGGTCAACAAAAATACATCGCTCCCCTCTCTCTCCACTACCACCATGCAAGGTGCGCAGGTGCTTAAATTACCTTGCAATATCACCCCCCATAACCATATGACTTCTCAATACGGTGATCTAGGCAATAAACAAACAATCAAAGTAAACTCACAATAAACCCATTAGCCTGTTATACTAAATACCCCCTAAATCATATTCATACCTCCTACAACACCTCAGGCCTTTGGGTCGGGTGGTTCATGGAGGCAGACTGAAAGGACACACATTCATTGCCTATTTCATAAATGTTCTCCATATAACGACGTCGATCATTGATCGGCAACGACACTATATAATTGTTTGCCTGACTGGCAATCGGATTTGGGCAGTCTGGGGATTTACACGGCAAATCAAATGAAGAACTACAAATCCCTGATGACAGGGAGATGACGTATGACTGCTCTGATGAATCAACCCCTATTTCATTATTTTCTCTATATAGCGACGTCGATCATTGATCGGCAACGACACTATAATATAGTTTGCCTAACTGGCCATCGGATTTGGGCTCCTAATATCTAAAAAGCACTACGGTTTTCTTATTTTATCGGATTAAAGTAGCGAAGACCAGAAATTCCCATTGACCGCCAGTCAAACTTCTCCCCTTCTATCACCCAAAAAGGGGCGTGATCATTCTGATGACAGGGAGATGACGCGCAATTGCTCTGATGAATTGTAGTTTATTGATAGCTGGCTAGTCTCGCGGTGCCAGCCGTTTCCACTTCCGCTTTGCTCTCGCTCCAAACGTCTGGAGACCTTTATCCATAGAACGGATTCTATGTGCCGCCCGGAGCGAGCGGCAAATCTAGGACACTGATAGGCCGGACCGATGGGACCGCCCCCCCGTCCTTCTCATTGGTTCAGCGGGGCAGTTTTTAAAAAAAAGTTAACTATTCATTTGTTACGTATTTATTTGACATCTGGATACAAAATATAAATAGTTAATACATCATGTAGCCTATATTAAAGCCTTTAAAAATGATTCATGATAAGATCCATCATTTACATGCATTTACATGCATCATTTACATGCTCCATGTTGCATGTAATTTGTATGCTACTTGTGGTCCAGTATGTCGCAATGTGTACTAGGTGTGCTACTGTACCTGTGGTCATGTACTGTTTTTACTGTTTTTATGTAATGTGCTTTGCATGTTTTTATGTGCTTTTATTATGCCAAATGTAATTGTTGTATTGTGGCTGTCTTGGCCAGGGCTCCTTTGTAAAAGAGACGCTAGTCTTTCAGACTGTTTTTTTTACTTACACACACACGAGCGCGCGCATATTATGCGCGAACTTCGTAAAACCGTATTATATTTTAGTGTCAGGGAAATAAATACATTTAAAAATGTCCACATCGTCACCCGCCTAAGACCCTTCCCAGTGAGCAATAGACGTCTTTTCAACCTCGTGTCTACAATATAAACCAATATAGACCAGCTATATTACGGCTATATTTTCTACTTATCTTAAATGCATGAAAACCGTTATTAAACCCCTCTAAACTGTCAGAATACGTCCCAGACGTCATGTAGTATGAGATTCCATGTAGTCTAGCATAGTTATTCATGCGGAAGTGGTGGTTTAAATTGCGTCTATACGTCGCTGTCCTTTAACCCAGATAAATGCTGTCTGTGTCTAAACCTGTTTTAGTCTAGCAGCACTTTGAGTTTAAATTAATACCCTAAACGCCTGTAGATTGTCAAAATATGTACCAGACCGTCATTTAGTCTGAGATTCCATGTAGTCTAGCATAGTTATTCATGCGGAAGTGGTGGTTTAAATTGCGTCTATACGTCGCTGTCCTTTAACCCAGATAAATGCTGTCTATGTCTAAACCTGTTTTAGTCTAGCAGCACTTTGAGTTTAAATTAATACCCTAAACGCCTGTAGATTGTCAAAATATGTACCAGACCGTCATTTAGTCTGAGATTCCATGTAGTCTAGCATAGTTATTCATGCGGAAGTGGTGGTTTAAATTGCGTCTATACGTCGCTGTCCTTTAACCCAGATAAATGTGGTCTGTGTCTAAACATATTTTCTACTTATCTCAAATGCATTAAAACCGTTATTAAACCCATTATATTGTCCTTACGCTCTACTCTATGACTATGAGGCTGGGAAGACAAATCGGCAACACACTACATGAACTGAATTGAGATTATATAGAAAAATAGTCATAGTACCAGGTGTTGATGACTGCAGAGGAGAGTCTATCATTGTAGAGTCATCAGTGGCTTTTCAAACAAAGATCAAAGCACATGAACAACTTTAAACAGGAACAAGTAGCACAGAATGAGAGGAAAGACCAGTTATATTTTAAAAATACAAACGCATTGCTTACAGGCATATTCTTCTTTGTCCATTTTCTTTTAATTCAAAGAGGTCCATAGAAACTGATCGTTAAAAGGAAATATCGTTAAAATGTGCTTTCTTAAATACAAAAAACGTCACATAATAATCGCATTACGTTTTGCTACATGTAACCGGTTGGTTATTATTTCCAGTTTGCGGTTAATGTAATTTTGGTTAACAAATGCTTTCTTTCGCTACGATTGGAGACGGGTTACCACGTGACCATGGGACGTATTGAATTTCCCGGTTGGAACAGTGAAAAGTAGTATTTTTGGGATGTTTTGTACATTGGCACTACATTATTATTGTTAAAACACTATTCCACTAATACCATTATTATTATATAGTGGAATGCCTATAGAAACTATTGTTGTGGTTAAACCGTGACCAACATTGACGTGCCAGAGAATGAGTACCCTCCCTCGAAACCATCGCGGGCATCGCTTCTCGGCCTTTTGGCTAAGATCAAGTGTATCTGTTCTTATCAGTTTAATATCTGATACGTCCCCTACCCGGGGACGTTATATTAAGTTGATTTTTGGAGCAGGGAGATGGAATAGGGGCTTGCTCCGTCCACACCACGCATCGACCTGGTATTGCAGTACCTCCAGGAACATAATATTTCAACGGCATTTCAAGGTCTAAATATACGCCAAATTGGAAATTGAAACAACGTCTATGTTTAGACGTTGAAATGCCGTTGAAACATAGACAGGGAAACAACGTCTATGTTTCAACGGCATTTCAACGTCTAAACATAGACGTTGTTTCAATTTCCAATTTGTCTACAGGCCATTTAGACGTTGTTTAGACGTCTAATCAACGTAAAATTGCTCACTGGGTTACCAGGGGCCTCCATAATGTTGTTTGCTTAGGGCCCCCAAAAGTCTAGGGGCTCCACTGGTAGAGAGAGTAGTGAAGAAGAAGAAGAAAAAAAAACACATAATACATAAAAACACACAACATAAAAAAACATGAGGTCGTGGGATGGTCAAATTAAATCAATACAGGATAGTTGTGTGTATTTTATGGGATATGTCATGCCAGTGCTTTTAACTGTACAAAACAAGCAATACCGTTTTCTATTGCTTGCGATTGTATTCTTGTGTATTTGATTGAATTGTATTGTATGTATTATATTCGATTTTATTATATAAGATTGTATTGTATTGTATTATATTATATTATATTATATTGTATTGTATTGTATTGTATTGTATTGTATTGTATTGTATTGTATTGTATTGTATTATATTATATTGTATTCTATCTCTTGCTGTGACCATAGTGTGGGCGTAGTAGCTTGTCCATGAGAGCTTTAGCAGAGAGATTTCTTTCACCATCAACCAAGTTGTAAAACTGTGAGAAGCGAAGGCTGACAGCATCGCTACACCACTGAGATGCCACTGAATGTAGGGTTAGGTGTTCCCGACCCCGCCCTGACGCGCTGCCCAAACAGACAGGGGAATAGCTGTGTTGACTTTATTCCCCTCCCTCATTCAGAGGCGACTGCAGCACCGTGTTCGGGAGCTGAGATCAGCGCTGACACGGCAAGAGTAATGGCAGCTCTGCTCTGGACAGGAAACTCATAAGGCCTCCTATTGCACCTGCTATCTCCCTATAATAAGGATGGATATCTCCCTCTGTGGAATACAAACTAATACTCAATGTGCCACAGGGACTGTAAAAGGGAAACCAGCTGCTATAGCGACTAGATTAGAGGAAACAGTATGGGAATATGAGAAACGACACATTCTTATATACTGTCGTTTGTAAGTAAGCCGTGGGTTTCCGACTGTCCACACAACTTACACGCATGCAGTTCCTCCCATAGGAATTCTGGGAATGTCATACAATCTGTGCCTTGCAGGAATACGCTTTGACTCTAACAAGGCAGTCATTCTTAGTCATACTATAGGCCTATAGCTTACATACGGTGTTGTGTTTTCAATGTATGTGTAATTTATGTGTATGCCGCCTTCTTACACACCTGCAGAAGAGATGAGATTCCCCATGTGACTTAACTCTGGTTAAATATAGAACGAATTTGTAGAAAATACGAGCGAACCAACAGATGCGAGGACATCACTCGCTTCCATAATCAGCAACCTCGGTGTCAATAAAGATCATTACTGTGGAAGAGAAGAGGTGTATCCGTTATTATATTCAACCACACGCTGTTTTAGCACCGCCGCTGGGGACTCTGTCAGTCTACCCTTGAGAGAGAGAGAGAGAGAGAGAGAGAGAGAGAGAGAGAGAGAGAGAGAGAGAGAGAGAGAGAGAGACAGAGAGAGAGAGAGAGAGAGAGAGAGAGAGAGAGAGAGAGAGAGAGAGAGAGAGAGAGAGAGAGAGAGAGAGAGAGAGAGAGAGAGAGAGATAGAGCCCTGTCCTTCAGGAACGAAAGTGTGTTGTAAAACTCCCCGGGAAACTCAAAAGTTGTCCGACTGATTAAAATCGCCCTCGTCATAATTTATGTGACAATGACAACACGTTCTTCTATCTCGTAACGCAGCCACCCCATGCCTCGCCATGCAGCGAGCGGCACCACCATGCACCATATAAATTGTTAGTTGACGCGGGGGCTCTGGGCTTATTTTGGGATACATATTACATATATTCACTGGGATAGTAATTCAATTTAAAACGTGTCCCTGTAGGGTGTGTGTGTGTGTGTGTGTGTGTGTGTGTGTGTGTGTGTGTGTGTGTGTGTGTGTGTGTGTGTGGGGGGGGGGGGGGTGTGTGTGTGGGTGTGGGGGTGTGCATCTGGGTGTGTTTGTGTCCCTGATGGGTCATTGTTAGTTATTATCTAGGCCCAAGGCGACTGATATGCGACTGCAATACAACGCTGCAAAGTCACCTTGCTGTCGACGGCAATAAAACAGGAGAGTCTTATACAGTTCCCTTGAGCTCAGACTCTTGTTGAGCATTACGTTTACCTCAGGTTCAGACTCCTGTCGAGCATTACGTTTACCTCAGGTTCAGACTCCTGTCGAGCATTACGTTTACCTCAGGTTCAGACTCCTGTCGAGCATTACGTTTACCTCAGGTTCAGACTCCTGTCGAGCATTACGTTTACCTCAGGTTCAGGCAGAGACAGGCGTCAGGTGACGTCACGTAATGTAAGACAGAAAACAAAACACATGTTCATGGGACGAAGCTTAAAAGAGCTGAGAGATGGTTATAGGTGGGGTCATTTGACCATGTGAGTAAATTTCAGGACCCTCCTTTCATGACATTTCCTAGATATGTGCGCTTTACCACCCGGTATCCTTACATTTTCAAAATCACATCAGGATAAGTTAGTATAAAGCTATTTTGCAGTTTTTCTGTATAGGAGGGAGGCTAATTTACAAGACGTGCCAACTAGTGGTCGTTGTGTGTAAGTAGCAGCTTTCCTTTGTAAAGACTATGGTCATTTGACCCCCGAGGTGGCTCTTATAGTAGGTAAAATAGGCACGGCTGTTCTTGTGTTGAACAGTGTTTTCCATGCAAGTTCCATTTTGGTCTAACCCCAACCCTAACCCTAATATACTACCATTTTCATTAAACGTATTAAAACGACATATAAGTGTCCTGACTGACCTTCTGAACATTCTTTGCAAGTTCCATTTTGATCTAACCATAACCCTAACCCTAATATACTACCGTTTTCATTAAACTTATTAAAACGACATATACATGTCCTGACTGAACGTGTGGCATTCTTTGCTGGACGATCTGCACATTGTTCATATTATGAACTGAAAAACACAATCCCACCGACAGAATTCAAATGCATGTCACACAGCGTACCTGTCGTATGACCAACATGTGATGTTGTTTAGCCTACGGTCGAAAAGGAAGCGTTCATGAATGAATTTCATTTTGGCTGACACCCGTGATGTGTACACCCTGTCTGATAGGAATGACTAGTTCACATTTCTCTTTCCTCCAAAGGAGAAACCCAATCATTTAGACAGGAGGGAGATATACAGTGTTGCCCTGAGACAGGGTCAATAGGTCTTTAACAATCTACACCAGAGCATGCCAGGCAGATCGCCCCCTCGGCGGTTTAGCAATCGACCTTGCGAGCGGAGCCTCTCCTCCACTGGATTCTGATTGGGAGAATAATTTAAGCCTCGCTTGATTTCATATCAGAACGCAGAACAGATAGAGGGCTGCACAGATTATGTCCGATGGCATGGGGGTTGTGAGGGTTGTGTGTGTGTGTGTGTGTGAGTGTGTGTTTGTGTGTGTGTGTGTGTGTGTGTGCGTGTGTGTGTGTCCGTGTGTGTGTGTGTCTCTGTTACCTTATATACTCTCTGTTTCCTTATATACTCTCTCAGGCCTTAGTGTTGTGTGTGTGTGTGTAGGTGTGTGTGTGTGTGTGTGTGTGTGTGTGTGTGTCAGGGTTTCCGTTAGAAAAATTTGCCGTCGGACATCGTGTCCGGGAAGAATTCGATTTACCGGACAAACGTGATATATTCCGGTCATCATATTAAAATATAATAAAATTTTTTTTTTTCAAAATCATATTTTTTTTCTTCAAATCTAATATAGCTGTTTGTCGCGGTGATTACTGTTGTGTAGCGGCCTATATATGCCATTTAATGTCTATTTCTCATCCGATACGATTAGATGCGAGCTATATAATATATAATAATATGGTGTAGTGACTACATTATGGGTTCATGTTCTCCTCTTACTGTTGGTTGTGTAGGGGGAGGGAACCAGTTCTGGCACTAGGGGCAGAGGGGAGGATTATTAACGTTGCAACTTCCTGTTTAGACACAACAGTTTTGGTGATCTATTTTCTGGTCCTGTACTGAGAGTACAAGTTGTTATTTTGATTAAACAGTTATCATTACGTTGCCTACGTCTTTCCTTTTTCCTCCGGCACTACAATAACATGATTTGACGCATGCGCGCTATGCCATGCGTCAAATCCAGCGCTGAACGGGCGCCTCACTGGGAACTGAACAGACAGCATCGATCAATGAACGGACTCCACATTACGTTAACTGAAGTTTGTTAAATTGTTTGGGATTAATGTGAGTTTTCTATTTTCTCTTTCCAGTTTTACCCTTTTTTTTAAATCAATAAAACAACGTCATTTCTATAACCAGGTCTCGCTGGTTGGGAAGGCATTTCGTTTAGCTCGGGAGTATGACAATGGGGAGAACATAACTGTTTATTGAGAAACAATTGATAGGCAGTCTGGGATACGTCTATAAAGAAATACCACAATGTCTAGATGTATAACATTTTATTGAACAGTAACAGTGCAAGCATGTAGGCTTCTGGCGTGACACGGCTAGCCTAATTTCCGTTCATATGCCTTTTATCAGATAAAATAAAATAGAATAAAACTCTTTGAAAATAAATAGGCTTTAAATTAACTTGCAATGCGTATAGGCTAATTTCCGTTCGATGTTACAGCCTAGGCTATGCCTTTTCTCAGATAGATAGGGGATAGCCCTGTAAGCTCATACGGGTCTGTATGTCGTCCTGAAGACCGGCTGTTAGATCATATCGCTGAAGTTTGTCTCCATCTTAGTGTAAATGTTGTCCGTTTTGTTTGTTATCCTTGTTATTGTGCGATAAAGTTAAAGCGCTCCGCTTCGGGACACCATTTTCAGCTGAGCACCAAACACACTCGTGTAACACTGCCCGAGAGAGAAGGACCCGCCCCCTGTAGTTAGCCTATAGCCTATAGGCTAACTAAAGGGGGCGGGTCCTTCTCTCTCGGGCAGTGTTCTGTGTGTGTGTTTGGTGCTCAGCTGAAAATGGTTAGAGGGAATTATTTTCACCGGACATTTATGTCCGACGAGTTTTCAACTTGTCGGACTTCCACTAATTTTACGGAAACCCTGGTGTGTGTGTGTGTGCGTGTGTGTGGGCATGCGTGTGCATGTGGGGGTGGGTTTAGTCAAACACAGGAATTATGTCGTACGATGAACGACAGCACACGGAAGGAAGGAACCTAGTTGTAGCGTTCCATAGAGAGAGCTAGCGTAGTGGCGGAGGGATAATGACCTTAGCATGAAATAAAACTTTATCGAGGAGGGGCAGGTATTGACCCCTCTGGCATGGCAGCCGCCTCGTGCTGCATCACATGGAGGAGGATGTTGAAAAGTAAAGAAACAAACACCCGCAGGCCATCTGGACGTGCTTCTAATTGGAACACAGTACGACTAGCTAGTAGCATTTTCTCACTACATGCACTTGAAAAGCTCAAACAGACACACATTTCATTCCAGGATCTCAGGGGTATGTGTGGGAGGCACATATTAGCGCACATACCCTGAGGCGGTTCCCATGTCATTTTCGTTTTAGAAATGCCCATTCGTACGGTCAGCGTTTTACCTGGTTTCTGTCTATTCCCTGAAGGCGTTAAATGTGTATGGATGTTATGGTGCGGTAGCATTTAGCAACAACGACTGAGCCGTGAGATGCAATTCCTAAAAAATTGGACAGTATCTGAGAAGGAATTACAGGATTGTAAATGTCAAGTATACCCGGCGGGAGCGGAATAATCCTCTGTTTACGATGTTATTTACATCTTCAGAGGTTCGTGAGGCTTATTATTGCTGACGGGGGGAACTCGGAAAAGCTGTGCACGTTATTTTCCTATAACGGCAGTCTGCTGTAAGTCTATTCGGCTCACCGATGGGGCCTGCTTATTACTGCGTCTCAGCTGTCCCCCTCACCCCCCCCCCCCCCCCCACGGCCCCCACGCCCCTCATCCCAGAACATGATCGACAGAGGGCGCGGCAGGGTACAGTAGGGGTAAATTACACACCACCGTGCCTCAAGACGGGGCCCTGAAGTTCCTAGAAGAGGATTTTATTATTTCCTCTGGGGGTTCAATGGGAAAATGGATAAGATCCAACCCCCAACCCCAATCTCTCTCCACTGTACCTGAAGCTTTACTGGTTGCAGTTATGGAAGATGGGAGATGAGGGCTCTCTCGTGGAGAGCAGGAGGCCAGCGCAGCCCTGAGATGCATAGAGACTCTATATCTGATCACTCCCCCCCCCGCCCCCATCCACCACCCCCTCCGCCCCAGTCTCTCTCCACTGTACTTGAAGCTTTACTGGTTGCTGTTATGGAAGATGGAAGATGAGGACTCTCGTGGAGGGCAGGAGGCCGGCGCAGCCCTGAGATGCATATAGACTCTACATCTGATCACTTCCTCAGAGGCTGATGGGAAGGTTGCTTGCGTGACTGGACTACGAAGAAAGGCTCGCTCGGTCGTTGAGTGGTGTGTGTGTGTGTGATGGGTTGCGCTGTCCGTGGGTATTTGTACTCGGGGAGGTATTAGTAACATGGTCAGGGTGGGAGAGACTTAACCACCAGAGTATTTATTTGCTTGTTTTTAAGGTGTTCTGGTGAATGCCAATGAATGGCTGTGGTGTGGGTGGATTGAGGAATCACCAAGTGTGAAACTGTGTGTGTGTGTGTGTGTGTGTGTGTGTATGCCGTGTGTGTGTGTGTGTGTGCGTCTCTGTTTCCTTCTTTCCTCTCTCAGGCCTTAGTGTTGATGGATGGAGATGATCTCTGAGTCCAAGGCGTATGATGCACTGGCTGATTTTTCAGTATGGATGTGACACTGGAATAATGTGAAAGCCATCAGAGTAATGAGGTGACACTGAGGCCCCCCCCCCCCCTCATCTGTCTCTATCTGTCTGCTTCCTCACCAGACGCAGACCACCGCCTTTCATTTCACTTTCATAAACATCCTCAGAGACTAAAACAGTACCGGTCCATGGTAAAATGACAGTACTAGTACTAATTCTGAGATTGAAAGAAATGGACTGCACTTATATAGCACTTTTATCCAAAGCGCTTTACAACGGCCTCTCATTCACCCATTCACACACACATGGCGGCAAGCTACTATGAAAGGCGCCGGCCCGCTCACTGGGAGCAATTTGGGGTTCAGTGTCTTGCCCAAGGACACTTTGACATGTGGCCAGCCTTGAGCCGAGGCTCGAACCGTCGATCCGCCAACCTTGCGATCATTAGACGGCGGCTCTACCTCCTGCGCCATAGCCGCCTTACCTTACTGCGCCATAGCCGAAAAGGAACCCAACCGTATATTGCTTACAGTATAAGCAATCGTGATAGTGATTCATATAATTCATCTCTTTTTGAATGACTGAGTTACATTTTTCATACTTACATTATTGTGCTTTGCCATGAAGTTGACATTTGGAGAAAATGAACATGACAAAAAAAAAATCCCCTTTCTCCAATAAATATGAGCTTTTGGTAAATTCACCAATATACAGTACATGCCACAGGTTTATTATTATTGTGATTCATAAAAGATTTGCACTGAAATGATGTTTGTTTGTTGTCTGAATGAGAGAGCACTATTGAGTTCCGTTTCCTTTTTTTCTTTATTTTTATGTTTTGACTTTCACATCAATGCTGGAACAGACAAAGAAAATGAACTTTAACAAAACCAAAAGCTCCTTTGTTGCACAAGTTCCACATTCCAGACAGCTACTGGCAGCTGACTCTAGGCTCCAACCTACAGTGCCACATGAATAAAAATGTTTATCCTCAAATTTTAACAAGACAACATTCACTCTCGTGGGTCCACTAGCTGTTTACCCAAACATAAACCGTCCTATCTGCATCCAAAAATGTTGCCCGTGGCGATATGATTTAACTATCTGCCAATGTTAAAACAAACCAGGGAATCAGGCGTTCCTGAATATGAATGAGATTCTCCCTCCCCAAACACCTGCAGTGGAGACCCACGGAGGTAAGAGAGCCTGAGGGAAGCTTCTCTCCAACTCAGAAGAAACAGACTTACAAGAGCTCCACTGACTGTCTCTGCCTCTATCAGCTCTACACACAATCAGGGCTTTCACTCACCAGTGGGGGAGCGCTTGGAATGGAAATTAACTCAGGGCTGATGGAGTGATATGGAGCTGGAATTAAAAGAGAGAAAGAAAGAGAGAGAGAGAGAGAGAGAGAGAGAGAGAGAGAGAGAGAGAGAGAGAGAGAGAGAGAGAGAAGGGGACAGAGGGAGTCCCTCTGGTTGACTATGGAAGGCTGAACGATCGGTAAAAGCTTAAAGCTCTAATTGATCTTCCCTCTCTTTGCTCCTACTCTCTTTTGCTTTAAATAAATTCTTCTCTACCATTGTCATTCCTTTACTGTTGGTGCTCCCACACAGCTTGTGTGTGACATCCCTTTGCATATCTGACAGCTCAGGAGCAGTCTTTGTACTGTTACCGGCGGGAATTTCAACCTCTCGTATGGATTCCACAGGCATAAATAAGAATGGTATAGGGGCAATATCAATTGCTTAGAAGTCACAGACAGGGTTACGTTTTACCTCTAAAACATCCATAGTAATGCTGGATAAGGATCCTGAATTCCTAATCAGGCTGCAGGGGTAATCCAGGTCCCCCCAGGGAGGCATTATGGGAGATTACTCAAGGTCAGCCTATAGATCCTCAGACTCAGTGGATGATACCTAGCGAAGAATGCTGTAGCCTAGCCTAGCCTTACCAGCTGGAAAAAACGAAGTGACCTGACCTCATCTCATGCACGTCAACCGTTTTTTTTTATCGCAAACCAATAATAATTTATCTTGATTAAATGATTTTGAGTTTAACTATGAGGAGGCGTGTTTTTAGTGTTTTGAATAATGAATGTCTGGAGGAATGTCGGTTGAGAGCGTAGAGGGTAATACACAGCATCTTTGTGAGTAGACGTGTAGTTGAGGAGCAGCAGATCTGGGAGAACACACTGTTGGGTTCAGTGAGGATGAAATGGAGCATTTGATGTGCTGCTGCATTTTTCAAATATTTCCTCCTTTTTCTTTTATGAGATCACCCAGTTATATTTATGAAGGGTAACTCAATAGGGAAACGACAAAGTGAGTTTGTGACTCACTGTGCCTCCCCCCTCTCCCCCCCCCCCCCCAACTAAATTACATTTACTGCGAATATTCACTGCAAGAGAACAGAATGCGGATTCTTTAAGAAAAAGAATCCCCAAATGGGATAGGCCTACCTTTACAGTTTAGACTCAATATAGAGTACATCATTTTTTGGTGTGAATCTAAACCATGTAACAAAACTATGGATTTCAACTCACCGCCAAACTGAGATTTGTAAGAAAGCCACAGAGAGTTCCTGTACTGAATCTCCCCTGCTTCTCTCAGCTTCCTCTAGAGTCTAGGCTGTAGAGACTATGGTCCAAGATACATGGGATCCTCACCGTATATGGGTTAGGGTTAGAGTTTGGATTTGATTTTTTTTTATACAAAGTCATTGATTCTTGAAAAAAAACAAAAATGTATGAATTCCTCATGAGCTTAGTTCAACTAACCCTGATCCTACCCTGTCAGAATCCAAAATATAAAAACGTGTTTTTAAATCTCAACTTCAACTTAACGTTTAGCTTCATTCCTCCTGCTCTCCGCCTACTCTAGTCTATAGACCACAGCAACAGAGGCTGGAGGAGGTAGAAATCGGAGGACAGGCTCATTATAAGGCATGCAATAACATGAGGAATGGTATCAGACAGGTGTGATGTCCACCTCCACCAGCCTCCCATGGATTACAGTCACCAGTAAGCAGACCTTCGGGCACTGCCCTAAACTGGTTTAGATCCTACCTACAGGACAGAAGCTACTATGTCTCCATTGGCAACTTTGAGCAAATAAACACCTGGATGACACAAAACTTCCTCCAACTAAACAAAGACAAAACAGACTCCGATCTAAATTTCCACAGCCACATAAACTCGAAATCAAACAGGCCAAAACCCTTAAAATATTTAAATCTAAGCTAAAAACCTTCATGTTTTGCAGCAGTTATGATTAAACAAAAACACTTCTATCA
The DNA here is from genome assembly GCF_963989245.1 of Nansenia antarctica. Classification (NCBI taxonomy): domain Eukaryota; kingdom Metazoa; phylum Chordata; class Actinopteri; order Argentiniformes; family Microstomatidae; genus Nansenia; species Nansenia antarctica. Next base: position 13,165,547 of record NC_137678.1, read on the forward strand.
ATGTCTTTTTTCCATTGTTGTTCAACTATTGTCTTATTAAATGTTTTATCTATTTACTTCTTATATTTGCTTTTATTCATTGTCATTTTTATTTTCTTACTATGCTCCTCTTGCTGTATTTTTAAATAATGTATGTAAAGCACTTTGAATTGCCCCTGTTGTATGACGTGCTATACAAATAAACTTGCCTTGCCTTACCAGTACCTGCATATTAATTCTGAGTCAATAATCAAACAGACCCTTAACCACACTGCAGAGAGGCTTAGTAACCTAACCTTGTCTTAACCCGGCACAGCATGCAAGCATATTGTCTATGCAAACAATGAGTAATGGGAAAGTGTAAAAAGTGTAAAATGGTTAATTACTCTGCGGTCGCCTAAGGGCCATCACATTTAAATACAGCTTTCACGATGTCTGTTTACACGGCTAGGATTATTATAATGGTACTCGTGAAACATCTTTAGAACCACTTCATCAAATACACATATAGACTTAAGAACTGAGATAGGTTTTTATGTGTGTGTGTGTGTGTGTGTGTGTGTGTGTGTGTGTGTCTTCTCCCTTCCCCATGCTGGGAATTTTCCGTTTTTTATTTATGTCAGGATTTTCCTTCAAGCATGCCTTCAGAAGCGCACTACTATCATTGTAAATCAGACACAACTCGTCGAGACAGTGAAGGAAATATATGTCAGCTATAAAAGTACCCATTGGCATTATGTCTGAGCTATTCAGCTGGAGAGCATATACATTAAAATGCAAATAGGAGCAACACACTCAGTGACACACTCACTTAAATGTGTCTCTTGGTTTATCTTCCTGCATGACATTGTTTGTCAGGCATGAAACAAGGCATGTCAAACACAATAATGGGAAAAGCAAACTTCTACTTCTATTGAAAATAAATAAACTAAACTTATATTTGTAGTTTTCTTTTTTAAATGTTTTTTTTTCTTTTTTCTCTTTCAATATGTTTCTATTTTCTATTTAAATACATACAATTACGTAGATTACAGCATAATCGGCTGCCGTTTGATTGGTTTACTCTGTCTCCTTCTCCGCATTGTTACTATAGCCGACAGCTGACAGCTGTGGAGGTTCACCTAACATTTTCATAACTCATTCATTACATCATAACTTTTTGCCTGGGTCCTGTAATGGTTGGGTGGTGTAAGCGGATCCAGGTGCGGTGCAGAGAAAGGGGAGGTGGGCGAGTGGTTAGTGGTGCCAAACAGAAGGATCTTTACTTAGAAAGAGTAGATGAAACAGGATACAAAAAAGACAGACTCGAAACAAAAGGAGAGATCGCAGTCACAAAAACAGTACTCGTATACTTGCACCTGTGAAGCAGCCGACAGACGGTGAAGTGTAGTGGATTTAATCTGTTTTTACTTCTCTATCGATATTGTATTTGAACACAAGGAGATTGATCATCTTAGCTTGAAGCCTTTTATTAATAAAGTTACATGACAGCAGTCTAGAGTTTGAAAACTCTTTGAAAACTTCCTTCTCTGAGCACAGCCCTTATATACAAAGTTGACTCCCCAGATGAGATCACTAATCTTGGCAAACAAATGTGTTGACAGGAAACGTTATACTTTAGTAAGTACGACACAGAGAGTTATTACGCAACCAGTCATTGGCACGGTCCCCAGATAGACTGACTTGTTAGCTACGATTTCCCAGAAGGTAGAGATACAGACTTCAATTCTCAGTATATTTGATATAAAACTACAACAGAAGACTAAGCAGGGAGTGAAGGGAAGTGAGGGTACATATAGCATGAGTGGCAGCTACGGACGGTTGCTGGTAATGAGGGCGGCTGTGGTGCAAGAGGTAGAGCCGGCGTCTAATGATCGCACGGTTGGCAGATCGGGGGTTTGAGCATGTATGAACGTTCTGAGGTTTCCGAACGCGAACGCGAACCGGCACGGTTCTTTGCCGGTGTGAAAGCCCCATCATTGGGAGCAATTTGGGGTTCATTGTCTTGCCCAAGGACACTTCGACATGTGGCCAGCCGGTGCTCAAAGCCCGCGTTCATACCCAGGGCCGCTTTAAGGGGGGGCTAGCTGGGGCGGTGGCACAGGGCCTCGCGCTTTGGAGGGCCTCGCGTGAGGCAGGGTAACCTTGGCTGGCGAGGCCCTCCAAAGCGCCAGGCAAGGGACCATATTATTATTTTTGCCTTTAATACATTTCTAAATGTTCACACATGTGATAATCATAGTCAATCATACATCTAAAATCTAGCATACCTGTAGGACAGGGAGATTCTTAGCAACAGAAAAAAGTAATTTCCCCCTATGACACCTTACGTGAAACGTGAAAATAATTTTTGGGCGCGCGTTGACACTTGTTGTGCATAGTGACTGCTTAGTGCAACGGACAAAATGCAGAGGGAACGAGACCGAGGAAGAAAATGTTAATCGGGTGCTGAAAAAAGAAATACAATTAAAAGAAAGGAAGGCTTCAGGGCCTCGCTTAGAGGTTCGTTCGAAACATTTCTAAAAACAAGTGAGGCTCCCGTTAGCACCGAAGAAGCTAACGTTACTGCTAGCACTAGCAATGCTAGTAGTAGCACGGCACAGCCCCCCCTGAGAGGCAAAGATGATGTCTCTGAGGTGGAGGAGGACAACTGCTACACCGGCAGCAGTGGGGCTGCCCAGCCCCAGGTGATGATGGTCAGGAGTGGCGAAGTAGAGGATACGGAGGCGGAAGATGGAGCTACTCAGAGCAGCAGCAGGGCTGAGAGTGATGGAACGCAAGACGAGCCTACGGTGTTAGATATGTCATGTATGATAATCCTGGTAAATTGGCCGGTACATATGGACTCTACAGTTACAGAAGTGATCATTAGAAGAGGTCCCCCAAAGATGAAACCTGGATTTAGTTATCCTAAAAATAATGAGAACAGGAAGTGTTGTAAAGTTAGTGAAACTTTATTTCTCCGAAAACTACCAAATGGGGAAAAAATAGAAAGAAAGTGGCTTGTGTACTCTCAAAAACGGGACATGTCTTTTTGCTTTTGCTGTAAGCTTTTCAACATAAAGGATAGGCCTACATGGTGGTGAGTAACATCTCTATTCATGTCAATAATGGCTTGTGCATATTTAATGTTGGGTATGATGACTGCTTTATCCTAAATCCTAATCCTTTACGAGTATAAAAGGTTTGAAATGAAACAAACATGGTAAACTATCTAAATAAGTAGATATGCTATTGTCTATCAGCACAGCATGTGAGCGCATTTCTTGCAATATATCAGTGCGTGCGTGTCGCGCGGTTATAACAGTAGCCTACATCATTATAAAAGGCCTCGCACAGCTCTTTATTAGAATATGGAAACCCTTATTTGACCACCTGCCACGTGACGTTGCGAGTCTGTGTATTGATTAGTGTGTTGTGCTGACTGATGAGCTTGTGAAAGGTGCATATTGACCCCCATTTTTTATTTTATTTTTTTATTTTGTGTATATGTATGTATATATTCAGATTCAGATAACGTTTATTGCCATTATGCATACACATATAGGAATTTGCTTTGGCGTTACAGTAAGTGCATTAATATGCATATATAGTGTATATATGTGTACGCGTATGTATGTATGTGTATGGGTATATATATAATGTGTAATTTATGTTTGTTTGTCTCTCGTATGTGGGTATTGTGGAGGTTTGTTTTGTTGATTCAATGTAGTGTTATGTATTGGGTATCTAAATCTAATAAAAAAAAGTAAAAAAAAAAAAAAAGGCCTTGCAAATCTGACTTCGCACAGGGCCTCGCATATCTCCCAAGCGGCCCTGTTCATACCAGTGTATGAACGGGGGCTCGTTCGCCAGACAGCGCCAACATTCGGAGGTTCCCAAACGCGAACGCGAACCGGCGCGGTTCTTTGCCGGTGTGAAAGCCCTATGAGCGGGCCGGCACCTTGCATGGTAGCTTGCCGCCATTGGTGTGTGAATATGTGTGTGAATGGGTGAATGAGAGGCCGTTGTAATGCGCTTTGGAATAAGGCGCTATATAAGTGCAGTCCATTTACCATTTACCATTTAATGAGTTTGTGATTGGATGGCACAGTGGAGGGACAGAGGGGAGACACCTAGTGGCCGCACTAGGGAGCGCGTCTCCCGTCCGTACAAGAGTTCATCTTCCACTGTTCCTGCCTGGTGCCTATGAAGGGTTAGAAAAAACCCCCACAGAAATGCCCCCACAGAACCCCCCCCACAGAAACCCCCCCGACACAACCCCCGCCCCCACAGAAACCCCCCCACAGAAATAGAGATAATATGTCAACAATGGAAAGAATGGAACAGAGACGTCAACAATAACAAATACCAAAAAACGTGGTGTGGGAGTACTCTACTCCAACTGGGAGTGCTCCACTACAGTCCCTGGCTGTCTAGTTTAGCTGAAGATTGATGATCTGTGTGAGGTGGAAGTCCGGTAGAGGGAGATCCATGAAAGGGTTACGGTTAATCTCTTTAGCGGCAGTGACTGATACAACAGTAGCTACTCAACCATTACTATAGCCTACAATATGCTCACACAACAGGAATCTGGGAGCGGAGGAAAGGGGGGGGTGGGGTGGGGGGAGGGGGGTGGTCCGCTGGTTGACCCCAACGTTTGTTGCTGCCCAGAGAAAGGACTTATTTGAGTGGAAGATTAATGAGATAATCAAGGTAAAATTACAATGTTGCTATGCTGGGCAGTTTTGGTGACATTGATGCGGCTAAAATGCAATTATTATGCAAATGAAGGAGTATAAAGGGGAACACAAATGGAGATCTTTAGTCTAATAGAAGCATTTTCTTTGGACAATATTGTTCTCCTGTCGTAAGAATTAATGACGCCAGCACAGCAGAAATTCTCTATTACCTGTGATGATGGGCAATTTAAAGTAAATAGGATGATCAATTTTCTCTCTCATGCACCAAAGACCGCACCCCCCCTTCCCTCCATTGTATTTACATTACTGGAATGTTCAGTCACAGTTAAGTTAAGAATAGCTCCGGTGAGAAGGCACAAAAACAAATCCCAGGGATGTCATTTCAACAGACGAGTGAACGTGTTTTCAGGAACGATTTCCTGCCGTTCATTTTAGCTCCACAGTTTCTCTAATCTCGACCGGGGACCAAGGAATATTCAGAGAAAAACCTCTACTGAAGGCCTTGGTGACATACAGTGACTTCAGGAAGACCTGAAGGACCCCAAATGCCTGGTAGAAACTGTTAGCAGTAAGACGCTAACACAGCATCTCAAAAGGCTTGTGTTTGGTGGCTTGTGTTTGGTTGCATATGCTTACTCATCCTCTGTCCTGTCTTATCAGAGACCAGATCAGAGGTTCAGGCGTTTTATCTGGATCTTGCGTCTGGATTCTGGATTCGGAATCAATTCGACAGCAGAAATGATTACGAACATTTGCTCGATATCAGCATTTTTTGCAACGACTCCCCCCTTTGACAGGTTATGGCCTATAATTTATTCCTTCTAAGAAAGCCCTCAGCCTCTCTTTTCCTACACCAACCCTCCGTTGCCCTAAGATATCGTCAAACATCTCTGTCTCTATCAACTCTCGGTGACTACGTCGTCATGTAGTCTTACTGTCGTGTTTTTCCCGGAATGTAGAGATACAAACTTCAGAATTCTCAGTCTATTTGATAGAAAACTACAACACTTGCTACAGCTCAGAGCAGTAGTACACAAGGCTTCTGGCTCTTGCTCTGGCTGGGCTGTGAAGAGTATCTCTGTTGGACGGACCGGGAGGAGACTAGGAGCAGCAGCGAGGCCAGATTAGTCTCCGTGAAACAAAAGCAGCAGATTTATAGGAAGTGCTGAGCGTTACAATCCTTTGTGGTCCACCACCCACTTCTATGGTGTTTGGTATTAATCCTGAGTTCTGGCTGTCAGATGCCTTTGTTCGAGAAAGCGTTGTGTTTGCCAACGGGAGACTTGTTTTGCCAAATCTCTCTCTCTCTCTCTCTGTCTCTCTCACTCTCTCTTTCTGTGTGTCTCTCTCTCACACTCTCTTACTCTCCCTCACTCTTCCTCTCTCTCCAAGCTCCCCCCTCTCTCTCTTCCTCTCTCTCCCTCTCTCACACCCTCCTGCTCTCACATGTGTCTTTCTCCCACTCTCTCCCTCTCTCTCTTTCTCACTCTCCATTTTCTCCCCTCTCTCTCTCTCTCTCCATCTTTCTCTCTCTCCCTCCCCCCCCCACCTCTCTTTATGGTCTCTCTCGCTCTGTATAAATTTCCATCGGAGATGACTCATTACACTACTCATATCCATTACATTACAGACACACACTCTTGCAGGGAAACCACTTTCTTTCTTTCCTGTAAGGCATTAGCCTGACCCTCCCAACCATTATTTCTGAACATTTTGGGGAAAGCTAAAAAAAGGACGAAAATGAGAAGAAAAAAAAAAGATAGAAAAGAACATAGTGAGCCAGCTGCTAATGGAAGCACATGTTCTTGTGTCGCAGCAGAAGACCTTATCCAAGGTCATAATCAGGCAGAGTGTTTTTCTGTAATTGCATTTTGGAGTTCCTATCATCCTTTATTGCTGGGGGAACCCTTGTGTGCCACACCCCCCCTCCCCCCTCCTAATTATGCTTGTTAGTGATTAAGACACGCTGGCGAGCCAGGCTATTGAGCTGGGTTGGTGCTCCGCTAATTAATTTGTCGTCGTCCTCGTCCCCCTTATGTACATGATGCTATCTTTTGCTATTTCCTCCATCTCTCTCTCTCTCTCTCTCTCTCTCTCTCTCTCTCTCTCTCTCTCTCTCTCTCTCTCTCTCTCCCTCTCTCCCTCTCTCCCTCTCTCCCTCTTTCCCTCTCTCCCTCACCCTCACCAGGGTAGTTCTCTCAGTCCTAATGCTCCCACATTGCTCTGGTATAGTCCTCAGTCTGGGAGTGAGTGAGTTGTCAGAGGCAGGGGTAAGGCAGTAAGGCTTGTAGGGCGGTGTTAGGACAATGTTCAGAGTATGCTCTTCAACGTGAATTCAACATTCAATTTGTTTCGAAGATAAAAATGACGATGACCCCCCCAAAAGCCAAACTAATAAGAATGCAAAGAAAGAGAAAGAGAGAGCGAAAGAGAGAGGGAGATAGAGAGACGGAGAGAGAGAGAGGGAGAGGGAGAGGGAGAGAGTGAGAAAGACACACGTGAGAGCAGGAGGGTGTGAGAGAGGGAGTGAGGGGAGAGAGAGGAGACTTGGGGCGAGACTGTAAACCCAAATGCATCGTTCCTTTTGCTCAGCGAACTCTGCATTGACGTCCCAGTGGTGGTCAAGTTTTCTCCTCCTCTCTCACTTCTTCCATCAGAAGGGGGTGTGGCAGGGTGCAGGTGGGGGGGGGGGGGGGGGGGGGGGCTGGGACAGGAGTGCAGAGAGAGCAGGAGCAGCCTTGAAAGACAATAAATCACTCAGGAGAGGCAACGCCTGAGGGGCAGTCCCAGCAAACAGAGTGGAGAGGCCCTGAGTGGAATGGATGATGAGATGAGGAGGAGAGGAGAATGTGAAGGATAGGAGAAAGATGGGGAGAGAGAGAGAGAGAGAGAGAGGAGGGGGGGAGGAGAAAGATGGAGAGAGAGAAAGAGAGAGGGATAGAGAGAGAGGAGAAAGATGGAGAGAGAGAGGCAGAGAGAGAGAGAGACACATGTGAGAGCAGGAGTGAAAGGTAGAGGGATAGGACAAAGATAGAGGGAGAGAGAGGAGAAAGATAGAGAGAGAGGGAGAGGGAGAGAGAGGGAGAGAGAGAGAGAATGACACACGTGAGAGCAGGAGAGTGAAAGGTAGAGGGATAGGAGAAAGATAGAGAGAGAGAGGAGAACGATAGAGAGAGAGAGGAGAAAGATGGAGATCGAGAGAGAGAGAGAGAGAGGAGAAAGATAGTGAGAGGGAGAGAGAGAGAGAATGACACACGTGAGAGCAGGAGAGTGAAAGGTAGAGGGAGAGAGGAGAGAAAGGATGTAGCGGAAACATCAGAAGGAAATGGAGAGGAGAGCTAGCCAAGTATAAAGGAGGGTATGGACCATAGATAATAGCCTGCCTGCCTGCCTGCGTGCGTGCCTGCACCTCTGCCTGCCTGCCTCCCTGCCTCCCTGTCTGTCTGTCTGTCTGCCTGCCTGTCTGCCTGTCTGCCTGTCTGTCTGTCTGTCTGTCTGTCTGCCTGCCTGCCTGCCTGTCTGTCTCTTGAGAGAGAACACCTCCACATCAGAGCCTCCTCTGGGCCTCAGGTCACCACAGGCTCATTGTAATGCATGGGATGGAGGACACCCATGGACACACACACACACACACACACACACACACACACACACACATAGACACACCGTGGTTCGATACCAGTCCTTCTTCATTGTGCATGAGTGAAAGAAACAACCATGCTAAAGACCCCCCCCCCCCACACACACACACACACTCACTCACTCACACACACACATGTACGCATGCACGCACACACACACACACACACACTAACTCACTCACTCACTCACTCACGCACGCACTCACTCACTTACGCACGCACACACACATGTACACACACACACACACACACACACACACACACACTCACACACACTCACACACACATTAGTCACTATATAAATGACACACATTATCTTCCCTATAAATGTTAATGCATCTTCAGAGATAATTAAAGCGCGCTATCAGAGGGTGAACACTGAAGGGCAGAGTTGTTACCTCTGAGGCCTTCTCTGTCTTCAACCGTTTGACAGGGAACATGGCATGTACAACTACAAATTAAAAAAATGCCCTGCCTATGTGTGTGTGTGTGTGTGTGTCTTCCCGCGTGCATGATGTGTTTATACATGAGCGTGTGTGCTCACCACACATAATACATTTCAAAGCACAGAGTGCATCACCATAAAATAAACATTTGGGGGGCAGGGATCAAAATGTCACTGAAAGCATTACAAATCACACATGCACCTGATATGTCTGTGGGTTTGAGCAGGAGAAAGAGATACAGTAGAGAACTCCTCTTCAGTGTGTGTGTGTGTGTGTGTGTGTGTGTGAGTGTGGTTCAGAAAAACGTCAAGGCGTTGTGTTTAACTGACTTTCAGTTTCATTGTGTGTTCAACCTTTCCTCTAATTAAAGCGGGCTCTACCGTTGTTTGTGGTAAACAGCTTGAGGGAGGATGGGGCTGCAAGTTGTGGATTCAAGAACTGATCATCCATGAAATCAGAATGTTGGTTTTAACCATGTTCTGAAGCTACACAGAGTTTGTCTACAATTGCATTGTTTACAAACAAAGGGGTAAAACCAGCTTATATTCTGGATTCTGATGGGGTAAGACAGTTGAACTAAGCTCACCTGGCACAAGTTATTGAGTCCCCTATGAGTAAAAGTCCCCTGTGAGTAAAGAAATATGTTATATCTTTGCACTCAATCAACTTTCAGGACCCTCCTTACATGACTTTTCCCAGATATGTGCGTTCTACCACCCAGTATCCTTACATTTTCAAAAATCACATCAGGATAACCTAGTATAAAGCTGTTTTGCAGTTTTTCTGTGTAGGAAGCAGGCACATTTCCAACTAGTGGTCGTTGTGTGTAAATAGCAGCTAAGCATTGTAAAGAGGGGCTCTTATACTAGGTAAAAAGGCACGGCTGTTCTAGTGTTAAGGCAGCGTTGTTTTAGACAGTAGCAGACTACAGTAGCAGAGAAAGAAAAATGTCTCAACAGTTTGCTGTTATAACCTTGACGTGCTCAAACAAATGCTTGCTTGAATTGAAAAACTGTTTCCTTGACAACAGGACAGTTTTCGTCAAATTTAAAAGGCAGCTTCACAACATTCAGAACAATATTGTCAGCCCAGATCCCATTGGTCCACAGGGTTCTCCATGGTAATAGACAGTCCACTACAGGAGAGGCAGAAATCTGAGGACAGGCTCATTAAACATATGGATTTGATTCCATTCCTCATTCCTTACCAGGTATTATAATGAGCCCGTCCTCCGATTTCTACCCCCAGCAGCCTCCACTTGCCCACTGAATCACTATAGCGTCCTTTATATCAAAGACTTTCCCCTTTCATCAACAATCTTTTCATCTTCCCAGCAGTGTCGATCGTAGTGAGATTGTATCAGATAATATCGGGGAACAGAATCTCGAGTTCCTCCTAAAACATCATTCTATTATGACTTATTGAGTAGAATAGGACGGGGAAACACTTTCTATGAGGCGTGCACGCACGCACACGCGCACGCACGCGCGCACACACACACACACACACACGCACACACACGTTGCCTTATGATGCACATTGGGTGTGCATCATAACACCTACAGGTGTTTAATTATATTTAGCAGAGACTTTCAGGTATATTTTCTTCATAGCAAAATACATCTAGTATTCATAATCTGACTCCCATGTAATTATCACTATGTGCAAAGAACTGTTGAGACTATGATTATTTAGTGCAAGGTGAAAGGTAAAATAGAATGAATCGAATGATGAGGCTTTAATAATAATGGATCCTTATACATCTATTACAAGGCAAATCATAGAGAGATGTTACATTCTAGTAGTTAGAAAGAGAGAGAAAGAGAAAGACACACATGAGAGCAGGAGTGTGTGAGAGAGGGAGTGAGGGGAGAGAGAGGAAGAGAGAGGGAGGGGGAAGCTTGGAGAGAGAGGAAGAGTGAGGGAGAGACACAGAGAGAGAGAGAGAGAGAGAGAGAGAGAGAGAGAGAGAGAGAGAGAGAGAGAGAGAGAGAGAGAGAGAGAGAGAGAGAGAGAGAGAGAGAGAAGATTTGGCAAAGCAAGTCTCTCGTTGGCAACACCAATTGTCATCACAAACACATACTCACGACATGATGCCAACCTCACTACAGGACCCAGGAACTAGAGACCCCGAACTGCTCTTATATCATCCTAAAAACCACTCACAGCCATTTCCCTGTGGGATGGTAAACTTAAGTTTAAGTTCAGCTTAACTTTCCCTCTTCAGGATCCACCAGGTTACTGCTCCAGGATCTGTTATTCCCCCGTGAAAAAGGATAGACAGAGTCAGAGAGCTCTTTGCTCAGGACTCAAAGATACCCAGAAAGAATTCTCACAAGCCTGAGAATCCACCATACCTAAATAACCTTTCTACAACAGCATGTTTGGATACTGGATTCTGATTGGCTAGCAACAGTGGTAAATACCCCAACTCCCTTCAGTTGAGCTCCAACCGCATTTCCAGTATCAATTCGGCTTCGCCTCGTGCCACAACCCTGTACCAGTGGTAAATGTCTCCACAACCCCCTTCCTCTCATGGTAAATTGCTTACTTATTCTCAGCAACGAGCTGCAAGGACTGATACTCTGTCAATATCGTATTAGATATTACTAGGGTTAGCGTTAGAGTATTTGAGCATTACATTTCAACTTATTTTGTATTATTATCCTAAACGAGTTGCTGTTTTTTCAAGCAATGTATTAAGGCAGTAGACTAGAGGTTAGAGAGGCTAGCCAGCAATCGGAAGGTTGCTGGTTTGATCCCCGCCTCAGGAGGGAGCTGCATGTGAGCTGGTGACTGGAGGGTTGCTGGCATCATATCTAAGGTGCCTACCACTGCTGTTGTGCCCTTGAGCAAGGCGCTTAACCCCTAATTGCTCCAGGGGTGCCGACTATGGCTGACCCTGTGCCTAGAGCAAAAAATACATTTTGTTGTGCAATGACAAAAAGGTTGAATCTAATCTAAAATATGTTGCGTTATCTATTTTTGCTTCATTTGGAGTTGCTGCCTCGGTCCTGCTTTTACTGGTGCACTGATACAGCCCAAGGTTTGGACGGTGAGTTGCAGAATTATTATTTTTTATTTAATTTTAGACCGTGGCCCAAAGCTTGAATATCATTGAATTTAATTACGTTAATTAAAACAATTGCACACAACAGTGCATTATTAAATAGAACATTTACGCAAACTGATGCTTACATTTTCCCTTCGAGTTTGGGACAATAAGAGTCGTTGAGTTAAATAGTCGAGTTTAATTTGATTGTGTGACATACTCATTATGGGCCGCTAGAATAATGCTGTTCATTAACAATACAGACTTAGGCTATAATTCAATGAAACTCGAACTGCAAAGAATATTCCGATAGTTTTAGTTACCACGTGACATTAAAGGTGCATGCACTCACACACACACTCACACACATGCACGCACACACATACACAGACACACACACACACACACACACATACAAACACAGACACACAGACACAGACACTGACACCCACACACACACACACACGGACATACACAGACACACAGACACACACACACACACACACACACACACACATTTGAGTGAAATGTCAACCATGATCTCCTCCAGTGAGAGAGTTGTCTCACATCACATCCCACGCCTGTCAGTCTGCCTGGGTGTGACAGGAGTAGAAGAGAGTCCTACAATCTGCATATCTGGGAATCTGGAACATTATCAGCAGATGTGCTCTGTGATCTTAATTCTAAGAGCCAAAACCATCAGACACAGACAAAATCACAGTACCTCGAGCGCAGAAGCGATTTGATAGCTTTGACTATCTGGTTACACAGACGGTAACACAGCCCTGCCTCTGTCTGTACTGTAGGGCCCAGGCTGTTACAGTGACAAGGGGAACAGATACGTCTCTCCTTCAAAATCAAATCAAATCAAGTTTTATTTGTATAGCGCATTTCTCACAAGATGTGACCGTATGCGCTTCACATGATGACAGAACACGCAAGCAGGCAAAGGTAACCTGTACACTGTGTAGCCAGGAAAATTCCCTTGCAGCCCTCTACTCATAGAGCGACTACTACCAGTTTGCCTACCAGCACACAGCAGTGGCCCCCAAACCCCCCCCCCGGGGGGCCCTAGCCGCCCCACACACCCGACCCGCCCCACCACCAGCACACTCGGCACACAACCAAGCACCAAAATAGCCCCGCACCAGGCTAGCCAGGCAGGTGCCTTAGTGGTGGAACAGACCAAGCAGGCGAGGTGGCCGGGGGGCCGTGAGAAGAGGCCCGAGGACCACCGGCGCGTAGCAAGCAATCAAGGGCGAAAAACCTGTACACCGTGTATCCAGGAAAAATTCCCTGCATCTTATCAGCGTACACACTGCCCATAACCAAAAGTTATTTCTGCGTCGTTGAAACTGCTTAACTGCTTTTATTCCTTGTAACACTGATTATGTTTGAAATATTTACTTATTCATTCACATTTACTTATCATGGGACCACCACCACTGTGGCCATGTGTGTGATGAGCAGAGCTTCTGAACCCAGGTCTCCCACATGGAAGACCCCCCAGTGGTGGCCTGGGGTGGTCCAGTGGTCTAGAGTGTACACATAATGCATGTGGCATGGGTTCGAATCCAGCCCCTGCTCTGCTGACATACCCTCTCCTCCTTACTTTCCTGTCTTTCTTCACTATCTCACTATCTCTATCTAATATTTGTTAAATATAAAAGAGTAGGAGTGCCCCCCCCCCCCACACACACACACAAAAGAAAACATATTTATAATAATAAACTTTATTTTTATAGCACCTTCCATACATAACTAAAAAAAACACAGCATAGATGAAAACTAAAACAAATGAGTAGAAATACATTTATTAAGATATATAAAATCAAAATGTCTTTAGTGATCATTCCATAGCACGCCTAAATCAGTCGTCATGGGGTTAATCATACAGTAACTTATTTCATCTTCTTTTGAGATTATTTTTGCTTTAGTTCCTCGTCATTGCAACCCTTTGTTGACGGTGTCCACACACATCTTTTGATGCGAGTGTGCCCCCCCACTTGGCACCTCACTGCCAAGTAACGACTCCTGGAGAGAGGGGCCAATTAAAAAGTTTTATGGACCCGACTGTAGACACCCTGGACACAGTGGCAAGGAAAAACTCCCTAGTAGGAAGAAACCTTGAGAGGAACCAGGCTCAGTGGGGAGCAGGCCCATCCTCCTCGGGCTGGTCGGGTTAAACGATACACTTTTTGCACAAACTAAAAATAGGGTAGCTAAAAGCCTTCCAGTAAAGGTATGTTTTAAGTTTTTTTTCGTAAGACAGTAGACATTGACAGGAAGGATGGGTGAGAGAGAGGAGGATATAGACAGTAGAGATTGACAGGAAGGATGGGTAAGAGAGAGGAGGATAGAGACAGTAGAGATTGACAGGAAGGATGGGTGAGAGAGAGAGAGGACGATAGAGACAGTAGAGATTGACAGGAAGGATGGGTGAGAGAGAGAGAAGGGATGACATGCAGGTTATGTCTGCGGCCAGAATCGAACCAGGAACCCTGCGATTACAAGGTTGACGCTTAGTGTGTTACGCCACCAAGCTCCCCTCTTTGTTTTTGTAGTCTCTTTTCTCTGTTTGGTGATCAAGAATGAGGTAAAAACTCCTGGCCAAAGTTTAAGAGTATTTATTCAAAAAAGATAAGATCGGGTCCTCAGATTACAGGATCAGGTTTACACACAAACAGTCACGTCGTGGGCAGAGGACGACAGAAGCAGACTGAGGAGCTCCTCAGCACAGGGTTTTATAGCGGTCTCTCAGCCAATCACATCACAGTATGTTCTTGGCCAATCGTGATCCTTCCTTCTAGGCCTCTGATTGGCCTAGACCCTCGGGGGCGTGCATGTGCGTGTGTGTGTGTCTGCGCATGTGCGACAATTGCTTCTCAAATCTCCCCGCGATCATTTGTAATAATATGTATGTATATATATATATATATACATGTAATATGTTGTAAAAATATACGTTAATATATGTGTAAGATATACGTTATATAAGAAGGCTATTAATATGTGTAAAAATATACGACATTTTCATTTTTAAAATGTCCACAGAGCCAGCCTGTGGTGTCGGATATACATGGGTGTTGGGAATTTGTATTAAAATAACTAGAAGTGATAAATCATGTACTATGTGCTCATTTAAATAATATGTGACTGAGGTCAGTTGAGAAAAATTAGAAGGTCACGCGAAGCCAAAAGAGAGGTTCTGTTTTTGAGCGACAAGAAGAAGAAAAGCTCCTGACTAAAAGAAAGTTTTATGATTCAAACCGCCTGTAAATTACTTATTTTTACCTATGTGCTAACAACCATTTTACACCCGCTGTTATGATATTCTATTTTCCTGTACTGATTTTATACTTTCATAACTAATGATTAATGATAAGTCTATTCTTCTATACTATATTTTAACTTGTTAATCGAATCCCAAGTCATGGGACTCTGTGTAACTTCAACAGTTATGTTTTCACAAGCTATTCTGATAAAGGACACTGATCTAGTCATGAGGGAATGGGTTTGAAGATCAAATAACTGGCCAATTAGTGCTTTAGAACGCACGTAGAATTAACTGTATAAAAATGTCTGTTCATCCTAAAAATATAACTGTGTGCATATGCTTAGGCTACTGATTTCTTAATGCTTACTAATTTCTTAAAAACATAACAGCATGTGTGTGTGTCTAACGTTGCGCAAGACTAGGCTGCTCAGTGCTCACACAGGTGGATCACCATGACTAACGGCCGGGGGGGGCCAGAAGAAGAAGATAACACACAGTACACTCGCACACCGAAAAGAGTTGAAATCCACATAACTAATTAAAACACTTGCTTACAAATCAAATGGTCACAGTTGCAACAGATTTAATGCTGACAATTAAAAACTACCAGATAGGGGGAGGAGGGACAGCCCAGCCCCAAATGTTAAAGCAAATGTATAAAGACTATGTACCAAGGCGAAACTGGGTTCTTGTCTGGTGAAGCTTCTGCAGTTAACCTATTGACGGCTAGCTGATACTGGCCTGCGGAGGTGAAACTAGATAGGACCCCTTTTCCATGGAAATGAACTATTATTGCTTGCTGATGTGCTTGAATAAATATTCCCTTAAAGAACAGTTCAGTAGTGGTGCCTAATATTTGATTGGATCATTTTATCTTAAGAAGTTATATCAAGGACGTCTCGTGGAGATTAAACAAACTCGCTTGTAAGTGACGACTCAATTAACTCAATTCTGGAGAAGTTGATCGCCTTACATGGGCCACCATTTTTAGTGCATTTAGTTCATGAAGCCCTCTAGCACTCTCTCTCTCTTCCTCCATCCATCCCCAACTGAACATTTACAAAATGTCTCCTGATCTTTGTCCAGGACCCCATGCGGTATGGCTGTCTGGCTACGTGCCTGAGAGGAAACACTTCCTTGTTATATAAACCACCCATGGCACATTGTAATTGGGCAGATCTTAGTGAAGCGGTGAGAGGCGAATGCCCTGGACCCTGCCTCCCTCCCTGAGAGAGAGAGAGAGAGAGAGAGAGAGAGAGAGAGAGAGAGAGAGATAGAGAGGGAGAGGGAGAGAAAGAGAGAGAGTAAAGGAACAGGTCTCTCAGGGTTCACCTCACTACCAAACCACAACACCCGCAGGCTGTTGTTTCCTACATCTCCCATCACACACTCTGCTGTCAGACAAGGCGAGTACTCCATCAAACACTCCTCCATCCTGAACTCGGTGTTACCTGGACTGTAATAAGGGCGGTACAGAGGTGGAGGAGTTGAGTTGAGGCATAAGAACGAATGTATCTGGTCATAATCAGGTTTCCTGATGAGGAGGATTTTTAAGGGAGGCCAAGGAAAAGCTCGTTCTAAAACCACCACACAACCATCGTTGAAATCATTTCAAACAAAAACAAACACTTATCTGTGCTTGATTGAGTTTGCCTGGCACAACAGAAACCATCTGGTGCTAGTCAGGCTCGAGCAAACGCTCATCGTATTTCAATTACTTTTTCAACCCAGGACTTCTCCCCAAGTAAGTTGTAACATACCTTCTAATAACGGCCCTAACTAGTCCAGACGGAAAGCTCCCACATCAACGCACACAGATCATCACTCTCATCAGCCCGGGTCGTTTCCACAGAGGAAACTTTAAAGAAGCCTGCCCGTTAAAGTAACCGGGCGTGAAAGCAGGTCATGTTTAATCCGTGGAGTGATTTATTCATCTCTGGTTTAATGAATAATGACATACAGTGCCTTAAGGTGAACCTAGAGCACAGCTCTACAAACCAGATTTGAAAACAGCCACCCCATATATTCGTTGGAGTCTTTTGTTTTCTGGTTCACAGAACAACAGGCTGGGAGTTGACTCTCTCTCTCCCCGAATGGGAAACACAAAGCTCTATATGGTCATAATGGAAGCAGCGATAAAGAGGTTCTGAATGGGCGGATTGGTGGATTGTTCTCATGTGAGTCTTCAGAGAGAGAGCAAGAAAGAGAGAGAGTGAGAGAGAGAGAAAGAAAGAGAATGTGTGTGTGTGAGAGTGAGAGAGAAGAGAGAGAGACTGAGAAAGAGAGAGAGAGAGAAAGTGTGTGAGAAAGAAGAGAGAGAAGAGAGAGAGAGAGAGAAGAGAACACAGCAGGGCGGGGGGGGGGGGGGGGGGTAGCACGTCATGGTGTTTAAACGAGTGAAAATGGAGTTAAAACTCTGCTCATTCTCATTCTAGTTAATAACACAACACTGATACTGGCTCCTTCTTGGGGTAGTGGTGGTCTAGTAGTGGATAGTGAGTTGGACTGGTGATCGGAAGGTTGTGAGTTCAAATCCCGCCTGAAACACCACTACTAGTGTGTCCTTGAGTAAGGCACTTAGCCCTCAGTTACTCCAAGGGGAATGTCTCCGGGTTTCGTAAGTGTATGTTGCTTTGGATTAAAAGCGTCTGCTAAACGGCAAATTCTAACTACCAGACCTCTCTCCTAAGATGGATGCTTTTCCCCAGAACTAAAAGATACAGTACAATCACTGGGCTGAAGACACCATCAAAGGCCATCACCTGGTGAGAGTGGAAAGTTGCCATGGTTACCCGTAACTAAACAGTATTCCCGATTCACATTCTCCAGGGCTCTGGAGGGGTTTGTGCTCTGTGGCGTTTTCTGGAACCAGAGCATTGGAGCACGGGAGAAAACTGTGACATTCAGAACCCCAGACTCCCATTGTTCCAGAATTATCTTTTGACCTTTTAATAAAAAGGACTGAAATCATCATCCATCCGACGCCTTCGTTTTCTATAACAGACGTCAAACCCTCACCTAGACACACGGGGTTCAGTCAGCCTTTTCTCCCGCCTCTTCTGAACCCAAAGGTCCGCCCTCATGGAACAGAAAGAAGAACACTGGTTAGCCATGAAACTGCAAAAGAGTCGGAGCAGAAGAAAGGGTCTAAGAAGGGCCCTTCGCACAGGATCCCGCAGCAGATCGCAGATGGTCGTACCTGTGTTTGATTGATCGGGGCCATCTCGGAGAAGAGAGAGCAGTGACGCCGACAGCGTGGGGGCTGAGGTGACGCTGTGATATTGTACGTTTCGAGTGCTCTCACCGGAGTGAAGTCTTTCTTCATTGGAGCAGGACAGGAATAGAAGACACTGTCCTTGGTGCGGGCAGGCAGGCAGGCTTCAGGCTTGATTGAAAGCAGCACAACATAATACATATGCCACAGAATTTCTGATTGGAAATGATGTACCAGAAGGCGGGGAATGGAACACAGATGTGTTCTTTTTTTCTTGTATTTATGGCAGTATTGAAGAAATAAAACCCGTTTTTATATTTGTTCTGAGCGAATTGTTGGATCAGGATGAACAAGCCATCCTTCGTATCGTACTGTGCTCCATCTGTCGTCACCACCGGAGAGACACCGCCACTGTTGACTGGAAGTGGAATTATTACAGACCAATCTTGATTCTCCGATTTAATAATGCATCGGCAATAAAGGCCCTCTCCACAGGTGGCTGGGGAACAGAGCCTCATTAATAATCTATGATGTGTGCCATAACTCAGAGATGACCTTGGACAAGAGAGAAACATACAGACCATCAAAGGAGGGGGGAAATGTCATTTCATTTGTCATTTTTTATTCGTGGCATTAAATGCTTATATTCCCTGAAGTGCAGTTTTTCTTCTTCTTCTTCTTTTTGATTATTGCTTATTGTTGTCACCCCCGTCACGATAATCACACATTTCGCCTGCTGTAAAGTGTTCTCTCCAGAGAAAAGGATGTCAACAAAAGCAACAAAAAAAAGCACTTTCATTTCGGCGGCTGTAAGTCTCGTCAAGAAAATAGTCTTCCCAGCTCCAGTGAGCAGCAGCATTGGGAGATGACCACGTGTCTCTCCTCTCTGCTGGATTTGATGAGGAGAATACAAAAGGAAGGAAATATAATTGGCAGCCACAACTCAACAAGCCACAACAAAATATGTTGCCTCCCCAAGGCTTAAAGAAAGATAAAACTGAATTATATTAAAAAAAACGTGTACTTTTTCCTCGACTACCTATGTTGATGCACAGTTGAGTTCGTGCACAACCATCCAACGAATCGACATGACAACAGCAGTAGCACCACCACCATGACCAACAACACTGTATGAATCATCATCCATTAGAGCTTTCAGCAAAAATCTACGCAATGAGAGCAGAGAGAGAGAGGAACAGAGAGAGATACAGAGGGACAGAGAGAGAGACAGAGAGGGACAGACACAGAGAGAGAGGGACAGAGAGAGAGAGGGACAGAGAGAGAGAGGGACAGAGAGAGAGAACGAGGGAGAGAGAGAGAGAGAGGGAGGGAACATGTGAGGGAGTATTGAGGACAGGGGTATACTGAGGTAAGGGGTGTAATGGTGTCAGCTATAATGACGGCAGTAAGGAAGATTAATGAGAGACTATTGGAGGAGAGCAGCAGAGAGCAGACAGCCCTTTAGAACCCATGAAAACAGAGACCACCGCTCTGCACTCAAGGTGACAACTGAGTGGCACAATTAGGGAGGCCCCAAAAAACCAGCCAGACCTCCGGTAATGGGCCCCAGTTTAAAGATGAGCACCGGTTCACCCCATTGTTATGGTTGACAGTGTCCCGAGGAAACAAAATGGACCAAACCAAAGTGCTGCACAAAAGCCGTAAAGTCATCACTTGAGAATGTTGTCATTTGAAAGCTTACAATCTGTAGTTTAAGCACATGTCAAAAACAGGAAAATGACTTTGCCTACTGGTTGCACTTTTCACCAGCAGCTGCCACAAATGATCAGTCACTGAAATGGTTTAAAAGGGTAATGTTTTAATGTTTTAAAGGGTAATGTCACATACCTACACAAAGAAACACTGAATCAACAAAACCACCACTAATAAGAATAAACAAAACAGGCATCTCCCTCAATACTCTAGGGCAGGGCAGATTAGGAAACAACAGAAGCCAATCAATACTCACCTCACCGCCCTGCCAAAGAAAGAAGGAAGAAGGTAGGCATTGTGAAACGGGGCGACCCAACATTTCCCCACGCTGCAGGTTTTTGACGGGCTTGGAGGTCATCAGCCACAGGTGCGTCCGTCCCATTAGTCCAATCAACAGCAGCAGCACATCCATGGCCCCGCCCCCTCAGACACACCACCTCAAAAGAGCAATATGGGCGGGGGCATAACACCAATACATCTCAACTCGGATTCTCTGATAGGGCGTTCACACCGGCAAAGAACCGTGCCGGTTCGCGTTCGCGAACCAAGTCTGGAACCGGCCGGTGCGTTCAGACAGAAACTCACTTGGTTCGGAGCCTAAGAAGTTGGTTCGCAGCGGGAACCATAAAATAGTGGTTCTCAAGCACGAACCAAAACGTAGAACAGTCACGTCGTCAGTGGGTGTGTCATATTCTAGGCTGCAGAGACCAGCAAGAAGGAAGTAGACAAAATGTAATCTAATCTAAATCTAATCATTAGTGATCAAAAACAATATCAAAAGTTACATCATTCTCTCTATCTTCCTCACATGCTCAGCAAACACACACACACTCACACGTGCGTATTGTATATTCTGGTATCTGTTGCTGCTAAAAAATGAGGAAGAGTTCTTGAGCAGATTTAAGACTATTTATTCAAAAAAGCAGTTTACACAGAATGGTCTTCTCTGGTCTGCAGCAGGTCATCTGGGTGGTCGCAGGAAGTAAAAAGAGACAGAGAGTGGTTTTCCAAAGGATTTTATCCCTTGTCCTATGTAAATCCCTTCATCCCTGAGCCAACCAAACCAGAGATATGGTCAAAGATTCTTTAGCCAATGATGGCCTTTTCTCCCGTCCCCTGCCCCAATATGGAGTGGTCAGTGTGTGTCTCCAAGCTGCCCCAAGGAACCTTGCGGCCCCTTCTGTGTTGGTCATCTGAGTGGTCAGTGTGTGTGTGTCTCCAAGCTGCCCCAAGGAACCTTGCGGCCCCTTCTGTGTTGGCCATCTGTTAATGATCAGTGTGTGTGTGTGTGTGTGTGTGTGTGTGTGTGTGTGTGTGTGTTACAATCGGTCCCAACCCCCATTTGTTAGAGAGGTCAGACTTTTACAAGGCCTTACATATAATCCATGGTATGTGTGTGTGTTTCACGTAACTTAAAATATACCACATGCGCGAACGCGAATTTCGTAAGCGATTTCTATTCCAGTAACGGAGCAGCTGATTAGTAAGAGAATGTGTGTAGAAAGTGTCTTGTGTTTTGTTTCATAGAAAATTGTGTTTATTTCAGATACTGTAGTGGAAGATATTATCCTCATTTCCAGTGAAGTAGCTGCCATCTAGTTGTGACATTTTTGTTTATCCCGCCCCTTCATCACCCAGCATTGATGACGCGGATGGTTCTGGTTACACTGGTATGAACGCGGGCTGGTTCGCCAGACAGCGCCAACGTTCGGAGGTTCCCGAACGCGAACCGGTTCTTTGCCGGTGTGAAAGCCCTATCAGAAGAGACAACAATCATCAGCAGCTCCCAGAGATGAAAGGGAAAACAAGGACAAGAAACATTCACTTGGCACTTCACTGCCGTCTCACTCAGAGTGCATCCTTGCTCGCTGGGCTGCTGGGCGTTTCATGTTGATTCTCATGTAACAAAAGGTGAAAAACAATTCCATGTTCTCGCTGGCACACTCTCAAATGCATCAGGGGGGGGCGAAAAGGAATGTTCTAGCAGAACACATCTTGTTTGCTGTAGCGTTTTTTGGACTGATTGTCTTGGCAGAGCTCATATATTTGTAAGCGTTATTTAGCTTTTGTTGGAACAAACGATCTGGTTTGTGAAAAAAGTGTATAGTAATCCGTGCCCAATAGGAATACAGTTCGTTTGTCAGTGCAGTATGTTGTTGCCTGAAATATTCAACAAAAATGTCCTCAAGCAGTATCCAAGCACGTAACAAAGCTATGAACACCCAGATGGAGGTTCAACACAGAGTGCAGCACTTAACACAGCTCTCTGTTTCTGTAGTTCAATATGAGGCAAATAGAGAAGAACTAAAAAGTATGTGTGTGTGCGCGCGCGCGTGTGTGCGTGCATGCATGCGTAAATGTGTGTGTGTGTGAGTGTCTGTGTGAGTGAGTGCGTGTGTGCATGCATGCGTAAATGTGTGTGGTGTGTGTGTGTGTGTGTGTGTGTGTGTGTGTGTGTGTGTGTGTGTGTGAGAGAGAGAGAGTGTGTGTGTGTGTGTGTGTGTGTGTGTGTGTGTGTGTGTGTGTGTGTGTGTGTGTGTGTGTGTGTGTGTGTGTGTGTGTGTGCGTGCACAAAACTAGACCAGTATCTCTCTGAAGAACACTTACTGCAGCCACAAGTGCCGCCAGGGACGAGGGAGGATAATGTAAGTCAGAACCCAAACAAGGGCTTATCCAACCTAATACTGTGTGTGCAACAGATAACGCTGTTGCACTGCCCTGGTCCTTACACTCAAGCATTGCCGTCCTCCTGCGCTTCACAACACAACTCCCCCACGCATTAGAGAGATAAATTAAAGGGTTAGAATAAGCCTGATTGGAGACTCCGACGTTCTTGTGGTTAATCCGCTTCTTAAAACATTGCCAGCCCCATCGATGCATGTCCAATACTGGGGAAAAACAACAACAAACAAGCAAATCAATGCAGGACAGGGGTAGGCTTTCGGACGCTTCCTTCTGATGCAGAAAGAAAATGTGTCAGAGGATTACTATGCAGAGGCAGTCAAGCGTTGATATTGATATTTTTTTCTCCGATGTTTTTGCAACAGACAATTCCGAAATCGACATCCATATTTTGCGATTGGAAAAGTTGCTGTAGTTTCAACACGCTCAATTTGCCTAATTTACTTGGTTTTCAGGTGTATTGATCTGTGAATCGAGGATGCGTTCGTACTGAAGTGTCCTTTTCCTATCTGAGGAAATAGCAGCAGATTCTAGGACTAGTTTTGTAAAACTTTGGAAAGCAAAATTAAAGTGCAAAAAGAACTTAACACTAGAACAGCCGTGCCTTTTTTACATACTAAAAGAGCCGCCTCTTTACAATGCTATTTATACATAACGACCACTAGTAAACCGCTTGTAAACTAGCCTGCTTCCTACACAGAAAAACATTTTTAAAAAAGCTTTATATTAGCTTATCCTGATGTGATTTAGAAAAGGTAAGGATACTGGGTGGTTATGTGTTGAGTGCAGAAAGAAGAAGATGGGAAATCATGTGGAGGGCTCTACGAGGACACGCGGTACACCAACAGATGTACAGAGATAACCAGCAGAAGCAGAGACTACTGCTGCAAACAAACTTGTCAGCTTTTCACATTACTCATGACAACAAGGAGCAGAAACAAACTCTTGTCAACAGCTGCTGCTGTACTCAATCTACGCAATCACTAACACAGATGTCCTCACACACACACACACACACACACACACACACACACACACACACACTCACTGTCACTATCACATCCTCTGAGATGTTCTCACACACACTTAGGGCCAATCCCAATTCACCCCTACGGCTTCGTTTTGCGCGTTCACGTTTAGGGGTAGGGCTATCCCAATTCATATTTCATCGAGCCATGGCTTCATTTCGAGGCCTAACTATGGCTTCATTTCGAGCGATTCCCGGACCAGACTAGCTATGAAGCCATAGGGGTACGCTACTAGGCTTAACATAGAAAGTTCCACAGTCCAGCGCGCTCGGGTTTAACAGTAGAGGACTGGTAGCCTACCTGATCACTTCCATTAGACTATCAAAGCAGTACACCGGAGCACTCATATCTGCGCGTTTGTCACAGGGTGACAGTCCCTGTTCCTCTGCCCGGCGTCAGTCCAATGGAAGCGTCAAGCACAGCCTTCCCCATAGAAATACATTGGTGCGCGATTACAGAGATGTACAATCATGTTTATTTAGCAATAAATTGTGGTGTTTGACAGCGGATGATGGTAGACATATTTAATGTAAAGTTATCTATCTAAAGTTATCTATCCACAGGCTGATATGTGCATGATAGGCGCAAATCCCCCCCCCCCCCCCCCCCCCCTTGGTGGTATATGACGCTATCTGTATTGCGGCACTTATTATACCAAAACAACTCGCAATCTAATCCGAGCAGTTGTTATTATGTAATATTATCGATGGATGTGCCATTTTTGATGGAGGGCAGTGAGCGGGAGACTCATCAAGGACATGTAGTTAATTAATGCAGTGGACAGCAGATGTTTCTCCAGCGTTCCTGTCACTTCGGATTTCGGAACGTCATAAAATTAAGTTAGTTGTTGCACTGTTGTCCTAAATCAGTGCAGACTGGCAGGGTAGGAGCACAGGTTTCATACAGGTTAGAGCGCCGTTATTCTGTCATGGTCTGATAATGAAGCATTGTTCTTTTTTATTTGATGACTTGTTTGATCGATTGATAGCGTAAAAGTGAAGTTGTGAATGAGTCGCGAGCGTCAATGCTTTTCTACGATAATACTGATGACGTATCAGTTTTGAAGGGTTGTCCCATTTCATAGGGGTAGATTTCAACCCCGACGGCTTGTGGCTCTGTTCGAAGGCCTTGGCTCGAAATCGAGTCACACTCGAAAACGAGCCATAGGGGTAGAAAAGGGAATCGGGATTGGGCCTTACACTATCAACTATCACTAACACATCCTCTGAGATGTCTCACACACACACTTACACTATCAACCATCACTAACACATCCTCTGAGATGTCCACATCCACACACACACACACACACACACACACACTTACCCTATCAACTAACACATCCTCTGAGATGTCTCACACACACACACACACACACACACACACACACACACACTTACACTATCAACCATCACTAACACATCCTCTGAGATGTCCACACCCACACACACACACACACACACACACTTACACTATCAACTACCACTAACACATCCTCTGAAATGTCTTTCTTTCGAGTATTCATTCAATATGAATAAATAAAATAAATTAATGAAGTAATGAATGAATACATTTATGAATGTGGTCCGCATGTCAGCAACCGATCGAAATGTTCACTTTCCTTTTGAAACACGGAACTACGTTTCAACGCTGTTGAGAATCACAACACAAACTCGCTAATCAACCCAAAATACTGCAACAACGCAAAGGATTGGGTAAGTAATCCCCACTGCTACCTAGTTAACTATAACACTACTTTACATTGTTAGCAGGCTCACAGAACAAGCTGTGTTAGTTGACTAGCGATGTGTCATTGATTTTCAACAACGCGGAAACGTATTCACATTTTTCGAAAGAAAAGTCTGATCGTTACGTCGGATCCCGACATGAGGACCTAAGCATTGTGACGTGTCACATTTCGTGAGCTTAGAATTATAAGGTTCTATCTCCGTTTAGGGTAGTTCAGAGATATTGAGCGTCAAAGTTTTTACATTCCATTATGTTTTGTGAGATGGAACCTTTGTATTTTATGAATTACTAACTCAAAAATGTCAACATTTCAAAAATAACACCACACAGGCATTAATAAACACCTAATGCAGGGGTTGGCAATTAAGTTTGGCTTCGGGCCAAAAGAAAATTAGCCACTAGATGGCGGGCCCGAACCTAATCAAAGGCTAATTTAAGTAATATATTGTTTAAAAATGTGTCACGTTCTAATGCTTTGACTTTTCTTTCGAGAGATGTACACATCGCTAGTCAACTAATACAGCTTGTTTTGTGAGCCTGCTAACAATGTAAAGTAGTGTTCTAGTTAACTAGGTAGCAGTCCAATCCATTACGTTGCAGTATTTTGGCTTGACTAGCGAGTTTGTGTTGTGATTCTCAACAACGTTGAAACGTAGTTTCACCCTTTTCCATATTTTTGAATAATAAATGTGTGGACTGACGATGTAGCGCAGCCTAACTTATTCTAATAATTATTTAACATAGTTTTATTCTGATAATTATTCCCCCTCCTCCCAGACAAGGTCACATTATTATTGGATTGGTTGTTTGCGTGTCGGGTGAAGTTAGCTAAACATTTAACCTGCTAGCTAGCAAGAGAAACATAATGTCACTCTCCAAAGGTCTAAAGAGGAAAGTTGACTGTGAAAACAGGGCATTTAAAGAGGAATGGACAGCGAACTATACGTTCATCCTACCTGGTTTCATCAATGCAAAGCCGTTGTGAAACTCACATTTTACGTGCTCACAATGTTCCCTTTATATACAGTGCCTTGCAAAAGTATTCACCCCCTTTGGCTTTTTACCTATTTTATTACATTACAACCTGTAATTTAAACATTTTTTAAATCAGCCAAGGGGGGTGAATACTTTTGCAAGGCACTGTACATGCGAGTCGTCCTTTTCGTCAATGAATGCGATAAAGACTCACGAGAGGAATCGATTGATGCATAAAAACCTTGAGAACTGCCTGCGGATTAAAGTGACGTCCATATCACCAGATATCAAGCAAATACTGACCGATGGGAGATGCCACTTTTCACATTCAGTGAGTACCAAGCCTGTCGTTATTGTATTTAATAACCTAAATGTATTTTGTATATTTTGAATGAATGGCTCATTGTAATTATTATCCCTAATAGCGTGGTTGCTCTGTCGTTTCAGGAGCATAGGCCTATGAACCACCACCCCTCGCATGATCAAGCGGATTCTGCTTTTTTTTTGTGTGATTTTTTTTCTCCAGAAAATTAAACTGAATTTGCTTTGTTACTGTTCATATGTGTGTTGCAGTCACATATACATAAACATTAAGTTTGAATGATTTACTGAGCTGGTGTTATTTTTTTCAAACCACACACCGCATGTCGGCTATTTCAGCACTACACGTTGTCCACCTGCTTATGATTCACTATCAGGGGTTCAGCGTCAGTGCGCTTCGGTGCACCCCGCTGCCTGATTGTCTGTCCCTGTGTCATTCACTCTCAACATGGATAAAAGTCAATAAGCATTATTCAGGAGGAGGTAGATTCTCTATTCGGACATTATAGGCGCTATATGTGGGACTGTCGGTCCGATATTGTAAAAAAAAGAAGAAAAAAATGAATTCTCAAAATAATCTGCTGGGCCAAATATTATTGGTGATGGGCCAGCAATGGCCCCCTATTGCCGACCCCTGACCTAATGGATCAGATTATGTAAAAAACTAAATTTTGACAAAAATGGAGATAGAACCTTATAATTCTAACGTCACGATTAGAGTTTATACATGTCTCAGGCAAGACCATCCATCACAAGAGCGTGACTCCAAACCACCTCTGCTCATACAGACGGACTAGCAGGTGGTTAACACTAGAACAGCCGTGCCTTTTTTACCTATTAAAAGAGCCGCCTCGGGGGTCAAATGACAATTTGAAATCCTAAGCTGCTATTTACACACAACGACCACTAGTTGGCTGCTTGTAAATTAGCCTGCTTCCTACACAGAAAAACGTCAAAATAGCTCTACATTAGCTTATCCTGATGCGTTTTTGAAAATGTAAGGATACTGGGTGGTAGAACGCACATATCTAGGAAAAGCAGTGGCGGGCGGTGCATTTCACACCTAGGCCTTCAGTGATGTCCGACACATTCCTACCTGAATTATTCTACCTCTTAATACCATCGTTATGACGCCATGGCTCTAGAAACTAGACAGAAACACAGTATAACCGAGCGTTGCATCACCTTAACATAGTCAGACAAGTACAACAGAGTTATATTAATATTTCCGAAGCATTTTTAATCAATAAATCCGCATTTACAATGAAGAGTGTTAAACTAACATCTTTAAGATCGCTACATTACCCACGTCTGTCGTCTCGTCCACCATAATAGCGACAAAGGGTGCCTTTTTAATCTCCATTTTGATCTCTTCTCCCATCACTTCAGCAATAGCAAAAATCAGGTCATTTGGTATTTTGCCTGACGTCCCAGTAAACACTTTGTTTGTGGACAGGTGGTAATGTAAATCTGGGTTGTTTTCAGCAAGAAAAGAAAGAAGCTCAACGTAGTTTCCTCTGTTTGTGGACTCGGCGCTTTCATTGTGTCCCCTAAATGAAAGTTCTTGTTTACCCAAAAACAGGACACAATCGATCAGTCTTTTCAGTATGTCCCTATTTTTGCTCACCCTTTCGTTGTGGAGCTCCGTTTCCCTGCGCACTTGTTCGTTGAGCTGTAAATCCACTCGGGTGTCCCCAAAGGTGTTCAAAAGTCCCACATCTACCGGCATAGTTACGCATCTCAATAGTGCGTATCCAATCAAAAGACGTGCTGGGTGCTAACATCATTGAGCCTTACAGCAGGCGCCGTTGTTGCTATTGCTCGCCAACTCGAAATCTACGTAGGTTTCCACTAGGTACGCCACAGGTTTTCTCGTTCAACGTTAAATTACAGGTCGTATTCGCGGCACGGTTTATTGTGCAGGCGGGCAGATTTTGGAGCCCCCTGGCAACACATTTTGATTGGATAAAAGCTCTAACATAAAGGCCAGCCCTCCAAATCTCAATCGGAGACTGGAAGCAGCGCAACCAAGAGGAAAGCTATGAAATGAAGAGAATAGACTATGGGGAATCATTAATACATATTTGTGGAAAAAAATATATTAAAATAAAATGTATATTCTGATGATGTTTAGGCCAGCAGAGAAGGCCTTGCTGGCCCTGACGGCACACCACTGAGGAAAAGTCATGAAAGGAGGGTCCGGAAATTTGATCGAGTGCAAAGATACAACATTTTTCTTTACTCAAATGACCCCTCATGGCTGTTCTAGTATTGAGTGGTACAAGGCATCACTGGAAGATTCTTTCCCCATCCTCACCCCCAGAGTTGAATAATGAAGTGATAGAAGTGATAGAATACTAATCTGACTTCCAGAGTGATTATCTACCGCAGAGATACTCCCTTCCTCCCCTATCTTTTCCTCTCTCTCTCTCTCTTCTCTCTCTCTCTCCACCTCATTAACAGTTGTGATTAATATGAGCCAGCATGGCTACATTCAGCCCCCTGCTCTTCGCTCCCCTTCCCTGTCCTCCACACCCCCGCTTCCCACGGAAGACCGACTGTGACGTGAAGTAGAGATGAACTCTTCCATACATCTTTTCACAGTGTTACCTGGGGGGATACGTCAATGTCACTAAAGGAAAATCCAGGCTTAATTTCATAGAGGTTTTTTAGAGGTTAGAGAGGCCGGCTAGCAATCGGAAGGTCGCTGGTTTGATCCCTGCCTCTGGAGGGAGCTGCATGTGCCCTTGAGCAAGGCACTTAACGGCTAATTACTCCAGGGGCGCTGACTATGGCTGAGCCTGTGCCTAGAGCAAAAAAATAAATCGAATTCCAACAGTTGATTGCATGGCAAATTCTTCATCTTCCATGTGAGCACACGTGATCAATATAAATCTTCAGGTTCCTCTCCAGCCATAACTCCTCTAAACATTGGCTAACACATTCTGATTGGTCGAAAGAGTTATGGGCAGAGATCTGAAGCTCGGAGATGGCGGGTCAGTTGCCGGGGGCTGATGGTGACCTATCTCCTGTGTCTTCTCCTTTGGCGGGCAGCACAGCGTGACTCATATTGAACTGCTGATGATTAAAGTCACCCTTGACACACACAGTGAAGAAAGTCAGGGAAAAGTGGCAAAGACACGCTCGCTCGCACGCACACATGCGCGCACACACACACACACACACACACACACACACACAGACACAGACACACACACACACACACACACATAAACAAACCTTGTGCCCTAGTCTACCAGCAAACACCCATTGATCTAAGGCAAGCAGAACTATACATGCACAGAGAAGAGGGAGGATCGAACCAAGCCAAGAGCAGCTTCTAGGTAGCTATATTTAAGTGGGGTGATTGTGCTGATTATGCTGCTAACCTCCCATAGCTAATGCAAATGTGATTTAAGTTTATTTTGGAATGGAATGGGAAACATTTGCATTGTTGTATGAAGAAAGAATATTGAAATACTTGGAACCCATGTAATACAAAGACTTGAAAGCTCCAGGTTGGCTGGACTAGTGTCCTATTGGATTTGGACTACCTGGAGTTTGTATGCTCTCAGGAGCTGGTGGTCCTTAGTGCAGTGTCAGGCAGGCAGATATACATGAAGTATATGATGCACCTTTTCAAGTACATCAGATGGCCTGCACCCAAAATCTTTTTTATTTGTATACTGATTACAGCATTATACACTGTGGTAAACGTCTAGGGTTAACCACTTAAGCAGTTTTGGATCTTTAGAGATGAGGTTCAAGAAATAAAGTCTTGTTACACCACAATATGAATACTGACATTTATTACTTGCAAGCAAGAGACATACAGGAACTGAACAGAAATCGAATCAACAACCTCACGAGTTTTGACTCAAATCTATCTTCATATCAGACCTTTAACATATGTGGCTGTGTGTGTGTGTGTGTGTGTGTGTGTGTGTGTGTGTATGTGTGTGTATGTGTGTATTTATCAATTTTAAAGGCTTATAGGCTGATTCATCCCATCCAGTTGCATGGGTATTTTCATGGGAATACAAATAAGTGTGTGTGTGTGTGTGTGTGTGTGTGTGTGTGTGTGTGTGTGTGTATCTGTCTCAACATATACAGGCTGATTCACCACACTCACTTCCCTTGTTTTCGTGGGAATACATATTTGCAGGGCTTAAGTGTGTACATAGCGCCTAGCGCGGACGGTAGCCTAGCATTGGCGCGGCTATATGACGTCCAGCAAAGCACTGATCCACAGGCTATTCACATCATAGCAGGAGATTTCAATCATGTCGACCTGAAGGCAGTACTACCCAAGTTCTATCAGCATGTGAAATGTGCAACAAGAGGAGAAAAAACACTGGACAAGGTATACACCAACATCAAACATGCTTACAAGGCTAGTCCGCTAGCTCATCTAGGCATGTCTGACCATGTGTCAATCCTCCTGATCCCTGCATACACTACCATGGGGAAAAGTGCTCCCATCACCACTAAGACTGTCAGAACCTGGCCAGAAGGGTCCGCTCCACTGCAGATCTGCCTAAATGACACCCTATGGCAGGAATATGAGCATGAGGACCTGGAACAGTACACGTCGTCGGTTCTGAACCACATAGTGAACTGCACCAACTCAGTCACCGTGGACAAACGGGTCCGGGTCTACCCCAACACGAAGCCATGGATGACTGGGAAGGTCCAAAAACGGATCAACGAGAGGGACAACGCCTTCTTCGCAGGGAAGAGCACACCGCTGTACAGCTCCACCAGGGCCAACCTAAAGCGCGGAATCAAAGCGGCCAAGGCAGAGCACAGAGAGAAGATTGAGGAATGCCTCCTGAGCAACGACTCCAGGCGGATGTGGCAGGGGGTTCAGCAGATGACAAACTTCAGAGCCAACAGGCTCACAGCCGCAGAGGACGACCCCCTGCTGGCGGGAAAGCTGAACACCTTCTACGCCCGGTTCGACGAGGGGCGAACGGAGGTAACCGCAACACAAACACCACTCTCTCCAGCTCTCAGCAGCCTCACCCTCACAGAGCATGAAGTGAGACGCGTACTGAAGGCGGTGGACCCCAGGAATGCCTCGGGGCCGGATGGCGTCCTGGGACGGGTGCTGAGAGACTGCGCCGATCAGCTGGCCGGGGTTTTCACCAACATCTTTAACCAGTCCCTGTCCCAGGCCACCATCCCACCCTGCCTGAAAACCTCAACTATCATCCCAGTCCCGAAGAAAAGCACGGTGAGCTGCCTAAACGACTACCGCCCGGTGGCACTCACACCAATCATCATGAAGTGCTTCGAGAAACTAGTCCGGGCCCACATACTCACACGCCTCCCGCCCAACCTTGATCCATACCAGTTCGCCTACAGAGCCCACAGGTCCACAGAGGACGCCATCGCGACGACTCTCCACGCCACTCTATCCCACCTGGAGAGGGGAAACAGCTACGCGAGACTGCTCTTCGTGGACTTCAGCTCCGCCTTCAACACCATCCTTCCAGACAGGCTAGTGACCAAACTACTAGACCTGGGTCTATCACACTCTATATGTGCGTGGATCAAGGACTTCCTGACCGACCGCCCCCAGAGGGTGCGGGTGGGCCCCCACACCTCCACAGCCCTCAGACTCAGCACTGGGTCCCCCCAGGGCTGCGTGCTAAGCCCCATCCTCTACAACCTCTACACCTACGACTTCACCCCCGTCCACCCCAGCAACTCCATCGTAAAGTTTGCAGACGACACCACCGTGGTGGGATGCATCTCGGGGGGGGACGAGGCGGCGTACAGGGATGAGGTAGAGCAACTGAGCAAGCTGTGCAAGGTTAACAACCTGCTGCTGAACTAGGGTTGCCACCTTTCAGTCAGAGAAATAAGGGACACCCCTCGCAGTAGGGGCCCCGCTCCTCGGGACCACGACCACCACGGGCCCAAGGGCGGGGTGGGGGCCCCAGTGCTAGTAAATCATAAGTTAAACATTGTTTCAATAAAGCATTTAGATTCATACTTAAAGTTTCAAGTGCTTTATTAACACTGACTGAACGTATCTTAATACAAAATGTATTAAACAAAAAGCATTAGCATACAGTATATGCGCCATAACTTAACTCAATAACTTACAATTAAACAAAGCTTTGCCACTTTCAAATATAGTGCAACAATGGTTGTGCAAATAATAATTTATGAAACTATAAAACTACAAAACATTCAACAGTCATCATTCAATCCTGTGCAGCAGTAGACAGGGTTTAGCAGTTGAGCTCTCTCTCTTCTCCTCATTGTGTTACTTATTTTTCCTGTGAAAACAGTTAACACCTCTCTCTTCCTCACTGTGTGTATTTCTTTTTCCAAGTGTACTTCTGATCACTCCTTGCAGCACTGAGCAGCTGTTTGTCTTTCAAAACAATGGAGTAAAACTCTGAACAGGACAGCAGCTCACTCCTCATGAGCTCGACAGAGCACCTGTTCCTGCAGTCACTCCATTTTAAAATACTCTATAGTGAGCACTGGTATAAGAACATGAACCAGAGAACAGCAGTAAATGCAATAACCCACAGTCGTCGCTGATGATGTTGCATTTTCGATTAGGATACGGGATTAAAGGCACCAGCGACGGGCGATTTCCAGAAATTCAAATGTCCCGCGAAATTCGGACCAATCACAAAACTGTTTTGCAAGCGCGTCGCCTCGCGCCGCGCGCCTGTTGAGAGCGATTCAGTCTCGATTGCAGTGCGGGCCGCCACGAATCAATGCATATAGAGGAAACACTGACATTGCCCAGCGCTGCAGTAAGATATATTGGAGGAATCATGCAATGCGGGTGGATTGAAAATACGGAACAAACAGCGTTCCGTATTGGTTCAAAACGGAACGCATCTTTTAACTGTCAAATAAGGAACGATTCCGTATTTCAAGGTACGGGTGGCAACCCTATGCTGAACAAGTCAAAGACCCAGGAAATCTACGTAGACTTCAGGAGGAAAAAGTCCGAGATCCAGCCCCTGCTCATCGACGGAGAGAGCGTGGAGAGAGTCTCAACCCTCCGATTCCTGGGGATGCACATGCGGGATGACCTGACCTGGAAGGACAACACAAAAGGCACCATCAAGAGGGCACAACAGCGGCTATACACCCTGAGAGTCCTCAGGAAGGAACACAGCAAGCAGGAGATACTGGTGACCTTCTACCGTGGCGCAGTGGAGAGCATCCTCACCTACGGCATCTGCAACTGGTTCTCCAGCTGCACAACAGCGGAGAGAAATGCGCTACAGAGAGTCGTGAGAACAGCACAGAAGATCACCGGCGCCCCCCTCCCCTCTCTGGAAGAGCTGTACAACACACGCTGTCTCAGGAAGGCCTCCAAGATCTCCAGGGACCCGACCCACCCTGGGTATGAACACTTTACCAGGCTGCCCTCGAAAAGGCGGTTCAGGACCCTGGCCGCAAAGACAAACAGACTGAAGAACAGCTTCTACCACAGGGCCGTCCAGGCCCTGAACACAGCAAAGACCTAAGTTCTGGGCCCTGGACAGTCTGGACGGATTGTATGGCAGCTGCTGGACTGAAAAAATCAGGTGTAGTACTGAGGCACAAACATGTACATTTCAAGCCTGCAAACTGTGACACTTTAAATAAATGTGAAACAATACTATTGTGCAATATGACAACCCTAGTCGTCTATCTGTACAGTATAGTACAGTGGATTGTGTACATAGCCTTTATTTATGTAAACCAGCTCCTTCCCTTCTTGTGATTTTTTTTAAAAGTTTTTTTGTAAAATTTTTCGACACCTGGTTGACAAGGCCTAACCAGCTCCTGACATCCGTCGTGGAGTCCGGGGTGGGGAAGTCTCGGATAGCGTCCAAGTACTTGGGGAGTGGCTCGATAGTAGTGTCCGACACCCTGAAGCCAGCGAACTCGACGTTCCTCTCCGCAAACTGAAACTTGTCCGGGTTCAACACGATGCCTGCCCGGCCGACACGAGTCAGGAAGTCGATGGTCCTCCACCAGTGCTGCTCCAGGTCGGTGTCATAGTGGATGGTGTCATCCACACAACGTTCCTTACGCTCATAGTCCGAGAGGACCGCATCGAAACGGCGGTTGTAGCCATCCCCCGACGATAGGAAACCTTGTGGCGCCCTGGTGTAACGCCAGCGGCCAAAGGGCGTGATGAATGTGGTCAGATGACGATCCGATTCACGCAGGGGCACACTGTGGTAGCCATTCCTGGCGTCCGTGACAGTCTTCCAGGTGTCCTTTGGGATACGACGTGCGAGGTGGAATGGGGACTCGGTGGCGAAAGTCTCACGTAGGCAGAACTTGTTGAGAGGTGAGAGGTCCACGGTCCTGCGGGGGGAGCCATTGTGCTTCCGAGTGACCACCATACGATGGCACCATGTCACTGGTTCGCCGTATGGCACACATTCAATGACACCAAGGGCCTCATCCCGGAGAAGGTCATCGTGGACTCTCTGCTGCCAGTGTAGAGGCACAACGGCCGCGGTGTGGCATGCTCTTGGCGGGGCTGCGGGGTCCACATGCATTTCAATGGGTGGCCCTTCCATGCACGGCAGCGCCCGATGAGGGCAAGTGTTGAATGTGGATGAGGCGTATCTCCCGAATAGCCAATCCTTCATCCGGCTGTTGTTCTCTGGTGTGACAGGGAAAGGTAGCGCCGCAGGGCGTTCCGGAGGGACCGTACGCTGGGGACATGAGCACTGGGCGCTGTGGGGGTTACTCGGGTCGCCGCAGCCGCCGTTGGTGGACCTCGTAGCATTGACGGACAGGGGCTGGTTTGGCGTGTAAGACCCACGCTTGTCGTTGGGCCCCCCTACGATGTCACCTGATGGGAAGTCTATGGACAAGAGGCAGAGGTTGAGCAGCGACTCGTAGGATAGGTACATGGCCCGGACTGAGCTGCTCACGTACACCATGGAGCGGCAGGATGCCACTCCACCGCTGCTGGAGGCTGTCGAGAGTCTAGCGAAGAATGCGCCTTCGACAGCTATGGGGGAGCGGTTGGCGGCCGACATGCTGAGATGGACGGGACGCAGGTCGTCACGTGAGAATCCGCAGGCAATGAACTCCTCTAGGGACCAAAGGTCCGACTGTGCACCAGTGTCCGCGATGGCGGATACCCTCGCCCCGTTGACCGAAGTTCAACTGGTAGTAACTCGTAACTGAGCCGGACAGCATAACAAGCGAAATACTGCCACCTAGTGGACGGCGGTATACCCTTCATTTATGTTTACAAACAACAAACTAACGGGTTGAGTGATTGGCTGAACGCAACGTGAAAGAGTTTATTAGGGGGTGTTCACACTTGACTTATTTTATAAGAAAAAAGCGTGGCCTTCAGCGCCTTTTTACATACAACCCTATGGGAAAAGGGAAAAAGCGGCCGCCTTTTAAAAAGCGTGAGAAAAGCGCAGCTGCCTTTTAACTTTTCAGAAAGGCGCTGTGTGATGTCAAGCGCCTTTCTGACAGCTGACCAATCAGGACGAGGAGAATAGGTACGCGTGTACCTTCCCCTACTTCCGAGCTACCAGTGCTCCAAGACGTCAGACCCACCAAGATGGACAAAAACAATGTAGCACTACCAGTTGAACAACTCGTGATTGCTACTGGTGTTTCATAACGTGGTTCCAGTGTTAGCAGCATTCGCCAGAAATCTTCATTTTCCGCAACACTGTTGCAAATATACCCAGTTCAACACAACACAAAATACATATAATTATTAAGCACGTTTATTACAGGAAAAAAAATCCTGAAAAAAAATGTATGGATATTGCGATCATTGGACTTATCGGGACGTTACCCACTGAGCACTCGGGAACAGTGAATCAGGAACGGTGCTCAACTTGTCCAGCCTCGCGCTATGTGCAATGAATATGAATATAAAAAGTTAATATATTTGCATGAATATCTATATACGAACAAAGATATATGTAGGTTACATTGTGATGGGTACAGGACAAGGGAGAATAAGATATGTGCAGTGTGCAGGTATATTCTGTGTGCACTCACATAATATGTGAGGTAATATTTCGATTTATGTTGGTGGAAATTGTATCCATTTCAAAGCGTTTCTCCTGTTTCATCCTTCTGCCAGCGGAGTCGCAGTTGACATTTCTCGAGTTTCTATGTGTACGCATGGATCACAGTGTGCATAGCCTAGAGGTGCGCACAGTTTTTATAAATCCCAAAATTGCGGGAAAATGTGCTTACGCAAGCTTTATAAATGAGGCCCCTGGACTTGAGTGATTGATGAGGAAGCTCCTCAGACAAATATCAATCAAAAGGAAGGTCTCGTTTACTAAAGTGGTAGTCTGGGAGAGCACTTAGATAGATAGATAGATAGATAGATAGATAGATAGATAGATAGACTTTATTTGTCATTGTTACAGTACAGGTACCAAACAACGAAATTTAGGAGGGGAGGCTCCCCTGGTGTTTAAGAAAGGAAAAAGAAACACATTTTGGAAAAAGCATAGATGCATAAAATCACAAGAAGATAAAGAGCTGGTTTACATCAATAGAGGCTATGTACACAATTCACTGTACTATACTGCACAGATAGTCAACTAGGGTTGTCATATTGCACAAGAAAGTATTTTTTCACATTTTTTTAAAGTGTCACAGTTTGCAGGCTTGAAAATGTACATGTTTGTGCCTCAGCACTAGCTGCCATTACAATCCGTCCGGACTTGTCCTGGGCCCAGAACTTAGGCCTTTTCTGTGTTCAGGGCTTTGACGGCCCTGTGGTAGAAGCAGTTCTTCAGTCTGTTTGTCTTAGCGGCCGGGGTCCTGTACCTCCTGTTCGAGGGCAGCTTGACAAAGTGTTCGTGCCCAGGGTGGGTCGGGTCCTTGGAGATCTTGGAGGCCCTCCTGAGACAGCGTGTTTCGTACAGCTTCTCCAGAGAGGGGAGGGTGGCGCCGGTGATCCCCTGTGCTGTTCTCACGACTCTCTGTAGATCGTTTCTCTCCGCTGCCGTGCAGCTGTGGTACCAGTTGGAGATGCCGAAGGTGAGGATGCTCTCCACTGCGCCATGGTAGAAGGCCACCAGCATCTCCTGCTTGCTGTGTTGTTTCTTGAGGCATCTCAGGGTGTATAGCCGCTGTTGTGCCCTCTTGATGGTGCCTTTAGTGTTGTCCTTCCAGGCCAGGTCATCCCGTATGATGTGTCCCAGGAAACGGAGGTTTGAGACCATCTCTACGCTCTCTCCGTCGATGAGCAGGGGCAGGATCTCGGACTTTTTCCTCCTGTAGTCTACGATGAGTTCCTGGGTCTTTGACTTGTTTAGCAGCAGGTTGTTTACCTTGCACAGCTTGCTCAATTGCTCTACCTCATCCCTGTACGCCGCCTCGTCCCCCCCCGAGATACATCCCACCACGGTGGTGTCGTCTGCAAACTTTACGATGTAGTTGCTGGGGTGGATGGGGGTGAAGTCGTGGGTGTAGAGGTTGTAGAGGATGGGGCTTAGCACGCAGCCCTGGGGTGACCCAGTGCTGAGGCTGAGGGCTGTGGAGGTGTGGGGGCCCACCCGCACCCTCTGGGGGCGGTTGGTCAGGAAGTCCTTGATCCACGCACATATAGAGTGTGATAGACCCAGGTCTAGTAGTTTGGTCACTAGCCTGTCTGGAAGGATGGTGTTAAAGGCGGAGCTGAAGTCCACGAAGAGCAGTCTCGCGTAGCTGTTTCCCCTCTCCAGGTGGGATAGAGTGGCGTGGAGAGTCGTCGCTATGGCGTCCTCTGTGGACCTGTGGGCTCTGTAGGCGAACTGGTAAGGATCCAGGTTGGGCGGGAGGCGTGTGAGTATGTGGGCCCGGACTAGTTTCTCGAAGCACTTCATGATGATTGGTGTGAGTGCCACCGGGCGGTAGTCGTTTAGGCAGCTCACCGTGCTTTTCTTCGGGACTGGGATGATAGTTGAGGTTTTCAGGCAGGGTGGGACGGTGGCCTGGGACAGGGACTGGTTAAAGATGTTGGTGAAAACCCCGGCCAGCTGGTCGGCGCAGTCTCTCAGCACCCGTCCCAGGACGCCATCCGGCCCCGAGGCTTTCCTGGGGTCCACCGCCTTCAGTACGCGTCTCACCTCGTGCTCTGTGAGGGTGAGGCTGCTGAGAGCTGGAGAGAGTGGTGTCTGTGTTGTGGTTACCTCCGTTCGCCCCTCGTCGAACCGGGCGTAGAAGGTGTTCAGCTTTCCCGCCAGCAGGGGGTCGTCCTCTGCGGCTGTGAGCCTGTTGGCTCTGAAGTTTGTCATCTGCTGAACCCCCTGCCACATCCGCCTGGAGTCGTTGCTCAGGAGGCATTCCTCAATCTTCTCTCTGTGCTCTGCCTTGGCCGCTTTGATGCCGCGCTTTAGGTTGGCCCTGGTGGAGCTGTACAGCGGTGTGCGCTTCCCTGCGAAGAAGGCGTTGTCCCTCTCATTTAACAGTTTTTGGACCTTCCCAGTCATCCATGGCTTCGTGTTGGGGTAGACCCGGACCCGTTTGTCCACGGTGACTGAGTTGGTGCAGTTCACTATGTGGTTCAGAACCGACGACGTGTACTGTTCCAGGTCCTCATGCTCATATTCCTGCCATAGGGTGTCATTTAGGCAGATCTGCAGTGGAGCGGACCCTTCTGGCCAGGTTCTGACAGTCTTAGTGGTGGTGGGAGCACTTTTCCCCATTGTGGTGTATGCAGGAATCAGGAGGATTGACACATGGTCAGACATGCCTAGATGAGCTAGCGGACTAGCCTTGTAAGCACGTTTGATGTTGGTGTATACCTTATCCAGTGTTTTTTCTCCCCTCGTTGCACATTTTACATGCTGGTAGAACTTGGGTAGTACTGCCTTCAGGTCGACATGATTAAAGTCCCCCGCTATGATGTGGATAGCCTGTGGATCAGTACTTTGTTGGCTACTAATGACGTCGTATAGTCGCGCCAATGCTACTTTGCTGTCTGAGCTAGGTGCAATATACACACATGTAATTAGCACCGCGTTAAACTCCCTAGGCAGGTATGTGGGTCGGCATTTAACAGTCAAGTATTCTAGGTCTGGTGAGCAGTGGCTACTTACAGTTTTCGTGTTTAAGCACCAGCTGTCCTTCGTCGATATTATGATCCCACCTCCTCTTGACTTACCGCTAAGCTCCGTGCGGTCAGCGCGATGAAGCGTTCGGCCCTCTAAGCTAACGTTAGCGTCCACAATGTTGTCGTTTAGCCAGGTTTCGGTCAGAATAATCACACAGCTATCCCCTACGATGCTGTTTTTTGCCACCTGTAGTCTCAGTTCATCCATCTTATTTGTCAGGGATCTGACATTTGAGAGGAAAATGCTTGGAATAGCTGGCTTGTTTGGGTTCCTCCTTAGCCTTGCTAACAGGCCTCCCCTGCAGCCTCGGGGTTGCTTACGATCTCGCCTCCGTCGCTTCCGCCTCAGGGAGGGGACTGAGAACCAAGGTTCGCCCGGTACACGGGCTATCTCGTTAAAAATCCTGTGTTGCTTTAGAAACTCCGCTGTAACTGTCTTGTCGTTTTGCGTGCCGATTTCTAATAAGTCGAGCCTGCTGTAGGTACTATTTACACAACTGTTCCCTATAAGTATTAAAATAAAAATGTACATACAAATATTCTTAAAAGCACAAAAAAACACCAGCGTGGAAGCCACCCCGAGCCTCGCGACTAAGCGCGACGCCATCTTGGGAGTATATTATACTTTGCATCGAGTATACACTGGCTGGATAAACTTTGCTAGCAACATGGGAAACTTCGCTAGCAACACGAGTAGAGCTTCTGCAGTGATGGTATCTTAGCAACGTAATGTTGCTAGCGAAGTTTCCCACAGAAGTGGGGGGGAAAAACGTCAGATCAGATATACAGTATAAACGGGTTATTTTGATAAACTGGACACATTTTGTGAATATATATGGTTACTTTCTCACCTGAAAATATATTAAAACTTCATAAAATGACATATTAACACTTGTAGAGCCAAATTACAGCTTTTAGCCAAAATTGAGGATTTGAAAACGGAGGGTTTTGCTTTGCTCGCTGATTGGCTATAATGTTCTTCTTCTACGTTTTATGTGACAATGTCTTTTTAGTAACAACTTGCACATTAAGTATTTACTAGCTAAGATTGACAAACGATTGGCGTGGTGCAACCGAAATTAGTAAACAACTAGTTTGAAACTAGCTAGTAACTACTAGGGATTTAGTAACTACTAAATGCCTACACTTAGTAATGCAGGGCTGCCAAGTTTCACCAAAACTTTGGAGTGAGATTTTTTGCCGGTGGAGCGACGCAAAACTGAGCACGTTTGGCAGCAGCGGCCCCTCTCTCCCACCCAATTATTAATATTATTATTATTATTTTTGCTAGTTTCCTACAATTTTACATCATAATAAACCAGCACAAGAAATGAAAACAATTGGAAAATTGTATAAAACAAGACAAATTCAGACAGTAATAAAAAAATATTATATTTATTATCATCTATCTATAAATCAATCAATCATGTAACATCAGAATAACTCTTTTAACTGTCAATCAACCATGTAACATATTAATCACTCTTTTAATTGTCAATCAACCATGTAACATATTAATCACTCTTTTAACTGTCAATCAACCATGTGACCTATAAAGTTACAACATCTTATGCAGTACAACAACCCCAACCCTTACAAGCGGTGTTCATAACTCTGTGTTGTAGGCGTTTGTGGCAGATTTTGATGCCTTAATAACAGAGGTAGGGGGCTCCCACTTGAAACATTCTGGCTCGAGGCCAGCCATCTTCACAGTCATGATGGATGAAAGGGTTCCATCAAGAGCCAGACTGTAACGGGTTTTGGTTTTGTTCAGCCCCACCACGGAGAACACTCGTTCTGCATCAGCATTTGAATGCGGAAGTACCTAAACCAATTTGGCAATATGAGAGAGCCTCCCAAATCTGCTCATCCCGTTCACCTTAGAAAAATGTACATAGGAAGCCTAATTACTCAAGGATTTTCTTATGCAGCAAGTTGATTAAGTCAATGTGTAGTATGTCAAAGGGTGCAGAATAATTATTACCTTATTCTTCTCTGATGCCATGTTCCCCCAAAAGCTCTCAACGTCGAATGTGGCTGGGTCTGGTGGCATGGGAATGTCCATGAACTGGTAATCCAGAAACTCCTCGCTGAGTTTGTCATGCTCTGAGGTCCGTGGTACGGGAGAAGTTCAGCAAATCTAAAAAGAACACAATGTGCACTGATCAGATATAGTTACAGCAGCTGGAACAGCAGGGTTTGTTTTTCAGATGTGATTATCAAACTTAACAATCTATTCAAAATGATCAGAACTTGTCAACCCTAACCTGTCAACAAAGTACAAGGCATCTTCCACACCACACTCTGTCCTCTGCTGGACGTCAACAAACATGGCATGTTTGAGCAGGGGCTCTCGCAGGGGTAGTTTCTCCATGGCATACTCCACAGCCCTCAAAAGAAATGCCAGTGCTGCCTGTTGGAACCTCTCCACTTGCTGCGGTGTAATGTCTCCTGCATCAAGGAGCCTGTTGAGCGTAGCTCGAGTAGTAAAGCCGATATTCAGCTTTTCTCCTGCCAGAGACACAATAACAATACAACTATCAATTACTTTAGAACAGGTAAGTTTAAAATAAAACATATTTTTGTTTGTTTACAAGAGTTCGTTTACATAGTTCATTTACAATCATCAACAACCACAATAGCTAACTTCAATACCCTTCTTTAAGTATCTCCCATCACATCAGTGATGACATGATCAAACTCATAACTTGTCTGAACAAGCAGCCGTCACACAAACAGTCTATGTGAGGTCAGTGAGTGGATAGTGTATGTGTATCTGCTTATCTAAAACTTGGAGTCACCTGGCAGTTGGTTTGACGGGTCCTTGTAGAGGATTTCATGTGTTCTCCGGCCCTGCAGTGCTACAGGCTTCAGAAACGTTGAGCACAACTTGCGGATGAAATTTGTCATCTACAAAATTGTATTTCAGAAAAGATTTTCAAAATGACTTTAGACCTAAGACATAGCACTAAATGAAAAAAGGAACAAACGTATATCACATTATTGGCAGAAGCATATCCTGACCCTCCCATTTTACCTCATCGTGTAGAAGGAAGATGGAGGACTTCTGTTTCTGGAGGAGGAGGTTGAAAGTGGAGAAGACAGTCAACGTAGCTTGATAGAAGAGCAGGTGCACCTCCGTCATTGGATTAGAGAACGCTTCCAACAGCCTCCTGAACCTTGGTTGTTTCTCATCTGTGAATAAAAAAGCACAGGTTGTGTAGACTAAGTTTACATTTCAGTCTCTTGTAAAAATCTTGCATTCGTATCATTGAAAAATTAGACCTACTTGATGACTTGAAGTAGCTGGTCAGTGGCCCATACTGCCGCAGAACACGAGTCAAACACTTCTCCAGGCTCAACCATCGGATGGAAATGTGCTGGAGTATTTCCATGTACACACTTCCATAGAACTCACAAAATTCTATGACAAGAATGTTACCTCTTAATTTCCATCTAATCAAAATGTTCTGCATTTAATTTGTACTATATTGGGACTGGGACTGGTTAAAGTGCATACCTGTCAGGTAACCTTTCCGATTGGTGCTACCTCTAAACCAGTATCCCACATCCACTGTCAGGTCCTCTGGATCAAATCCAGACACCTGCAATACATGATGATTCACAATCACATTACATTTTGGTCATAGATTCATTACAGCACAACAAACCATTTTACTTGGCATTAGGTTAACAGATAGGTAATTCTTGAAAGCATACATGGTTCTACTCGCCTCTAAGAACGCCAGCCCAGCTTTTTTCGCAGTGTTGTGGACGATGTGACAGGGGCACCCATGAACATAGATGTTGCCATTTTCATTGCGAATTCTGGAGGCAATGGAATTTCGGACTCCTGTATTGACCGGTGCATTATCAACGGACAAACTCACACAGTTTCCCCATGGTATGGCGTG
Organism: Nansenia antarctica; assembly: GCF_963989245.1. NCBI lineage: Eukaryota > Metazoa > Chordata > Actinopteri > Argentiniformes > Microstomatidae > Nansenia > Nansenia antarctica. The sequence goes on from NC_137678.1 coordinate 13,209,295, forward strand.
TTTCTCCATGACCTCGTTCATCTTTTGGTAGATGACTTCAGCCGTGCCACAGCTAGTGCAACGGCCGCTGGTGGTGCACATATCCAAAAACCGATGGACAACTTTTCTAGTGAGTGAACTTTTTGCGCGACTGCGCACGCGCAAGCATAATAACGCGAGTGCAGAAAGAGGACGTCACGAAACTCATGTCCGGTAACTTTCTTTCAAGGAATTTCAAAAATAAAAGTCCCGTAAAACAAATTGTTATTTCTCGCCGTGAGAAATAGAGTTGCGGCGTGAGAGCGTGAGAACTGGTTGAAATGCGTGTGTCTCACGGTAATTGCGTGAGACTTGGCAGCCCTGGTAATGACTTACGCCAAATTGGTGCAACCCAGGCCAGGTGGTCAAGACTAATTAAAAAGCTCAGTCCTCAATAATACCTTAGTAATAGCTTAGTAATAGCTCAGTAATGACTCACAACCAGTAGCTAGTTATTGCAAGTCCTTCTCCTGATATTTGCTTTGTATGCTCAGCCATCTCTACCCTGTGCTCCGGTATTGGGTTCTAGTCGCCCACACTCTGCCACCATATGTGGTGACCACCACGTAGGACCGGGTATGATGAGCACAACAAAGTAGGAACAGACACCGACGACAGGGAGCAGTTTAGCCTTGACGGCGCATTTACTAAAGACAGTGTTTCCCCTAGGTTTGCTGCCTTGGGGGGGTGGCATTGGACCGTGGCATGCCCCCCCCCCCCCCCCCCCCCAGGGGGGTAAGACCCTGCGACATACCATCGTCATGTCCAGGGGTGTACTTGTACATTAAGCCGCCTCACGCTACGGAAACAGGAGCTCCTGCCCTATGGGCCGTTAGGCTCCAGAACCATCGGTTCTCAAGGCTACTTACTTATGTGGTCTTGACTACCTGTCCACTTTCTCACCTGGTTCTTGCTCTCTCTCTCTCTGGTGTGCCGACACCATCCTGCTCTCTCTCCTTCTCTCCCTCTCTATCCTCCTCTCTCCCCTTTGCTGTCAACCAAAAGGTAAACATAAAAGCCAGAGTATTTATAATCTAAAAAGAGGCATAAATTGATCCATATCAATTTATAACATAATTATAATTGAATATTGGATTGCTGTGGGCAATGCAGTCAGATAATGTTATTTTGACTTTACTCTCACCTGAAAAAAAATCGTATGTCCAACTATAAAAACCAGTTATATATTTGCTAATTATATTTGCTAAGCAACGTTTCAACTTGCTTAGTGTCCATCTGCAGACATCTCACCCGGCAAAAACTCACGTCGCTCACGCACACTTGCGCAAAATCTTGTATTATTCTCCAGCGCGAAGCGAAGTGTAGAGATAGGTCTGGCTATGCGAGACTACTGGCCGACTAATGTTACCAACGAGCCTATGGGCTTGCCACTCGCCAGATTCGGGTTGGATGCGTTTAAAAAAACGCGGATATTTTAGCCTGCTTGTCAGATGTTTGGTGTCTACGTACGTAATAATTCTTCTTTCTTGGGGGGGCGGGGGGTTCCGTTGGGAGGGCGGCCCGCCCCCCCAAGGCAATGGTAGGGGAAACACTGAAAGAATAAGCAATACAGGGAAATAAAAATCCAACTCATGTCTCTGCCTGGCCCTTTAAGGGTCCAGGGAATATAAAGCGGGGTACACACATAAGGATTTTCTGCGATTTCTGCGATTTTCGGATGGCTGAAAACAACAGAAAACGCCCGGTTATCAGATGGCTCTTAACATTTTCCTATAACAGAATCCTGGGGTGTGAGGTGTGTTAAGAGTCACTTCTCTTCAATTGTGCAATCAACTCTCCCGACAACCTGCTCGGAAAATGGGCGTGGCCGGCAATCGTAAATGTGAAATGTTTTCAATACTTCCGACCAGAAACCATAGGGTTGTCAGATTGTTTGGTGGAATTAGCGGTTTTAGACTGTGGTTAGGGTGGAAAATGTCATTCCCATCTGGCAACCCTGCTCGCCAATCAAGAAGCGAGCTGACTTCTTCTTTTCGTTATTCTGCACTTTATTTGGCCTGTCGCACATGGTTGTCTTGTACAGGTCAGTCAGGGTACTACGTTAGATAATAATAATAATAACTTTATTTGTATAGCGCTTTTCCTGCAAACGTTGCGGCTCAAAGTGCTTTAATCATTATATAATCTTAATTTAATTATTTTGTAATTTAAAGGCAATATTAAAAGGATGGGTTCACGCGAGATTTCTGGCTTGGAACGAGACTCTAGAGTAGTGGTCACCAACCCGTCGATCGCGATCGACTGGTAGATCTTTGAGACTTTCCCTGTAGATCTTTGATTGATAAAAAAATAATAATAAAAAAAATAAAAAAAATAAATGTAAATATTTTTTTTAAAAAGAAATACACAAAGAGCCTATGTTTTGCACGCGCCTCTCTCTCTCTCTCTCAAACTGTTGTGTCGCAAATGCTGCATGAAAGTGACCAATCAGATAAGAGAATAGTACTGCTACGTGACTCGCAAAAAAAACATTTGTCAAAATGGTTTTCCAGGATTCTACAACAAAGGAGGATTTCTTCACTCTTTTGCACTTAAAGGAGAAAACGAGAGGTGTGGATATTTACAATGAGTTAAAAAAATATGTCGGTGAAAATGACATACCCATTCATAAACTAGTGGCGATTACTACTGACGGGGCCCCAGCAATGCGCGGTGCGCGCAATGGATTTATTGGACTGTGTCGTAATGACCCTGATTTTCCCTCCTTCGTCAATTATCACTGTGTGATCCATCAGCAGGCCTTGGCTGGTAAGGTGTTGGACTTTTCCCATGTATGACACTGGTGGTGAAACTAGTCAACTCGATTCGAGCGAAAGCGCTTCAGCACCGCTTATTCAAAGCGTTATTGGACGAGCTCGACGCTGCTCACGGAGACCTGCTTCTCCATGCTGATGTGCGGTGGTTGAGTCGCGGCAAAGTGCTGCAGCGATTTGTCGACTTGCTGCCCGAGATCAAGACGTTCCTGTCGACAAGGCAAGTGGTAGTAAATATTTTCATAGGCAAAGGACTTAAATTGGTGTGGAAAGTCAGATCTTTACCTTTTCTTTTTACTGTTTCCCCCTGCTTTTATATTCATTCTATGCATGTATATGTTTTTATATATGTTTTTATTCACTTTATGTTCTTATTCCTGTTGTAAAGCACTTTGAGCTGCATTTCTTGTATGAAAGGTGCTATATAAATAAAGCTTTACTTACTTAGGCCTACTTACTTACAAGGAACGAGGAGCACAAGGAACTGGCAGACGATGCGTGGCTACTGGACCTGGGGTTCCTGACAGACATAACCGCAAAACTGAACGCACTCAACTACGAGCTGCAGGGAAAAGACCGACACCTTCCCCCACATGATAAGCGCAGTAAATGGGTTCAAGGCCCAGCTCGGTGTTTGGACCACACACCTAAAGAATGGGAGGCTGACACACTTTCCCAACCTGGAGAAAATGGCACAGGCCTTGGAAGACAATGATGCTTTTCACCCTGAGCAGTACTGTGCTCCCATGGACAAACTGGCAACAGAGTTCAATCGGCGTTTTGGTGAGTTAGATGTCATGGGAGATATTGCTGCATTTGTCTCAAACCCATTTGTGCCCATTGATATAGAGCAGGTAGCAGCCAAATTCCAGCAAGTATTTACTTTGCCAAGTGGAGTTGACATGGAGATGGTTGATTTACAAAATGACATAGAGCTGAAAGCCAGGTCAAGGGACAGTGACTTTTGGGGACTTGTCAAGTTTCCTCTTCTCACTGCATGTGCACTAAGAGTGAGTGCCTACTTTGGATCCACATATCTCTGTGAAATGTCATTTTCACAGATGAAAATAATCAAATCAAAGTACAGGAGCCGCCTTACTGACAGACACCTCACAGACTGTCTCAGACTGGCAGTCAGTAGCTATGAGCCAAACTACAAAGCACTTGTAGACAGTATCCAGTCACAACCATCACACTGACTTGAGTGAGTAACATGACTGTTTCGATGTGAAAAGTAATGCTGCATAAGATGACTGCACTTAGCACTGACTGAGACACAAGTACACATTACAGTTCTACTTTATAAAATGCTATACTTGTAAATATGTTTGTCAATGTTAATAATATGAGAAAGTACACATTAGTTTTACTTTTGTTTTGATGTGAAAAGTGATGCTGCATAAGATGACTGCACTTAGCACTGACTGAGAAAGTACACATTACAGTTCTACTTTATAAACTGCTAATTGTAAATATGTTTGTCAATGTTAATAAGTAAGAATAATAATTAAGTCAGTCAAGTGTCAAAATGTCAAGAATGTCAGCTAACGTTACTATGAACAAAATGATTTTATCATACTTTCCTCCATTCCATCATTCCATGCCTTTATTTTTTTGTGTTGTAATGAAATGACATAATCAAACTTTGAATTGAATTTCAGTTATGTACAATTCTTAAAGCAAGACAGCTGCCTGATATGCTTGATACAGTCTTTTTTTTGTTGTTGCATCAATTTTAATGTTGGACCAATGCATTGTATCTAATTAAAATACAGGCAAATAAACGTCATTAAGTTTAAAGTACTATCTTGGCTGTCTTTTTCTCTCAACGCTTCAATAGGTAGATCTTGCCTTCACCAAGGCCGAGGTCAGGGATCTTGGGCTTAAAAAGGTTGTTGACCACTGCTCTAGAGAGTTTGGAATCTGTTGTTCCCCAAGCCCATTTTCCGAGCAGGTTGTCGGGAGAGTTGATTGCACAATTAATTGAGTTGATTGCACAAATAAGAGAATTGACTCTTAACACACCTCACACCACAGGATTTTGTTATAGGAAAATGTTAAGATCCATCTGATAATCGGGCGTTTTCTGTCGTTTTCAGACATCCGAAAATCGGGCCAAAATCGAGCAGAAAATCCTTATGTGTGTACCCCGCATAATGCGGGGATTTGTGGATTTGTGGCAGATAAACGAGTGTCTATTTAATGTGTCCTCCAAATCCTATCATAATAGGTACGACAAGGATAAGGGTTGGCGAGAAATTGCCACCACAATGGAGTTACCAGGTATAATACAATACAAATATTATCATTACTATATCATTAATAAATTGATCATTGTAAACATTGTGTGTGTGTGTGTGTGTGTGTGTGTGTGTGTGTGTGTGTGTGTGTGTGTGTGTGTGTGTGTGTGTGTGTGTGTGTGTGTGTGTGTGTGTGTGTGTGCGTGCGTGCGTGCGTGCGTGCGTGCGTGCGTGCGTGCGCGCGTGTGAGAGAGGGAGAGAGAAAAGAAAGTAGCATTAATTGTTGGTGCTCATAATTGCAGTGGAAGAAGTACGTTCACGAGCGACCTCCTTAAGAACGCAGTACTCCAAAATCCTGAAAACCAGACCAAGTGGGAGTGGGGACAAGGATTTGACCACCAAACAAAGGTGGCTGATGAGGTCCTTGTTCTTTCTAAAGCCACATGTCATCCAACGTGCCACGGAGAGCAGTGTAAGTGCTATATTACTGTAGTTCTTTGTTGTTGACCGTCATTGCCTTTTAATAGTTTCATTTGAGTAATCATGTTTTACACAGATATAGACAGACGACACATGGAAATACCATCTCATCCTTTTATTACAGCTTCACACATCAGTGAGGGAGAGCCTGGCTGCAGAGGACCCTGCCAGTGACGCAGACGATGATGTGTCTGAGGTGTTGTCCGAAGGTGTCACTCCAGAGCCATCTGCAGCAAGTGCCTCTCAACCTGGACCATCTACTTCACATGCCCCCACGCCCAAAAAGAAAAAGGGAGTCCAATCGGAAGCATCCATTGAATTGGAGAAAGTACGAATCTTGGAGCAGATGTCTGTTGCTTTTCACGCCAACAGAAGCAGGCCAGTGGCAGACACTGACAGCGACACTACTTTTGGGGTGCAAGTTGCAGCAGAATTAAGGTCGATCAATAATCCTGTCATAAAAAGCAGAACGAAGCTGCAGTTAATGACTATTTTATATGAGGCTCAGGAAGCTGACTACAATTCTGCCTACCTGCGGCCTCCTACATATCACCATCCACCCTCAACTCTACAGAGGCCCCCTCCACAACACACACAAGCACTACCTCACCATGTACCTCTACCGTCCCAATCCTATACACAAGCACCTCTATCTTCCCAATCCTATACACTACCTCATCGATACCAGCCTCCTCCCAGTAGCTTCCGGAGAATGCTAGAGAGCGATGACAACACACCACAGTTGCAGGAGTTATAGCATTTTTGAGTTTATAATGGATCAGATTAGCAGTATATTTGTGGTAGTTTTAATGCCACATTCTTTATGTTTTTGTCACTAGAAGTGTGCTATGTGGTAGTTCTGATGCCACATTGTTTATGTATGTTTATTTTTGGAAAAAACATTATGGACTCATAAAACATTTGAGTATCTTTGCGTTAAAAATAAACAAACATGTAACTGACACTTGACGGCTTGAACTCTCTTTATTTATGTGAATGTGTCTTGACATCAAATGACATGTAAACATTTCAAGATGGCATTCAGTGTGTCTCGCAAAAAATAAGGATTAAGAACACAGTACTCCAAGATAGTGAAAACCAAACCCAGTGGGAGTGGAGAGAAGGATTTAACCAGCAAGCAAAAGTGGCTGCTGAAGTCCTTGTTCTTTCTAAAACCACATGTCATCCAACGTGTCACGGACACCAGTGTCAGTACTGTAGTAAAAGCAAAATACAACACTGGGTGTGTCTTTACCTTGAAATCAAGTTATATTCCTCAAATCTTCAAAAACATGTAAACTGATTTTCTGTCAAGTATAAACAATTAGACAACAAGACAATGCAACGAAATGATTGTGTGTTCTAACCAGAACTACCACAAATAGCACACTGCATTTTTCAAAAGTCTATATGTAGTCATCCTGCCAGGCAACCTGGCCTGCTGGTGTAACAAAGTAGCTCTTCAGGTTGTCTCTGACTTCTTTGGCAGCCATGGAGCTGTTGCCACATCTTCCTGGTTGAAGAGGGAGCATGGCTCCTGGGCCATCAGCTCTCCAGGTACCCTCCACAAGCCTGTGGTTTTCATCCTCTGTGTCAGCCAGCCCTGGAGGTGTGTATGCGTCAGACCTCACCTCGCGCAAGTAATTGTGGAGACACACAGTAGTAAATACCATCTTCTGCACCTTGTCAGGGTTCAGCATTATAGTGGTGAGGAATACTCTCCACCTGTTTGCCCATATGCCAAACCCATTTTCAACCACTCTGCGTGCGCGAGAAAGTCTGTAGTTAAAGACTCTCTGTTGATGGTCCATGTTGCGGAATGGGTACGGTTTCATCAGGTCAAGGCGCAGAGGGTAGGCATCATCTCCAACAAACATAAAAGGGGCTTGTATGTCAGAGCCCGGGAGCAGATCCGCTGCAGGAATGTTGAGGAGACCGCGGTCAAGCGCGTGCTTGAAATCTGACTCTGCAAACACTCCTGCATCTGATGCTCTGCCCTGTGCTCCCACACTGATGTACCTGAACCTGTACCTGGCATCAACAACAGCCATCATCGACACAGAGAATCATCCTTTGTAGTTACGAAAAGTGCTTCCACTGTGTGCTGGTGGCAATATATTGATGTGCTTTCCATCGATCGCGCCAAGGCAGTGGTTGAATTGCCACTTCTGATGGAAGTCTTGGGCGATGTCCAACCATTCCTGTTCTGTAGTGGGTGTCTGAAATAGCAAGTTTTGTTTACATGAGTGCCAAGTTATCAAACAGTTTATAAGTCTTCTAAACTGCTGCAGCTTCAGCAGTAGACTAGACTAGACTAGACTAGACGTAGTAGTAGTAGTAGTAATAGTAGAAGTAGTATTAGGCCTTGTAGTAGTAGCAGCAGCAGAAGGCCTAATAATAATAATAATAATAGGCCTAATTAGAATACACTTTATATATTCTCAGTTGACACAAATACAGTGATTCTAATGCAAAGGCACCTTATTCATTTGTACAAATATACAAGTTCATGACTACAGATAATACATTAAACAAGCTTACCTTCAGATATTCATCTTTAAGTGTCAGGTGCAGTGCTTCGCATGTTTGGCTCACAATCAAGGACACTGTGGATTCACCAACCCTGAACTGGTAACTCATGGATGCAAATGATTCTCCTAAATGAATGAATGAATGGTCTTTATTGTCCATGACCAGGGGCGGTTCCGTGGGTACGGATCACAGGGGGATTCCACTCTATAGGCTGCGGGGGGCTCCTTCCCCCTTCTCTCCAAAGGCTAGGCCCAGGCCGGCCTGGCAACAGACAAACACAAGTTAATATATTTTACTATGGAATTGCTGTGCCGGAAATCGGCCCTCACCCTCACGACGCATCTAGTTCTGTTCACCCCTCTCCCTGTGTGTTGTCTCCTCTCCTGCTTATCTGTGACTCCCAAGGAGAAGGCACAGGTGTGGCACATTGGGTTGACGAGTCTGAAGTTTGCTTCCCTGGCCACTGGTTGATTAGGGAATGCTGGTCAGCTGTGAACGGTTATGTTGCCAATACACCCGGTACTTTGTGGGGGTCACTGCAGCATACACATACACAGACACAGACACAGACACACACACACACACACACACACACACACACACACACACACACACACACACACACACACTGCTTTATTCTGCGGTGCTCTACTTTGCTCTGTTACAACAAAGGTCAAGCTGGCTGATGAGTGAGGCCTCTCAGAAGGAGTGATCTCCATACAGATGAGGCCAAATACACTCCTGGAGGTACTTCCTGGACTGACCACATAAACAAGGCTCACCGCTCCCCTGAGCTAATGTATGTGTGTGTGCATCAGGATCAGAATCAAAAACATATACTGTATGCACTGCCAGTTTACATTAGGGATGCAACCTCAGCGAATATGTTCAAGTCAAGACTAAAAACCCATCTTTTTAATATTGCCTTGAAATGAGTAAATAATTAAATGATGATTATATAATGATTGGAGCACTTTGAGCTGCAACGTTTGCAGGAAAAGCGCAATAGAAATAAAGTTATTATTATTATTATGATTATTATTATACAAGTATAAGAGAGTAAAACTCCTATGCCTCGGTTCCTCGACATTGCTGCAGCGAGAGAAAAATGGCAATAGTTATAAAAGAAATATTATAACAGATATATACAGTGGTATTTCCAGATGGATTAGGCTGTGCTGTGTACTTATATGGATGGAGGTGTACAGTACATACGGATGAAGTGGGTGGCGGATATGATACAACGGTATTCACAGGTGGATTATGTGTGTGTGTGGGGGTAGAGGGTGAGTAGTCACCAGTCCTTAGTCCTCGTTCTGAAGCCTTGTTGCTTGGTGGAAGTAACTGCTATTTAGCCTCCCGATTTTGGCCCTGAGGCTGCGGTACTGTCTCTTGGATGGCATCAGTTCGAACAGTTTGTGGTTGGGGTGGCTGGGGTTTAACGGTTTGTGGTTGGGGTGGTTGGGGTTTAACAGTTTGTGGTTGGGGTGGTTGGGGTTTAACAGTTTGTGGTTGGGGTGGCTGGGGTTTAACAGTTTGTGGTTGGGGTGGCTGGGGTTTAACAGTTTGTGGTTGGGGTGGCTGGGGTTTAACAGTTTGTGGTTGGGGTGGCTGGGGTCTTCGACAATCCTATGGGCTTTGCTGATATACCGTACTGTACCGTTGGCATGTCAATCGGTCTATCATCGGCTTACCCACCATCGGCCTTCCACTGTCATGCCAATGTCGGTCTACTAGTGGCATGTCGACTGTCAGGCCATCATTAGCGGTACGCTGGAGGGCAAATAGCGCCATAAAGCCACAACGGATGTCCTAGTTTTATCATTAGCGGTCTGATATTGGCTGAGGAGCTGCTCTGTTGGCACAGATATGCGCTTCCTGGCTCGGAAAATAATTCAAACCAATTGTGGGACACACACTGTTGCTCTTAGGAAACTTTGAGCCAAAGAGGCTGAAACTTTTAGCCAACGAGAACACAAAAAGTTTCCCTGACTGGATTAAGGAGCTGAAGATCATGAAACGAAGCCTGACAGGCGCTCTCCGCCCCTGGAGATGTAGAACGCTCAGCTCACAGCTGAACTCCATAACAAGGGGCAAAATAAGGCCACAGCTTTCACTCACTCTAAGTGCCTTTCATGGGGATTTGAAACAAAGTCAAAGTAGTTATGAATGTGAATGTCCTCCTTTTGGATTCCATTAGAGCTGTAAATGACTCCTGTAATGCGAACACACATCCCTGCCTGTTTCAATGTGTCAGCTGCTAAACCACTCGTGGCCTCCCTCTGCTGTCAAACTCAATCTAGATCTCGACACGACGAGCAGATGCCTCCATTTGACAACTATTCTATGCAGTTTACAATTTGTAAAACACACAGTGTTCTGCTGACACTGGTGTTGGCCAGGCGGGCAGTCTGCTGAGGAGAGCCTGATGGCTACAGGGACCAACTGTCATTCCTGGCATCTCTATATATAGAAAGTGCGGTAATGCTTTAGTCAACGTCCTATTACTGTGCAGTACTAGTATTCACATGGGATCTGATGTGATCAAAGATTTTCTGATAATGTATTCTTTCTGGTAATTACTTTAGATTATCTCACAATATTGGTACTAGCTAACGTCTAAACATTTGTACAGTACGTCATGTTACTGGTTAAGATTAATCCTCAAGTCACAGAGAAGTAATTAATGGAAATAATGATGTATGGTAATCACAACAGGGCCATCTCACGCATCGCAACCACAATAGAACAGGACATCACCCACCCACTCAATCTGTACCTCGCCCCACTGCTATCCGGGCGTAGGTACAGAACGCTACGGTGCAAAAGGGCTCGCTTTGGCAAAAGCCTGATCCCCGCAGCCATTGTTGCCTTAAATAATAGACCGCGCTGAGTGTGTGTACTTATGTATCTGTCATGTGTACTACTGTCTGTTGTTGTCTGAGTTATACGGTGTTGTGTGTATTATGTATACTGTACAGTGGTGTGAAAATTAATTTCTCCCTGGGGACAATAAATCTAATCTAATCTAATCGTAACCATGTACAGTAGTAGGCCTATTTAAGTAAATAATGGGGGTCATTTGGAGACTGTAAGATAAAGCATTCCCAAAAACGTTTGAAGTCTCACAAACAGTAACAAGTCAACCATAGTTGTAGCGTGAGTTTTACATTTGTGGAAGCTATTTTTTCATGGGGGGGGGGGGGATTTATGTGTTTATTTTCCCAGAAATAATAAATTTCAAAACACATTTCCTACAATTCTACCCATCTTGACATGACAACAATAACTGTAGGGCCTCATTACAATTATACTCCATGAACTATGACAAATTTGGGCCTCACTTTATGCAATACTGTGGCGAACCCCGGGGTAGAGTAACTCGCCCGTGGCAGTTCTGAAACCCCAATCTCCTTCCCAACCGTTAACTCCGTTAAGCACGCTCTCCCGAATGGAGGGGTAGTGTAACGTCCACGTGAGGGACTTAAGTGAGACACACTGAGGCCAGAAGATGGAACAGATGCAGTAGCCCTCAGCCTGGATGAATTTGGCCGTTTGATGGCTGTTATGCTGTGGACCCAATACTTTTAGCTAGCTGACTTGGATAATTTCGGGGACATTTTTAGGTACTTTGTGGTAGTTTGAATCTACTCTCACTCTCTCCCCCCCTCTGGAGATACTAACAGCCCCTAGAGAAGCTGCTCTGAGGTGATTTACCATGTCACAGACAGCTGTGAGGCACAGACTTGGGCCTTGTGTGTACTGTACTTCAGAATAATAACAGTAAAGTTTAAGCAGTTGCTATATCCGTATATATTACTTCAGAAAGTCTTCCCAAATCTTTTTTTTGTAAAACATTTTTTAACTTACACATCCAGACATGAACAATATATCATTTCGACGTTACTATGGCAATGCTCCATCAGCAGATCACCATGTCTCATGTTTTCTCATTCTTGACACATTCCGGGTCCATCCGTGATGATGATGATGATGATGATGATGATGATGATGGAACACACAATGCAATATGAGACAGAAAACCTCCTAAAATGTTTTGGCTCATCCCGGGGCTTTGAGCTTAACCTTGTTTGGCCTCAAAGCTCAGACAGTAATACTGTGATTTCGCCCATCGCCCATGTGTCCTCTCCAGATGCATTGTACTGTGAGAGCGAGTGAAGATGGGGGTGAGGAGGAGACCATTACAGCAAACGTAATTGACAGCTGGCTTTAAGGAGAAGATAATAGCACCTGCTGGAGGAGAAAATGAAACAGCTCGCTGCTTCTCTCCTCCTGGTAGTCTGTCAACTTCTAATTTTCTTACAAATAAGGTGAAAAACAACCAGGAAGAGAGAGAGAGAGAGAGCTGGAAAAGAAAGATTTCAAAGGGAGGGGGGGGGGGGGGGGGTCTCTTTTCTGCCGAGCGACTAGCGAGGGCACGGAAGTGCGTGTGTTTTTCACGGCTGGTTTATTCAATAATGCCAACCTTCAAAGCCAAGGCACACACACATACATAATGTGGCTCCTCTCCGCCCCAGGAGGAAGAGAACCAGGAACCCGGAGACCACTTTTTCTTCACAATGTCTGCCTCTTTTTTTTTTTTTTACGGTTTCGGAGGCGTCGGTTTGTGGCTAGGGAGGGGGGAGGAGGGGGGGGAGAGGACTCACTCCAGCCAAGCCTGACTAAAGTGAGTAAGCAGGAGCTACAATAACCTCTGCTGCCCACAGACCATTATCTAGTGAAAAGGTCACGGTGCTGTGAGTCACCCAACTGAGCGATGCAACGGTGGAATACGACCTGCTGGGGGAGGGAGGGTGGGAGGGTGGGTGGGTGGGGAAGGGGAAGGGAAAGGGAGTCAAAGAAGGAGGGAGGGAGGGTGGGAGGGAGGACGGGAGGTAGTGAGAGGGAGGGAAGGAGGGAGGGAGGGAAGAGGGAGAGAGGGAGGGGAGGAGAGGTTTAAGGGAGGAAGAGAGAGAGAGGGGGAAAGGGAGTGAGAGAGAGAGAGCGATAAGAGATAAGAGATTGTAGGGGATTGTAGCAGATGTAACGCTTGACAGGAGAGGCCTGCCTGATGCACACGCACACACACACACACACACACACACAGACACACACACACACATCCACACACGAATTCCCTCTTTATGAGGTTTCAATTGTCCTTCCTGATGGTGAAATTCCAGAGAAATGGGCCTTAAATGTGAAAGCTCCAGGTATCCTGGGGGGAAGAGAGGGTGAAAGGGCTCCTTATCATATGCATTGAATGACCTTCACTGCTGACATTGGAGGTGAAATTGACATTTCTCCCCCAGTCAGAGGCTTGACAGGGGACTGGCCATCTGGAACACCAACTTGCTCCCAGGCAGCTAATCTATGAGATAGCTTTAGCCCTGCCGCTCAGTCAAGCCTCTCTATTGATTGGTTGGTTGTTGCGGTGGTGAAAGGCTACTGGAGCAATGCAAATATACAGAAAGCTGTTTACCGGTCCAGCATGTGTCGTTGTGCTTGGTGTTTTTCAACTGAGTTTGTTTGGAAACTCACTGCATTTAGAATGGACAGGTTGTAGAGGAGAAAGGATTTCTTTTCATTGTGTGTCTGTGTGTGTGTGTGTGTGTGTGTGGGTGTGGGTGTGGGTGTGGGTGTGGGTGTGGGTGTGTGTGTGTGCCTGGGCGTGGGCGTGGGCGTGTGCGCGATCAGAAGGTCATGAGTTCAAATCCCACCTGGGAACACCGCCACTAGTCCCCACTTAGCCCTAAATTACTCCAGGGCGACTGTCACTGTAATCTCTAAATCTCTTATTACTAAATTGCTTTGGATAAAAGTGTCTGCTAAATGGTTAAAATGTGTGTGTGTGTTTGTGTGTGCAGATTATTGCTTTCAACCAAATTTAATTGCCTATCCAACATGCGCTACAACATTGCCCCAAAAAAACAGTGATCAGATGACTAACACTGATGCTTTTGCAATTTCGATCTGTCAGCTTCCTAGTTTTGATACACCACCAAGCCTTCGGGGCTCCCAGCCATTACCGGATCAATACAGGCTACCCGTCAATCACAAGCTAGGCTATGATCGCTTTCGGCTTCGGTCTACGGCAGAAGGAGGCAATTTTCTCTCCGCCCAGCATTTAACATTGCTCAAGACAAAAAAGAAAAAACGCTCTGTATTTAGTGTCGTTTACAGAGTAAACCGCTGCACTGCACTGGGCCTGGGCCTTCCATGTGAATAGCATGCTCCTCCGAAACAGATACCCTCCCTATAGGGAGAACACAACGCAGTCCCCTTCCTTTTACAAATGGAGACCATTAAAGAAAACGTTCAGGAGAACATTGATCAGTGGAGGTCTATAGCGAAGGAGGCTTATGAGAGGGGAAACCAAGGGGGTGTTATCGCTGTTATTACAGGTATTGATCAGAGGGAGAGAGACGGATGGGTTTCCTGTAGGACATCATCAGTCATCTCAGCCCCCGAACACACAGTGGAGCTTCCCACAGGGAGAACCCCCCCTTCCCCCCTTCCCCCTTTGGCCTGGAGGGTCGGAGCAAGAGGGATGTGGACTGTCATGGGTGGTAGGAGGAGGAGGAGGAGGAGGAGGATAAAACCAAGGATTCAATAGACTAAGCAGGCCTCTGGCTATATATATATATATAGGAAGGAAGGGGTTTTTGTCCTGTCTGGTATGACGTATTTCTAATATCAGGCGTATTTCTTTTAGGGCAGGACAGTGTGTAGACCTGACGAACGGAACTGTGAAGGATGAGCTAGGCCAAGATAAATCTCTACCTGGAGTGAGGCCCGGAAGGCAGCAGCCAAGGACAGGAGGAAGAGGAAGAGGAAGGGGAGGAGGAAGAAGAGGAGGAAGAGGAAGAGGAAGGGGAGGAGGAAGAGGAGGAGGAAGAGGAGGAGGAAGAGTAAGAAGAGGAGGAAGAGATAGAGGAAGAGGAGGAGGAGGGAGCTGACTGCAGCCCTCGTTCCGGTGAGGATGAAGGGGAGTGAATTAGTCATTTGTTTATTTATTTTAGTCAGTCAGTACATTACAAAGCAGTACTTCAACAATGTCACGTGAATGCTCCAGGTGGACTTTCAATGTTTACGTGCTACAACATATTACCAATTGGGACGTTAAATTATCCATCCGCTCAGTGACTCAGAGGCAGTGGGCCTGAAGGAGGTCAACCTGGGTAGAGCACAGGTGGGTACAGTACTGTTCATACTATACTGCATCCTCTGAACATGTATGTACAGTATGTATTGTGGTATATTTCACACACACACACACACACACACACACACATAGACCTTTGTATAGGACCTGTGTAGATATCTGTCTTAGTGCACACACGTTCATAGACCTGTATAGTTCTGTAAGGATTCCTAGAAGGGGGTTTTATGACTGTCTGCTCAGGCCTGGGGAGGGCAGGCAGGCTACCTGCCCCCGCTCCACCCCTTTCATTTCTTTGTCCTAACACATCAAGGTCAAGATGGCCTCCCTTCCTGTGACCTGCCCCCTGCCCTTTGACCTGAGTAATACTGTCCCCCTTTTCACACCTTTGCTGTCCTTTTGTAAGGCGATAGGACTGTATAGATGGTGTCATAGACTTGTATTAGCATATCATTGGCGGTATAAATAGGGTATGATAGGGCCTTTTCAGCCGCAGCCCCGTGCCTCAGCGACGCCCTCCCCAACCACATCAGACAGGCCAACACCCTCCCAACATTTAAACAGGCCCTCAAAACCCACCTCTTCAAGCTCGCCTTCAGCAGTTAACCCTCTCCCCCTCCTGTCCTTTTCCGCCGCTGAAACACTTATCCACGCCCCATGTGTCCCCACCACTACCTTAATTAGGCTCCTATACTTATTTTTTGTTTCTTTTTATTATTACTACTCAATCTTTTCAGTTTGTAAAGCGTCTTTGAGTGTCTAGAAAAGCGCTATATAAGTCTAATGTATTATTATTATTATCATTATAAAATATGTGAGCTAAAGACACCCCTTTCTCTTTCCCACTGGCTGACCATCTATGACATCAGAGAGGTATGCTGTAACCTGTATGTAACTTTGATTGAATAAATAGTCTATAACTAAGTTTTACTCGTGATCTATTTCCACCGAATTCTTAAAAGTAAATATCCTACAGTAGCCAAGTTCATAGATAGAACACACAGAGGGGTTCTATTATGGGCTTCATAAAGGGCTCTATCTTTAGCCAACCCAGGTCATATTGGCTATTTGTGTCTCCGGTAACAGGTGAAATTACCACCGGTCTGGAGCGCTGGAGTCTCATCTGTGCTCATTTGCGTAGAGGTAATAGAGGCTAAGTTTTCAATGACAACGAGCGAGCCAAGTCCCATCAACCTCAGCTGCTCTGAGAAACAGCAATCATAGTTCAGACACGAGCTTTATAACGTCCTAACCCCGTTGTGTGCACACAACACACTTTTAGTTTTAGGTTGTCTGTGACATCAAACTCTCGTGTTCTATCTCCATAAGAAACTACAAGTCAATTCCGGAAGGTTGTGACTCCGCGGGTACAACAACAATAGACCCCCCTTCTCTCTTTTTAAACGCTCCCAGATTCTCCCCGCCATCTGCCACACTCTGCCCAGCCTGCCACTTCGCCCGGAAGAGGCTTTCATCTTGCCGCAGAGCACACAAACAGATTTGAGGGGAAATGATCCATGTATGAACTGCAGGGGGGAGAGCCCAGATATAAAAAGGGCCAGCGCCCTCTTGCTAGGCACATCCCACGCTTTGGCACGGCTCCTCGCACGGACCGGTGCCACGGCGTACTAACTAGAGGACCATCCTGGGTCTGCTTTATGAGGCTCTGTAAGCACACATCTGATCCTCTCGCACTGTTTGTTGAAGATAGTGTGGGTGTGGGGGTGTGTGTGTGTATGGGTCTGTGTGTGTGTGTGTGTGTGTGTGTGTATGGGTCTGTGTGTGTGTGTGTGTGTGTGTATGTGCGTGAGTGTTTGTGCATTTGTGTGCGTGTGTGTATGTGCGTGAGTGTTTGTGCATGTGTGTGTGTGTGTGTGTGTGCGTGTGTGTGTATGTGCGTGAGTGTTTGTGCGTGTGTGTGTGTGTGTGCGTGAGTGTTTGTGTGTGTTTGTGCGTGAGTGTTTGTGCATGTGTGTGTGTGTGTGTTTGTGCGTGTGTGCGTGAGTGTTTGTGCATGTGTGTGCGTGTGTGTATGTGCGTGAGTGTATGTATGTGTGTGTGTGTGTGTGTGCGTGCGTGTGTGTGTGTGTGTGTGTGTCATCCGAAGTGGTTGTTTTCTGAGTGTGTTCTTCAACGCCACACCAGCAGGTGTTCTAACTAAGACAGCACTGTTCCCTCAGCCGCAGGTCTGACACAGGGCGACAAGGGGCCAGACATCCAGAGACACCCGGCCTCTCTCCCTCTAATGGCTGTGTTGTTCCTCGCAAAGAAGGTCAGTGTCTCTGGGCTGCAGTGACACGACACATCACCATAGCCACACTGAAGCCGTACAACTCAAACAGCCACTGAACAGACCAGAAATGATCTCATGCGGCTCATATGGCTTAAATGGCTGATATACAGACAGACAGACAGACAGACAGGCATGCAGACAGACAGACAGACAGACAGACAGGCAGACAGACAGACTGAAGCCGTACAACTCAAACAGCCACTGAACACACCAGAAATGAGGCATCCTCTCCAGCCTCGTACTGTAGGCCTATGGCTGATATCATATCTAATATTAGTAGATTATAATATAATTATGCTTATCGTGGAGGATACACAAAGAAGTAATCACAAAACGGATGATGAAGACTGTTTACTGCCTTATTATTAAGCTTGTTTCTTTACAGATAGTGACTGAACGACTGAATGAATGCACAAAGACCATTCAGCTGGCTTTGGTACGTCTCATCTTAACGGGTACTTTATAGTCAAACTAAAACATCAAAGGGAAAGTATATTTATCAGCGGACCGCACACAGAACACTGAGACATGACCCGCAGAAGACGTCTGTCACTCAAACATGCCGATCTGCGAAAGAAGCATGGTTGCTCTTATGAGAAACGACGGGGATGTAAGCAATTTACCATGAGAGGAAGGGGGTTGTGGAGACATTTACCACTGGTACAGGGTTGTGGCACGAGGTGCCCGACCCCCGCCCCCTTGAATGGTAAATTGCTTTTCTACAAAAGCTACCACATAATATAAAAAATACACAGTTGTAACATTAAATTCATTTATTTACAATCATTAATCGTTTCAGAATACATATATCCTTCCGCCACAGAATATAGTCCCAAAAATACACAGTTGTAACATTACAGTTTTTCTCGAATGTCAGAACACATTTCAGGAAACTGCCCTCCGTTTTCACTAAACTCTAAACACAAAACACTTTTCTCAAGCTAGCTCCACAAAAACTCGCATTCTCTTTGCAAAACCAAACTCTCACTCCAAAACCCAAACTTTCACCACAAAACCCAAACTTTCACCACAAAACTGTTGCTCCTATGGCCAAAACCAAACTTTGACAACAAAATCGTCCTCACAGCTTGCAAAAATGTAAACACTATTGGGTATCCATCACACACTTCAATAAAAATGTAAAACACAATGTTCAGGGTGTGATGTTCTAAATACCCCATCATCTGTATAGTAATCAATAGTAAGTCACAGATTCTTTTGGGGGGAATTGAACCCCATTTATTGATGACAACCTGTACTTTGCCATTCCATTTTTCTCGACATCAGAGATTTCCCCAAAACAAATATTTCAAAAGAGAGCAATAGCATACAGGGGAAATACAGTACAAAATAAAACATGTCACAAATTCTTGTATGTAAAGAGGTACTGTATATTGTGCAAGGTCACATGACTGCAATCATGGGGCCTGTGCAGGGGCCTGTGGGGGGGCCTGTGCAGGGGCCTGTGGGGGGGCCTGTGCAGGGGCCTGTGGGGGGGCCTGTGGGGGGGCCTGTGCAGGGGCCTGTGCGGGGGCCTGTGCATCACGTCGTCGGGCGGGGTCAGGCCACAGTGTCTTAAATTTTGAGTCATTGTGTTTAAGCAATGAGGTTGTGCATTCTAAACTGGCCAATATGGATGGTGTCACATTATTTGCAGGTGTCTTCAATTTTGAGTCACCGTGTTTACAGTAAGCAATGACACCCGTGCTTTCATTGTGCTCAACTTTTGATGACTGAGTCTACCATTTTGCATCGTGTGAGCAAAATGTGTTCAGTGAATGAGAATGTGTTCATATTGTTGTGCAACGTGTGTTTTAGCAAGTGCGAAAGTGTTTAGAGTAAGTGTGAATGTGTTTAGAGTTCTGCAACGTGTGTTTTGGCAAATGCCAATGTGTTCCGAGTTTTGTGAAATCGGAGATTGAGGTGAAATGTGTTTATAGTTAAGCCAACTGGGGGCCTGATTTATTAAATGTGTTTAGGCAACTGGTCATTGTGCTCAGAGATCTAGAAATTGTGCTTTAGCAATCAAGAAAAACTGTAAATTCATTTATTTACAAGTCAGCACAGGTGTTCTTAATCAGATTGATTGGGCGGCGAATTGATACTGGAAATGCGGTTGGAGCTGAACTGAAGGGAGTTGGGGTATTTACCACTGTTACTAGCCAATCAGAATCCAGTATCCAAACATGCTGTTGTAGAAATACTGGTTGTCCTGTTCCACATGCACAGCCTTTTACACAAGCAACCTTTCCAAAAAAACGTTCCCATTCCCGTACAGAACTGAGCTGAGCAAATGGGCGGAAACGATAATTGTGATTGGGAGCCAAAGCTGATTGGAGTGGAGTGTAAGTGACATTGAGTCTCTGAGTCGGCAAATCAGAGCTGAGACATCTGCTGTGTTGTACCTGAACACAGGCCTCCCCTCCCTCTGGAGCATCTACTCCCCAGACAGGCCGCATAAATCACCTGCTCTGCTGCAGACAGACAGGCAGGCAGACAGGCAGGCAGACAGACAGACAGACAGGCAGCATAAATCACCTGCTCTGCTGCAGACAGACAGGCAGACAGACAGACAGACAGACAGGCCGCATAAATCACCTGCTCTGCTGCATATAGGCAGGCAGGCAGACAGACAGACAGACAGACAGGCAGGCAGCATGAATCACCTGCTCTGCTGCAGACAGACAGACAGGCAGACAGACAGACAGACAGGCCGCATAAATCACCTGCTCTACTACATACAGACAGGCAGAGAGGCAGGCAGACCGGCGGTCAGGCAGGCAGGCAGACAGGCGGTCAGGCAGGCAGACAGACAGGCAGGCAGTCAGGCAGGCAGACAGACAGGCAGACAGGCAGGCAGGCAGGCAGACAGACAGACAGGCCAAAAGGCAGGCAAGCAGACAGACAGACAGGCAGGTAGGCAGGCAGGCAGACAGATAGACAGGCTGACAGGCAGGCAGACAGACAGACAGACAGACAGACAGACAGTCAGACAGGCAGGCAGACAGACAGGCAGGCAAACAGGCAGGCATGCAGGAAGACAGACAGATAGACAGACAGGCAGGCAGACAGACAGGCAGGCAGACAGACAGGCTGACAGGCAGGCAGACAGGCAGGCAGACAGACAGACAGACAGGCAGGCAGACAGACAGACAGACAGACAGACAGACAGACAGACAGACAGGCAGGAAGGAAGGCAGACAGACAGACAGGCAGGCAGGCAGGCAGGCAGACAGACAAACAGACAGAGAGACAGACTGCTCCTGTGTCCTATCCAAGAATGCATCAGGCTTAGTTTATACAGAGACACAGATAGCCAGCAGGGTCAGTCTGGTGCCATGATTTCCATGATTTTTTAAGTCTTACAGTTTGAAAGCATTAGTTAAAAGCGTCACTGTGAAGCTAGTTGGCAAAGGCCACTTGGCCAAGTAGTAGTTAGTCAATCAGTTCCATTTGTATATCAAGTCTAGTTTTTTTGTGATCCCCATTACAACAATGTAAAGTATCATGCTTTAATTACTGTAGTAACAACAGCAACTCTATCATTGATGACATCATGGCTGGAGATTCGGTGAATCTGTGATCTCAATTCACAAATGGTGAATCCAAATGACGCACCGTGCGTTCAAAACCATCCCATAACTCCCCGTGGCAGGGAGGCAGTAACATTATGATAACCCTTTTACCACAGCCTTTTATTGCCACAGCAGCCGAGGTGGGTGGAAGGCGGCGTTGTCCTTACAGCACGGTGGTGGGTGACTCACCAAAACACTCACCGTCACCCCGTCACCCATAAAGACACAGACAAAAGGCAAACACTGGCATATCCTTGGGCCTGAAGTGTCCACAGCATGGCACGGCACCACAGCATAAAGCACAGCCGGCCGTGACAGAGCCAGAGCCATCCGACAGGTGATCACTCAGATCACTTACAGTAGAGGGCCCGCCACGCGGGGCTTCTCTAAGACCGTCCATTTACTCTGTCGTCTCCCCGGCAACCGCCGGCGTCTCCAACCAGACTTAGAGGCTCTCTGGGAGTATCAGGATGACAGACGACGTCTGAGAGCCCGGCCGTCCTGTAAGTGCATCCGACAGCGAGTGGGAAGGGATATGACATCTGTGAGTCCCAGGCCCTTCACTGTTTATAGCATGTGACAATCTCCCGCTTGTCAGCGTGGATTTAGCTCCGATTTACTCGGAATCGAAGCGGAGGAGGGCGGTCGGGGGGGACCATCGCTTGCCGATGTGCTTTTTCGCTCGTGTGTTTACCGGGAGACGACGGCGGAAGCCTGGATGACAGCTGCGGCGCCGCTCTCGGTCCCGCTGGACGGACGTTCATTATCGATGCTACGTTAGGCCGCATTATGCGCATACTTAATTGTCTCAGCATCGCAAGCTTTTTAGTGCGAGGAGAAGCAGATGTACAAAAGCCAACTGAATTCTTCAGAGAAACAAGAGGGGTAGGAAAGGCTTCAAGGGTGAGCAGTGAAGATGGTGAAGGGCGGACAACCAGACACACAGGCGTTGAACGCACGCACGCACACACAAACCGCCCGATTGACAACCCAAACACCGCCGGTTCGAATCTCACTTGGGACACTTTTTCTTTTGTGTGCTAATGCATTTGTTGCTCATGCTAATGTCGGCTAATGCCTTCTGCCCCCTGGCAGCTTACCATTACCATAACCACCTGAAGTAAACACTCATCGATGCCAAAAGGATAATTCACAGAGCTCTCATGCAGCCTGAAGTTATATCTTCAGTTTTTGAAATATCTTACCACATCACACGTGGTCGACTCTGGTACAGCTAGATAATACATACACACAGAACATATGTGACACAGTCTGATCATTTGGTCCGCATGTCGGCAACCAATCAAAATGTTCAGACTTTTCTTTTGAAACACGGAACTATGTTTCAACATTGTTGAGAATCACAACACAAACTCAGTAGTCAAGCCAAACTACTGCAACGCAATGGATTTGGTGAGTAATCCTCACTACTAATGTTACCTAGTTAACTATAACACTACTTTACATTGTTAGCAAGCTCACAAAACAAGCTGTGTTAGTTGACTAGCGATGTGTCATTGATTTTCAACAACGGGGAAAGAAAAGTCAGAACATTAAATCGGATGCCGACATGAGGACCAAATGATCAGACTGTGTCACATATTCTTTGGTCCACAGACACATCCTCGTGCACAGAGAACCTATTATTTGTTCGGCAGAAGCGATCCCCCAGAACATCAGTTGGAGACTGATCTCGCACCATAACAACCCCTTATTGACTGGATGGATGTCCACAAAAGACTCACCTTCACAGTCATTCTGTTGTATGGCTGAGGTATCCTTTCATAAGCTTCTCTGTCTCATCCTTTAAGCCAGCTGTATATTAAAGAAGTCTGGTAGCCACACTTAAAAGATAAAACTTCATTTTGGATGTCTGTTGATGGATTTTCTTTGCGGGTGTGTTTGTGTGTTTGATAGTTGTGTGCTTTTCCGTCTGTCTAAGCTACAGTAGTTCTTTAAAAAAAAGCTATGGTCTACTACATGCTGGCTCATGTTGGCTCACCTTTCATATAGCGTATGAATCGTCTTTGAGTTTGTTTGTTTATTGGTTTGTTTATTCAAGGGAGAGGACTCTCAAGCTCGCTAAACACACACAGGAAAGTAAGGGCAAATGCTGCGCCGCGCTTTTGGTTCAAACCGTTCAAATAGCCCTCAGACAGCAAAAGTGTGTGCGGTTGTTGAAGTTCATGCAGCACGTTGCCTCCGTTTAGGATTCAAGGATATACGTGGTGCCTCGCGGACAGTGTTGTACCACAGAGGTGACACAATGACACAACACAGCTAAACAAGGAAACCCCAATTACAGAAAAGAGCCTCTTTGTACCGTCCCCCCCCCCCCCCCGGCGTAAACACGCTGCATATTTATAAGGTATGTAAATAAGGAATGGAGAGGAATGGAATTGCCATGGCGACAGAGGCAACAGCTAATACAGCTAACTCACTTGTGTCAGAGGGTTTCGAAGTGATATTTATATAGTTTATTGATTATATTATTTAAATTTATTGTATCATTTACCTGATGAAATTCTCAGGACCTCAGGGCCTCCTACGGGTGCTGCCGTCACAATGACAACTACAATATTTCAACGTCCACTTCACTTTAAGTGCTTTTCCGTCGTCAATGCTAAGCTACGGTAGTTATGTTTTTTAAAGACTCCGGATACCACGTGCTTCACGTTGGCTCACCTTCCATGTTGATTAAGAAGCATGAATAACAGGAGACTGAAGACCCATCTCTTCAGGTTACACCTTAACTGCTCCTCCTGAGACATTACCACCCCCCAGCACTACGTCTCCTGTGACACCTGCTTTTCCCCTATACTATGCCTCCTAAGACTCTACTGCCCCCCTTCTACTGTCTCTTCAGTGTCTATAAAAAAAACGCCTCCTGCTAGAACTGGCGAATTGATGATTCACTTCCTTAGTCAAATGTATTGATTGATTTGTAATAAAGCGTCTGCTAAATGCCCAAAATGTAAAGAAATGTAGGACTGGCCCATTTCATGCTGGTAGCTGGTAATGTATCAAATCAAATGATAAGCACATCTACACTAAGAAGTCTGGAGGCCAAGGCGAACAAACTCCAGACCTCTCGAGTTCACAGTCCATCAGTCCACGCTAGGCCGGCCTGAGAGAGAAAGTCGACTTTCTCATTTCCACGCTCCATTGCCGTGCAGGCTGTGTGATGATGTCACCGCCTTACACCCGGTTCTCTGCAGATTTCACACTTGACAGTGCGGCTGGCTGTCAGAGACTGGGACATCACACTGCAAACAGCTCTCGCTGCCTCTGGCCTGCTTGTTGGGGGGGAAAGCAGAAAGTCCTTGCCACTGACACCCTGCAAACATACACATAAAAAGACATCCTTACAGTTCTCTTAAGCCTGATGCTAATGTTTTTTTCTTCATTAGCCTGCTACAGTGTGTTGTTTTAGGTGTCGCTAAGAACAACTTGCTAACGACTATTACAATGGTAGGACTGGTAGCATCTACTGGTTGAA
>NC_137678.1:13238867-13246367 GCF_963989245.1 Nansenia antarctica
CTGTCGTGGGCGGTCACATTTTTTTCGCTCTCCCTCTCCCTCTGCTTTTTTGTTTGTTTGCTCTACACTGCACTGTCTCTTCAGAAGCAAAATGGATTTGTTAAGCTGGTCCCTGAATACAATTGATAACCTATTTTCCACGAGGAAAGCTGGTTCGGGGGAACCTGTCTGCCCAGACGGAACTTTTGCCGCAGGTTACATCAGAGATGCCTGGGATAACTGGCGTCTCGTTTGCTTGGCAGTCATGTCGATTGAGGACGTGGAAGATGTTTTCATTTTCGGATTTATGATAGTTGGACCCATGCTCCTCGGTTTGAGTGCTGCCATGATCTATCGGAAAATTAAAAAGATGGGAGCAGTGATTGGCGAAGTGCCCCTCTTGATCAAAGAACTGGGGAGAGTTGCTGGAATGCACGGCTCTGCGCTTACGGATCTGAACCGTAGGGTTCTTGATCTGAATCGCAAGGTGGACAATCTTGCTGCTCTCCGATTCTCCGATTGGCGAATGACAGGAGACCCCAAATTTTCGAGAGGATTGATTCTATGGAATGCTGTTTTTCCTCGCAGTGAACCCATTCACCTGATTATGGCTCAAAAGCTCCCCCATGCCCTGAAGCCTCCATGCAGCGTGCCAACCCACCCCCCCCCCCCCCCCCCTCTGGTGAACTTTGTGCCGCCTTCTGGGGCAGTGCTCAAGGCCGTTGTCCATGGCGACACTGATTGCTGCTCTACGAAGACGGGTCAGACTGACCCAGAACATCTCCCGAGACTTTCCCCCACCTTATCTCTCTACCCCCCCCACTCCTCCCTCCCCCCGCCCATGCCACCCCGCCACCACCCCCGCCTCCCTTCTCTACAGTATTCTGTGGACATATATGGTGCCGCACAGGGCAGCTATGGTTTTACAGTTTGTTGTGTTCTGTCTGCACTGCTGTCTGTCCTGTGTTGTTTTGTTTCCATTGCATTTGTTTAGAAAAGTAGAAATGCTCTTACTGTAACGCCGAATCAAATTCCTATATGTGTATGCTTAATGTGTATGCATAATGGCAATAAACGTTATCTCAATCTCAATCTCAACCAAAGAGGATGGTGTATACCTGTAGTTCGATTTTAGAATCCCCTTTACAAGTTGGAAAATCCTAAAGGGCGTGAATAGAAGAATACTAGAATACCCGCCTGTACATTCTTAACCCTAAATACTGGGTTACATGGTATTGATTGATTGATGTTACATGGAAGACCTAAAATTGGTCACATAGAGTCCCTTCAGGTTACAAGGAAGCCCTACAATTGGTCACATAGAGTCCTTAACAGATACACCACCTCTGTCACATGATCTTGCGGCTGATGATCTGCTATCTGCGATCCGATGAATCCCCCAGAGGTATGAGATAGCTAGTCTCTGTCTCTCTCTCTCTCTCTCTCTCTCTCTCTCTCTCTCTCTCTCTCTCTGTCTCTCTCTCTCTCTCTCTCTCTCTCTCTCCCTGTCTCTCTCTCTGTCTCTCTCTCTCTCTCTCTCTCTCTCTATCTCTCTCTCTCTCTCTCTCTCTCTCTCCCATTCACAGGGGGGGGAGGGGTTCATGCATAGAATTCAACAGGCCTGAAACACACACTACTGACCCGTCAGTCAGCTGACAACGATATGAATGGTCGAGAAGACTGTGGGCCCTGCAATCCGCAAACCGATGTGGACATTTTCTATGAACGAGGCAACAAAGCAAGTGATTGGGGCCTTTCTTCGGCCGTGTTTAATTGGATCAGTCTTCCCAGTGTAATAAGTTGAACGTCCTCCAACTGCCAACAGAGCCAGCCCCATGGATGTCCAGTCGCATTAGTAACACACTCTGTGCCAATCACACACTGTAGAGAGCTCCTCCACATACTGTAGTAGGGCCTCCTCCAATTGCACTACGTTCCCAATGACCACACAGCCTGGATGACTGACAGGAGCAGTAGCCTACGGAAGTATTCAAATGGATTCCCACATAGGCACACATGATAGAATGGACTGCACTTATATAGCGCCTTTATCCAAAACACTTTACAACAGCCTCTCATTCACCCATTCACACACTAATGGCGGCAAGCTACCATGCAAGGCGCCGGCCCGCTCACTGGGAGCGATTTTGGGGTTCAGTGGACACTTTGACATGTGGCCAGCCAGGGCTCGAACCGCCGATCTGCCAACCTTGCGATCATTAGACGGCGGCTCTACACCTGCGCCACAGCCGCCCCTAAATTGATAGGGAGCAGATTATACAATGGTTGGTTTGGAATTCCGATTGTTACAGCCTATCCTGCCTGTGCTATATTAGACAACATACACGCCACAGCCACGATCAACATGTCATAACACACGGCCTCTTGTATGACTGCTTAGGCAGAAGGGGCTGATGTCATAAACATGTTCTGTCTTTGTGAAGTGAACAGCATGACAAATAAGGCTTAAACTTCCATCTAAAACCCCCATATTAGGGTTAAAAAGACAAGTATATAACAACTGGCTTTAAAGAGGCAATTTACTGCATTGTATACGACGAGCTGAAAACGTTACTTTTTCAAGTATAATACCCTCTTTAAAAGTTAGAGAAGAGAGGAAAAAATCCACCCTCCATTAAAAAGACGAAAACAAGAACATTAGAAGGGAACGGGCGAGTGAGACTCTTGATTTAAATAGTGATTATGTGTGTCATACCAATTTAGTTTTCATCTTCAAGCTTTCCCCTGTCAGTGGATAAAGAGTGTGCCACTTTCACACTTAATAATGGTCCTCGGTACTACAAACAATGTGTCAAGAATCTAATTTCAGCAGAAATGGCCACGAACTACTGAGTCAGGTAATTGCTTTGCATTAACTAGGTATGCTCTGTATTACTGACTTTATTCGAATAGAGCTGTTGGCCGTGACCTCTGAGTCACATTTTCTTGGCTGAAGTCATAATTAACACTAGAACAGCCATGGGTGGGGTCATTTGACCCTGTCAGTAATTTTTCTGAATTTATCTTTGCACGGCTGGGGCGGCTATGGAGGCTAGGAGGTAGAGCCGCCGTTTAATGATCGCAAGGTTGGCAGATCGGCGGTTTGAGCCCCCCGGCTGGCCACATGTCGAGGTGTCCTTGGGCATGACACTGAACCCCAAATTGCTCCCAGTGAGCAGGGGCCGGCGCCTTGCATGGTAGCTTGCCGCCAGTGGTGTGTGAATGTGTGTGAATGGGTGAATGAGAGGCCGTTGTAAAGCGCTTTGGATAAAGGCGCTATATAAGTGCAGTCCATTTACCACTCGATCACATTTCAGGACCCTCCTTTCATGACTTTTCCTAGATATGTGCGTTCTACCACCCAGTATCCTTACATTTTCACATCACAAAATCACATCCGGATGAGCTAGTATAAAGCTATTTTGCCACACAGTTTTTCTGTGTAGGAGGCAGGCTAATTTACAAGACGGCCAACTAGTGGTCGTTGTGTGTGAATAGCAGCTTACCATTGTCATTTGATCATTCGACACCCCAGGCGGCTCTTATAGTAGGTAAAAAAGGCCACGGCTGTTCCAGTGTTAATTGGACTACGTACATCATCTTGAGGATGTAATCATGTAATCGACAGTGTTACGTTTTGGTAAAGAGTTCTAGATGTAGAAGGGTGTTGGACCCATGTGCGGTGCAGCTCAGATGAATGGAGGTCGAGACAGTAATAAAATAAGGTTTCTCTTTACTGAGATATGCAATGACTATTCACAACAGGACAAGGGTATAATATCAAAAGTAAAGTGGAGCAAGCAAGGCTCTGAGTAACGAGTAAACAAAATAAACACGAGAACAAAACGACTTGCGAGTTGAGAAAACAAAAGGCGAGCAATCAAGGCTCGACAAACTAGTCACAAGATTCACGCAAACACGAACAAATCAAAACACTAAATATAGTCACAATACCTGGAAGCAACGACAGGTAAATAAAGTCCTCCAGGACCGAACGGACAGAGTCAAGGATAGTGCACACTATATTCCATAGGAGAAACAGGGTTCTCATGACGCTAACAAGTACGAACAACTGACAATGGAACAGGGAAAAGGGACACACCTAAATACACATACAAACACTGACAGGTGAGAATGATAATGCAATTAGTCCATGGCATGAGTAATGCACTTTGACCAGCAGGAGGCATCGGGGAGTCATCCTCGCTGACCCCCCTCGTAACAGTGCCCCCCCCCCGCGACGAACGGCACCAGAAGTTCACCCGGGTGCCTCGGGATGGAGCCGGCGAAAGTCAGTAATGAGGCTCGGATCCAGTATATCCCGCCGAGGCACCCAGGTACGCTCCTCAGGTCCATATCCCTCCCAATCCACCAGGAATTGGAGACCCCTACCCACCTTCCGGCAGTCAATGATTCTGTTCACCGTGTAGGCCGGCTGTCCATCAATGAGCCGGGGCGGGGGGGCGGGGCGGGTTGGGGGAACCATGGGGGAATAAACCACAGGTTTAAGTAGGGAGACGTGAAAAGTGGGGTGGACCCGCATGGAAGGTGGGAGTTGGAGTTTGTAGGTCACGGTATTGACCCGCCGAATCACTTTGAAGGGACCCACGAACCGTGGAGCCAACTTCCGTGACTCTACCCGGAGGGGAAGATCCCGGGTAGAGAGCCAGACCTTCTGGCCCGGACGGAAGACCGGGGCTGGGCGGCGCCTGCGGTTAGCCTGGCGTTGGGATCTGTCCGAGGCTCGCATGAGCGCCGCCCTCACCCGCTTCCAGGTGCGGCGACAGCGGCTGACATGGGCTTGGACCGAAGGGACTGCTGCTTCCTCCTCCTGCTCGGGGAATAGGGGAGGCTGATAACCGTATTGGCACTGGAACGGGGAGAGACCAGTGGATGAGCAGAGGAGGGTGTTGTGAGCGTATTCAGCCCACGCCAGCCGCCGACTCCAAGTCGCCGGATTGCCGGAGACATAACACCTCAAAACGCCCTCCAGGTCCTGGTTGACGCGCTCCGTCTGCCCGTTAGATTGAGGATGGAACCCGGAGGACAGGCTGACGGAGGCGCCGAGGCTGGTGGCGAAGGCTTTCCAGAACCTGGAGGCGAATTGAGGTCCCCGGTCGGACACCATATCCAGAGGTAGTCCGTGCACTCGGAACACGTGCTGGACCATAAGTTCCGCAGTCTCTTGGGCCGAGGGGAGTTTGGGAAGGGGAATAAAGTGGGCTGCTTTGGAAAACCGGTCCACCACCACCAGTATGGTGGTGAACCCGTCAGATGGGGGTAGGGCCGATATAAAGTCCAGTGAAATATGAGACCAGGGGCGTTTGGGGATGGACAGGGGGCGCAGGAGTCCCACCGGACGTTGCCGGGAGGTCTTACTACGCGCGCATAGAGGACAGGCTGCCACAAAGGCCCGCGTATCCCCCTCTGCTGTGGGCCACCAGAACCTCCTCCGAATGAAGTCCAATGTCCTGGTGGCCCCCGGATGGCTGGTGAGGGAGGACGCGTGTGCCCACTGCAGCAGCCGTGCACGCGCAGTCTTCGGCACATACAGCCTACCCGGCGGACCCCCGCCCGGGTCAGGCTCCCGCCTCAACGCCGTCCTCACCACCCTATCGATCCCCCAGGAAACGGGGGCGACGACCAGGCCAGTGGGGATGATGGAGTCTGTACTCTCCACCAGGTCCACAGGATCGAACTGTCTAGACAGCGCGTCGGGCTTGATGTTCTTGGAGCCCGGCCTGTAGGAGATCGTAAACTGGAACTTGGTGAAGAATAGTGCCCACCTGGCCTGTCGAGAGTTCAGTCGTTTGGCTCCCTGGATGTATGCCAGGTTTTTGTGGTCCGTCCACACGAGGAAAGGTTGCACGGACCCCTCCAACCAGTGCCTCCACTCCTCCAGCGCGAGTTTGATCGCCAGCAGCTCCCGGTTCCCCACGTCATAATTTCGCTCCGCTGCGGACAGGCGACGGGAAAAAAAGGCACAGGGGTGAGTCTTACTGTCTTTAGTAACCCTTTGTGAGAGAACCGCCCCCACTGCAATGTCAGATGCGTCCACCTCCACTACGAACGGTTGGGACGAGTCCGGGTGAACCAGGATGGGAGCTGAGGTGAAGCGCTGTTTTAATGCCGTGAAAGCGGTCTCAGCCTCCGGGGACCAAGAAAAGGGGCGTAGGCTAGTCTGGGTGAGGGCTGTCAACGGGGCCGCTAAGGCACTAAACCCGCGAATGAACCTCCTATAAAAGTTAGCGAAACCTAAAAAGCGTTGTAAGTGCTTGAGAGAGGAGGGTCGTGGCCAGTCCAACACCGCACTGACCTTCCCGGGATCCATAAGTAAATTCCCCTTGTCCACCACGAAGCCCAGAAAGGAGACAGTGTCAACACGGAACTCGCACTTCTCTACTTTAACATAAAGTTTGTGATGGAGAAGGCGTTCGAGCACCTGCCGCACATGTATTCGGTGTTGGGCTCGGTCCTTGGAAAAAATGTAAATGTCGTCGAGGTAGACGAACACCGAGTGGTCGAGGAGGTCTCGTAGGACATCATTAACTAGCGCTTAAAATACCGCTGGCGCGTTGGCAAGGCCGAATGGCATTACTAAGTACGCATAATGGCCTCTGGGGGTGTTAAAAGCTGTTTTCCACTCGTCCCCCTCCCGGATCCTCACTAAGTTATACGCGTTCCGTAAGTCCAGCTTAGTGAAGACCCGGGCCCCCTGCAAGGATTCAAAGGCCGTCGTCATCAACGGAAGGGGATATCTGTTTTTCACCGTGACATTGTTTAACCCCCTGTAGTCAATACACGGCCGCTGCCCCCCATCCTTCTTGGCCACGAAGAAAAAACCTGCACCCGCTGGGGAGGTGGACGGACGAATGTGGCCCGCGGCGAGTGCTTCCTCAATGTAAACTTTCATGGCCAGGGTTTCAGGTCCAGAGAGAGAAAACAATCTCCCCCGAGGAGGCGTGACGCCCGGCAGGAGGTCGATGGCACAGTCGTAAGACCTGTGAGGGGGTAGCTCCTTGGCCCGCTGTTTACTGAAAACCTCCCCCAGGTCCCAATAGACCTGGGGAACGCCCACTATAGCCGGAGCCGCAGGAATGTCTGTGGAAGCGGCCGTCAGAGTGGAAAGGGGTCTGGGGGGTGGAGCTAGGGACTGGGATGAGGCCGGGGATGGGGATGGGAATGAAGGAGGGAGGGTAGTGGATGGACCTAAGGGGGAAGTGATGATCCGCCCCGTGGACCAATTAATACAAGGATTATGTGATGTCAGCCAGGGATGCCCAAGGACGATAGGAGAGTCAGGGGCCTCAATAATTAAAAACTGAACCTGGTCCCACTGTTCCCCCTCTACCTGGAGTGGAATAGGCGCTGTGCACTGGGTGATGACCCCGGAACCCAGCGGCCGCCCATCCAAGGCACGCACCGGGACCGGAACTGGAAGGTCTGTAAGCCTTAACCCCCACTCATGGGCCAGGCCCGTGTCCATAAGGTTCCCCGCCGCCCCTGAGTCAACCAACGCCC
>NC_137678.1:13253867-13256367 GCF_963989245.1 Nansenia antarctica
AAGAAAACAACTTTCTAAGAAGGAAAACAAATATTGAAAGAAAACAAAGGAGGGTGTTTAATTTGTTGTCTGTTTGGCTGGAGGGAGGCCGCAGAATAACAAGTGGCATGCAATTTTAAAGCAATTAAGCTGTTTATGTTTATGAGTCTACCCATCCTTGGTGCCGGGCTGGGAATTACTTCCACGTTTAAATCTTCATTTAGCCGAATAGACGGACAAAGCTAACTCCATTATAAAGCTGAAGGACAGTCGAAATCGAAAGCCCACGAGGGGATACACGGAGTAGTAGCCACGACATAAATCAGTGGGAAATTAAACATGAATAAGCGGAGGGATACGATTCTAATGGGAGGAAAGAGGGAGGTGAAGAGAGACGGATGTGTTGGATGTCTCCTCAATAGCTGCTCTGTCTGCACAGGAGAGTGGCTGGGTCTGGCTCGGGTCGAAGCTCGGGCAGAGTTATTGAAGCGCTCCTCCAGCCAGTGACGTCGTTATCCCTGGGCGTGCGGGGCTCGAGCCCCCCTCCCCAATGCTTTATGAATAGATCTCCGAAAGCCTGAAAGAAGTTTGTAGGCTACGATCTTTTGGGGTTTCCAAATAACTGTCCGTGACATTCCTGCACATACACCATCCATCTAACACTGTGGGATGGTGAGTGGGCTGTATTGTCAGGCTGCCAGAGAGATAGAGAGAGAGAGCGAGAGAGAGAGATGCAGAGAGAGAGAGAGAGAGAGGGAGAGAGAGAGAGAGAGGGAGACAGAGAGAGGGAGAGAGAGAGAGAGAGAGACAGAGAGAGAGAGACAGAGAGAGAGAGAGAGAGAGAGAGAGAAACAGCTAAATGAAGAGACTCCCCAGTATCTGTACAAGCAGGCAGAGAGGAGTGTTTCCCTCTCTACATGATAATCAAGTGTGGCCACAGGTTAAAACAGTAGGCAATTATGCTGATAAGGGTACAGAGATGTACTGTGGGAGTAATTGGCTCGCTGCTTTGGAGAGAAAAAGACCATATTGATCGTGGGGGTGGGTTTACCTTCCATCCACAGAGCTGCATTCATCATACTGTGAATGATGAACTGTGTGGGAGGCATAACTTTACTGTACACTTTCAGAAAAGCAGAATCACACAATCAAAGATCTTCACTGGCTCTTCACTGTGGGAGCCAAATTGCATTTTTTGAAATTGAAGAATAATTATTATTATTTCAAGACTTCCCATATTAGTAGTAGTAGTAGTAGTAGTAGCAGTAGTAGTAGTAGTAGTAGTAGTAGTAGTAGTAGTAGTAGTAGTAGTAGTAGTAGTAGTAGTAGTAGTAGTAGTAGTAGTAGTAGTTATTTCATAGAAATAAATACATATTAGTAAGGCATGACATAATAATAATAATAATAATAATAATATCTTTAATTTCTATATCGCCTTTCACAAACCCAAGGTTGCTTTACAAGGGAATGGGACAAACAGAACAGAGCCGGAGAGACAAACACACAAAACAAGATGAAATGAAATGAAATAGAACATAAAAACGAAATTCTTTGTCACAGGTATTCGACAGGTTTACCCCTTTATTAGATATACATCTTTCTTATGTTTACCTGTGTTTTATTTTTGTTATAGTTCTGATTTACTGATTTTGATTGACAGCTTGGCCAATGATAGGGCTTTCACACCGCCTTGGAACCATTCCGGTTCACATTCGTGAACCAAGTCTGCAAAAGTACATTTGACCGGTTGCTCATTATGTTCTGATTTGTCCTGAAGTTTTCTGAAGCTTGCAGGGTGATTTTGAGTGATTTACTGGAATTTACCATCAATCTGCTATCGCGTTGACCTTCCTTTTGCTAGCAATCAAAACGCTGACGACTGTGTCCGAAAATGATGAGCATGTCCATGTTTGTGTCCATTCTGCAGTTTTCACATACACTTTCACCGGCTATTGCAATTCTACAAATCCTCTGCAAATCCTCTCCAAATAGCCTGCAATGATGCCACCAATGTTTATTCCATTCATTGTTGTTTTGATATCTATTTTATTTTTTATCTATCTCTATTTCCACCCTAACTAAGCGCAGGAATCAGCCAACCCTCTTCAAATGGTAAATGGACTGACTTATATCGCGCCTTATTCCAAAGCGCTTTACAATGGCCTCTCATTCACCCATTCACACACACATTCACACACCCATGGCGGCAAGCTAACATGCAAGGCGCCTGCCCGCTCATTGGGAGCAATTTGGGGTTCAGTGTCTTGCCCAAGGACACTTCGACATGTGGCCAGCCAGGGCTCGAACCTCCGATCTGCCAACCTTGCGATCTTTAGACGGCGGCTCTACCTCCTGAGCCACAGCCGCTCTCTACTCATGTGTCAATGCCGCAGAGCGACAACAGGCCACATCACTCTGTGCTCCTGCTCCCACATCTTCTCACTCCAGCAAAAATTACCATATCTAATTTAACTTTCATGACACTTTCAAAGAAAGTGGGGATGTTTATTTATGCACGGCA
>NC_137678.1:13261367-13303867 GCF_963989245.1 Nansenia antarctica
TTACCCAGTAACCCTGCAGTGACCCTAGACTTAACCAGTAACCCTGCAGTGACCCCAGACTTATCCAGTAACCCTGCAGTGACCCCAGACGTAGCCAGTAACCCTGCAGTGACCCTAGACGTAGCCAGTAATCCAGCCACACAGGTTCTTTTAGAAAGTGTCTTCTATAGTGCCCTTCATAAGTTTTGGAAAGAGGAAGCATTTTGGTATTCTTTTCATACAGTTTGGATTTGAGATCAAACAATTGCTATGGGGTCAAAGTGGAGATTCTCAGCTTTCATTTGGGTTTTCTTTCACCCCAGACTTGAGGGTGGATATCTTTAAAAGAAAGCTTCAAACACACCTTTTTATCCTGGCTTTTATCTAGTGTTTATCTCGACTTGCACTTTTACTCCTATTTCTTATCTCCTATTTCTTATTTTATTCCTGGTTTTATTGTGTTGTATTTTATTTAATATTGTTTTTCTGTTCAGCACTTGGAGTTGTATTCAATGTATGCCTTGTGCTGTATAAATACAGTTTGATTGATTGATTGAATTCAATAATAATAATAATAATAATAATAATAATTTGTATTTCAATGTTTGTTTTGTTTTTTAGATTGGGCTCACCATTTAGAAAGTACAAACCTTTGTAAACATAAACATAATTATTTCAGGGCTCCATAAATGTTTAGTATCGGCCAACAATACCAATGACCCCACCAGACGCTAGGTATATTCTCTGGTACTGCAACAGTCTTCAGTTATTTTTAGGTCTTTTTGCCTATGTTGTTTCTTCTTAAGTAACTTGTTTGAGATAGATCACGGATAAACTTCTGATTTTTAAGACTATTTATTATACAAAGGTACAAGTTACAAGCTGGTGATGAAGCCTGCTGGGATGATGCTGGAATGATGAGAAGTGCTGGAATCAGAGAGAGTGTTGGTTTCATCTGTTCCCACCTTTATACCTTCTGGTATGCAATAATTATGTAAATACAGTTTCAAATAATAGCCTATCACATTTACTGTAGAGATGACACAGGTGTGAAAACAAGGCAGGCTTTACATGATGTCACTCTGGGCTAATGTTATACCAGGTCAAAGGTTAGGGCAGATTCACAGGAAGTCATTCCTCAGATGACCATATAAGGACATTTCCTGAGGCAGTGTCCTGAGCATAATGGCCGTCATAAAACCCCCTTTGTCAGGAGACTTTCTTACAGAGCCAAAAGCAAATAATACAGGCCCATACTATATACAGTTCATGCATGTGTGTGTTACGTAAAATATACCACACCTAAAATTTTATCATCAGGAAATTAAACGCAGGTTCAAATGGATCTGAATCTCAAGACTGACTTAGCCAGTCAAACACGTTCAATTGCTTTTTGACCCTGAAAAACTTGCTATGGAAGTATGTTTATAGCCATTGCCTTACTGTATGATGAAGCGCCATCCAATGAATATGCTTGTACTTGAGCAGACAAGATATTTCTGTACACTTCACATCAATAAATGTCAATCAACCACCTATTCTAACGGTAACTGTATACAGGCCGCCGAAACCAGCCCTTACCTTCCTACCTGACTTCTCTGAGTTCCTATCCATTATCCATCCCAACTATGATAGGATTATTATCACTGGTGATTTTAACTTTCATGTTGATAATGAGGCTGACTTGAGGGCTAGGGATTGTATTGACCTCTTGAAATCTATGGATTTTATCCAACATGTCAATGAACCCACTCACAATCATGGCCATACCCTTTATCTTGTGATTACAAAGGGTCTTGAGGTCTCAATATCAGGTATCAGCGACCTGGCCCTCTCTGACCATTTCTGTATTTTATTTACCATTGTAACACGTAAAGCTGAAAGCAATGTTGAACGTGTTGTTAAAAAACGTTATCTTACCCCTGCAGTGGCTGAGAATTTCAAAGCTTTAATGAACAGTAATCACACAACTCCCACGTTATGTGAAAACGACTTAGTATCTACCTTTAACAATAAAGTAAAAATGACCCTAGACTCCCTGGCACCTACCAAACTAAAAAAGGTTGGAGCCAAGAGGAGAGCACCATGGCGTAACAGTGAAATACATCTCCTAAAGAGAACATGTAGGAAAGCT
Source organism: Nansenia antarctica (assembly GCF_963989245.1). Lineage (NCBI taxonomy): Eukaryota > Metazoa > Chordata > Actinopteri > Argentiniformes > Microstomatidae > Nansenia > Nansenia antarctica. The sequence goes on from NC_137678.1 coordinate 13,263,481, forward strand.
GAGCGCAGATGGAGAAAGAGCAAATTACAGATTGATCAGAATATTTTTAAAGAACATCTATCTGCCTTTAACTTGGCAATGCGAAATGCTCGAAAAAAATCACTTCTCAAATATAATATCTACAAACAAGAATAACCCCAGGGTCTTGTTCTCGACAATTGATTGCCTTGTAAACCCTGCTCCTAGAACTCTAGACGGCGCAGCCTCTGTCACCAAATGCGAGGAATTTGCAGCCCACTTCAGGGATAAGATAACAAATATTAGAATGTGTATTACTCAGGAAAGACTAGGTTTGTGTAACACTATAGATCCGCCACCACAGAACATGACTATGAGCATGTTCACCATGATTAGTACGGAAACATTAGGTAAAATTGTGTCACAGCTTAAACCGTCTACGTGTCCTCTTGACCCAATTCCTACCACCTTTTTTAAGGACATTTTTGAATCTGTGTCTAATGACATACTAGGCATTGTAAATCACTCCCTACTTAAAGGGATATTTCCAGCGGCGCTTAAAACTGCCCTGGTTAGACCCACCCTGAAGAAAAGTAACCTAGATCCTTCTGATCCAAAAAACTGTAGACCAATATCCAATCTCACTTTTCTAAGCAAAATTTTAGAAAAGGCAGCGTATAAACAGCTTCATGATTTTTTTGTCTTAAATAATAGGTATGACCCACTTCAGTCAGGTTTCCGATCATACCACAGCACAGAAACCGCTTTGCTTAAGGTAACTAATGACCTTAGGATAAATGCAGACTCGAAAAAACTCTCGATTCTTGTACTCTTAAGTGCAGCCTTTGATACGGTAGACCATTCCATACTTATTGAGAGACTTGAAAACTGGGTTGGCCTCTCAGGTCCGGTCTTAAACTGGTTCAGGACTTACCTGGCTGACCGAGACTACTTTGTAGCCCTTGGTGACCATAAGTCCCAAAATTATAGCACAACCTGTGGAGTTCCCCAGGGGTCCATTTTAGGACCGTTGCTTTTTAGCCTATACATGCTACCCCTCAGTATTGTTATCAAGAGGCATAGCGTTAACTACCACAGCTATGCTGACGACACTCAGCTTTATATCTCAGTAACTCCCAACGACTACAAGATGATCGACCACCTGATAGATTGTATTGCCGATATTAATATTTGGATGACACAAAACTTTCTCCAACTCAATCAAGAAAAAACAGAGGTATTGATCATTGGCGAGAAAACTGGAAGAGAGAAATTATCTGCACACTTGAAAACACTAGCTCTTAACACTAAGTGTCAGGTTAGGAATCTTGGGGCCAGTTTCACAGACAAAGCTTAAGCCTAATCCTGGACTAAAAAGCATCTTCAATGGAGATTTTACATTGAAAGTGTGATTTAGTCCAGGACTAGGCTTAAGCCTTGTCTGCGAAACCGGCCCTAGTGTCATAATTGACCCAGATCTACATTTTGAAACTCATATTAATAATACTATTAAAACATCCTTCTACCATCTAAGAAACATCACTAAGGTACAATCATTTCTCTCCCAGGCAGACACTGAAAAATTAATGCATGCGTTTGTTACTAGTAGGCTAGATTACTGTAATGCTCTCCTGACAGGTCTCCCCAAAAAAATGATTAATAGACTACAAATGGTTCAAAATGCTGCTGCTCGTGTCCTTACTAGGACCAAACGAAGAGCGCACATCACACCTGTCTTGAGATCACTACACTGGCTCCCTGTCAGTCATAGAATAGACTTTAAGATCCTTTTACTAGTCTATAAATCACTCCACTGTGATGCACCCAATTACATGGTGGACATGCTCATAAGGTACACACCAGCTAGACCCCTACGGTCTAGTGGCACAGAACTTTTAATAGTGCCAGAGGCTAGGACAAAGAGATTTGGAGGATCAGCTTTTAGCATATATGCTCCTAGATTGTGGAACACCCTACCTGAGGGCCTGAGGTTGTCTAAAACTCAGGACATTTTTAAGCGTGACCTCAAGACCTACTTATTCAATGTCGCCTTTTGATACTAAGGGAGACATTGGACATTATAGAACTAGGATCACTAGGCCATTACACCATACTCGTGTTTTGAGATTTGTGTTGACAGGAAAATGGACCCGGGTGCTGATGAGGCACTGTCAGCTCCCAGTAGCACCTAGAGCAGTACTGGAACCGGTACAAGGGTGCACCAGGACCACCATCAGGTTGTATTGCTGTCATCTTTATTGTCTTTATTGTGTTGTTGCATCATAACTGTGCTTAAGATTCTCTTTTGGCAGGACCTGTGACCATGCTGGATACAGAACGATGCAGATATAACACTAAATTTATGGACAGTGTGTACTCCGATAATATGCAAGGAATTTTTCCTGGATACATGGTGTACAGGTTTTTGCCCTTGCTTGCTTGCTTTGTGGCGGTGGCCCTTGGCCTTCCCTTGGGGCCCCCCGGCTTCCCCGTGTGCCTGGTCTGTTCCGCCGCCGGGCACCTGCTTGGCCGTCCTTGTGCGGGGCCTCTTGGGTCTGTGCTTGCTTGGCTGGGCCGGGTGTGTTGGTGGTGGGGCGGGCTGGGTGCGTGGGGCGGCGGGGGCTCCCCGGGGGGGGGGGGGGGTGTGGGGGCCCACCGCTGGGTACTGGTAGGCAAACTGGATAGTAGTCGCTCTATGTGTAGAGGGCTGCAAGGGAATTTTTCCTGGCTACATAGTGTACAGGTTTTTACTTTTGCCTGCTCGCGGCTCTGTCAGTATTGATTGATTGATTGACTGATTGACTGAACATTTTCATTGTGTAAAGCGCATTGAGTTGCATCTTGTAAGAAATGCGCTATACAAATAAAATTTGATTGATTGATTGAATCATCAATTAAGACACATTAGCTGATTCTTGTGGCAGCTATACATGCCCAAACCATAGCACCCCCTCCACCATGTTTCACAGATGAGGTGGTTTGCTGTACGTTTTGGGCAGATCCTTTTTTTCTCCAAACTTTCCTCTTGTAATCACTGTGGTACATGATACTATTCATCTTCTCTGGGGACAAGAGCATTTTGCCAGACCTCTGCAGGTTTCTAAGGTTATTTTTTAGCTAAATGGTTTTGTACAGTGCGGTGAAGCCTCTGTAATTCGGCTGGTGACGTATTCTGCAGATGGCAATCTCTGCACATTCACACCTACCTCCTGGAGAATGTTTCTGATCTCTGGGACAGTTGTTTCGGGAGTTTTCTTAATTATGGTGTGATGGATGCACACCTGACTAACCAGAAACACCAATTTTCTCAAACTGTTGGTGCCCTGAAATAGGCAGAGTCAGACTATGTATAACAAGGGTTGCAATTTATAAATGGTGAAACCAATCTGACAAAAACAAAAACACTGAATTAAAACCGATCATCTATTTTAACCTCGTAATAATAGTTTTATTTCCAAAAGGTTGGAGCATCGAGCTAAACAAAGACAACATGATGTTTTCGCAGAACAAGGTACGCAGTAAGCAGGCTACCCCATTATGCCCTGTCAGAAATGTAAAACCGTGAGAGCATGTTGAGCATAAATGTAACAGCACAACTGTAAAGCCTATTACGGAGATTTCTCTCCATGTTTGTGAGCTGAGTTGTGTAGCTCACAGATGACTGATTTAGGCTCCATGTGCTAGTTAAACAACCCCTTGAGATAGGCTAGGGGGAGAGCTATTACTAGAGCTTGTTATATCATCTGTACTGTTCCCCTCAGAGACAAGACAAGCAGAAATTCAATATAACCGCCTTTAAGAATTGGCCTTATAAAACAAGTAACATAATAGCCCTTGAAAGGCATCTCAATTTTGTGGTGATTGGAAATCTAATACCCTTTCAGCCAAAAAAATACAAGGAGGACACCGGCCAGAGACTAGGATAATATGCTGTATCGATCGCCTTACAGTAATGCACAGTACAGTGTAAAAAAAAAACTCCTACAGTGTGTTTACATACAAATTTGTTTTCTTGAATTCCCTGAGCAAGGCAGAGATACTATTGAATACATCTATTTGAAGAGGAACTTCCTGTACAGCTGTGTAGGCAGTGCAGAGCTCTTTGGCATCCTGTTTGGTCTAAGGATTCCTCCTCAGTGTGTAAGCATCATGAAGGTTAAACTCCTTTAAAGTTTCCTTAAGAAAAAAAAAAGAAAGCCATCGATTATGAAACAAAGCACACAGCTGTGTTCACACAGAACACCCCCTGCCTTCCACCACTCCTTATTGCATATGTTTGGTTTGTTTGCAGATAATAACCTACTAATTAACACTTAACTTCTTCACTCAATAAACCATCTGCTGTTGTGCCCAAGATATCACCCAGGTATTTATGTTATCCCTATTCCAATCTGGTTTTGCTCTGAATCAATTAAATGTTCAGGTGGCTTTTAAGAAAGGTAGGTGGCTTTGAATTACAGGTTTGTAACACTCTCAATTAAATCACCCCCTATCCTTTAATTGAATGGTAGTACAAGGCCCGGACCGCTTTACTTTGACTTGTTAATAGTCTTATTCTGTGGTCCATGTCTCATCTTCATACAGTATTTCATGGATACCATTTTCTTAACTTTGTGTAATACTGTAGGAGTGAGTAGAAACGAGGAGACGGTAGACAGGTTGTCGAGTCGGACGTTTTACTTCCCAACTTGAAATAACAGAACAGCAGCAGTAGTATCACAGTGCAACCGCAATGGTAACAACAACTTAACGTAAAGACTCTTGTGTATAAACAGGAACTGCTAACTCTTAACACTACCCAGTAAGCCCCTGGGTTGAACTCTCAACTCTCCGTCTTAAAGGAGCCGTACCTCCTCCCATAGTGTCTAGGGAATGTCTATGTACAGTGGGTCACCACAATACTTTATTTTATTGTTAGTCCATCCATTCAAATTCATAGTAACCAAATCCAAGAAACAACAAAATTGCATAGTGTATCGGAAGTGCAAGACACAATAAAGTGAAAGAAAAGTGAAAAAAGACTGAGATTATTTTCACATAGGAAGGCTGTAGGAGATTTCATGAAAGCGAAAGACGTCAGTGAAAGACGTCAGAGATGGTACAGGGATGAAAAACCTTCCGATTCACCAGGCCTTCAAAGGAACAACAATAAGACCCTGCAGATCATGCCCTTGAAGACTCAAACCCAGAAACCAAAGCATCAACAGAAATAGACGTTGTTACCAAGGCGCCTCCACACATCAGCGGAGAGCGAGAGAGGTTAGTGACCTCCTTCTCTTCCTCATACTGTAAATCGTATTTTTAACCAACCACGACGCTATAATTGGAAACCCTGTGACCGGTAATGGAGGTCAGTGACCTCTTAGAACAACAAGGACCCCAGAGCCTCCTTTTCCATCTGAAGCCCCCTGCATTGCCCCCAAACAACCGCTCATCGAGAGAGGGGGGTCTCTGTGCACTTCAGCAAAATACATCTTATTCATGTCTGCTGCCTGCAAGAGTAGGGTGATCAGGGAACAAGAGGGAAAGCGGGTGGGGATTTGAGATAGGCAGGGCTAATTAAAAAAGGGCCCTTTATGATGGCAGTGGCGGTGGCGGTGGTGGTGTTGAACGCCGTGCCTCGGTCCGGGGGGAGGAGAGGGATGTCCGCAAGGAGACAGATTTATCCGACCGGGAGCGGTTCTAGCGCTGGGTGGTTACCCACAGGCAGGATAAAGGCGAGAGCCGGACAGTAGTTCCATTACCCTCAGGACTCCTGCTTAGAACACATTATTTATCCCCTTTGATTTAATGTGGAGCTTAGGAAACCATTTATCCCAATGAAATATTCATCACATATGAGGCAGCACGTATCGGCAGGATTAGTCTGGTCACCTGTTACATAACGAGTGCGAAAAGCTCTAGGTTGTTCTATGTTGTTAAGTTTCAGTTGGGTAGCAAAGAAAAATGTAATTTAAAAAAACAACGTGTTGGTATTTTATCCAAATTGTTAAGATCATTTCAAATGCATTGTGTTAATGACATAATGTGAACATTATGATGATCATTTCTACTGCATTTAGGAATGTTACTGTGTGTCGCTATATGTAGATATTTTCACGCATCATTATGTGTTCGTTATGAGATTCATTTCATGAGCGATTTCAGCAGCTGTCTGAGGAGTAACCGGTAACCGTCAGTGGAGCTGTCCATTGACTGGTGCTGAAACACAGGGAGGCAGCCTGCGACCATTTTCCACGCAGCTGTTTACTCAGTGTAATTGTCAGAGTAGAAAAAGCTCCTTTATTTGTGGGTTTTTATGTCGTTTGCGTTATTAGGATATAATTATTTTCTGAATTCAGTCTCTGTTGACTGCAAGCAAGAATGAAGTACACTCAAATTCAAACAACAGGGACAACTATATACAACATATACATGTTATATTGCTTTGCTTATGAATAAGGTACAATCATAATCAAGGAGTATATTAAAATGTTTGTGACAGGGAGGCGAGTGTGTATGGCAATAACTGAGTAAACTTAATACAAATTTGCGCTCCATGGACTTGTACAGTGATGCTCATTACAAATGGTCTCTGTGTCGTAATAGGGTATGGATTTAACAATACAATGTGTTGGAGTTATGATCGTAGAGAGTCACAAACACACACACACACACACACACACACACACACACACACACACACACACACACACACACATACACACTAATGATTAAGCCAGACTGACTAAGTAAGTTATCATTCTAAATATGAGCCCTGCAAAGTCATTTGTCGCTATCTATCTAGAAGAAATGCTATTTATAAGCCTCATCACATCTCACATCTACACCCGCACACACACACACACACACACACACACACACACACACACACACACACACACACACACACACACACACACACACACACACACACACACACACACACAGTAGTGATGCGTGGGTTGACTCATATAGATACAAAAAATGCAATTCATATCTATAGGCTACATTGGGTTGTTCTTTCATTATATTTTTATCTGACATTAGTCCATAAGTCTAAGCTTTACAGACTAACTATACGTGCACGAAATACACACCGGTCGACAAATGCTTTTGGGAATGCGAAGAGAAAAATGTAATGTCGATCCACTGAGGCAAAAAGCACAGAGTTGGAGTTGAATGCAATAGCAGAGAAGCAGAGAAGACTGGAGACTTTAAAAGACAATGGGGAACTGTAAGCTGTAGAATATGTTCAATATGTGCAGGTTGTCAGGGGTCAGGGGTCAGGGCCAGTTGCGGGACTCAGATGTAGGTGTAGGTGACCCGGACATTTTCCAGGTCAGGTAATGTAGTAATGATGTTCTTCTAGCATTGTAACTGCCAATGGCCCCTGGTTTTGGCATAGATGACTATTTCTCATGATTACGCCTACTGATTGATAGATGATTCCTTAGACAAATGTATTTGTTGTAGGCCTATGTCACTTTTGGATGAAGGCTTCTGCTAAATGTAAATGTAAAAATGTAGCAACCCTTGGCCTATATAGATTATTCTCTGTTATCTCAACAGTGGCCATCTCAGTAGCCAAAAAGGAACATGGCGGAACTGTCTTTTGTGATTTTGTTTAGTCTTGGAAACTCAGCTAAACTAAGCTTGACAGTTAGCCTGCTATGGAGCAGTTCAGCTGTATAAATTACCTGAGCAGGGGATTCCTTTAAGCCACATTCATGGAACGGAACTCTCACTAGAATAAGCAAGACATATCAAAATAAGCCTGGATTTTCCTTTAGTGACATTGGTGGAATGCCCCCCAGGTTTAGTTCAGGTCAGGTTTAGTTCAGGTCAGTACAAAAGAGACGACACAGACCCCAGGAAGACTAGCTAATGTCATGGCATTAGCTAATGGGGATCCTAATAAACAAACAAACAAACAAACAAACAGAGACCATTTGTAATGAGCATCACTGTACAAGTCAACGGAGCGCAACATTATGCTGTGTAAGTCACAACGGCTGGACTTCCGGTAGGCCAATCACCGGTTAGTTTTGCGTAGATTTATTTATTTTTTTAAACATTTACATTACACCGTAATATCCTATCCGAATCTATTAGAGTACGAATATCGTGGTGGCCTACTCTGGAAATGAGATCCAGCCACATCCAGGATACCAGCGGCGGGCGGCTGAGGTAAAAATCTGAGGACACAGGCTCATTGTAATTCCTCATTCCATTCCATGCATTACAATGAGCCCGTCCTCCATTTCAGCCTCCACCAGCCTCCCCTGAAGGAGTCTGTGAGCTGAGAGGTTGAGAGGCTGTAGAGGCTGAGAGGTTGAGAGGCTGAGAGGCTGTAGAGGCTGTAGAGGCTGTAGAGGCTGAGAGGCTGAGAGGCTGAGAGGCTGAGAGGCCGGTGTCCGAGGATAACCACATTGTGTTCTCCTGATGGAGAAATCTGCCCAGGAGCTACTCCTGTCAACTCCAATAACTTAGATAATCCCCACAGAAAACCACTAGCACATCTGGCAGACTTCTTTCCAATGATCTAGCCTTCGGTGTGTGTGTGTGTGTGTGTGTGTGTGTGTGTGTGTGTGTGTGCGCGCGTGTGTGTGTGTGTGCGGCATGTGTGTGTGTGTGTGTGTCAATGTGTGTGTGTGCGTGTGAGTGTGAGTGTGAGTGTGAGTGTGTGTGTGCGTGTGTCAATGTGTGTGTGTGTGTGTGTGTGCGTGTGCGTGTGTCAATGTGTGTGTGTGTGTGTGTGTGTGTGTGTGTGTCAATGTGTGTGTGTGTATGGGGCAGATGGCAGACGCAGGGCACCCACGATGTGCTGGCCTCTTTTCATTCCAATGTCATGCGTCATGGGGCCGGTACAAAGGCCAAACAAACAGTATTATTATTGGACCGGCAGGAGGTCAGGTCCCTTCAGGTCCGGCATTTGTTACATAAGGACATGCTGTGCACTTCCTGTGTAAAAATGTATCCTCAGGAAGGACATGGTCCAGAGTGGTAGCCTCTCTATGAGGCAGGGAATCATCATACAGTAGTTTCAGGGGGAACGGGAGGGTGTCAGTTCAAAGGAGAACAGTTCCTGTTCAATTCTGTTTTGTTGTCGGGTCACTGTAATCATACTGCAAGACCTTAACGAAGGCACAGGCTTGTATAAAGCTTGGAGCTAAATGAATGTGAATGCGATTTTTTTATTTTTATTTTAAAGGGTTTTGGAGGGTATTCAAAGTATTGAAAATGCAGCATAACGTTCCAAAAAGAATTAGATTCACCTAATAATTCCTTGCAGCCCAGCCAATGAATCACATTATTTTTGCAGGTGGCATGACAACAGTAGCTGTTAAACCCAATACAAAGTGTGAGCACCGACAATCTTTTGAGGTAATGAAAACCGTAGAAACAGGATAAAGTGGAGTTAAAGTCACAAAAGGTATAAAAAACAAAACTAAGAGACAGAGAGAGAGAGAAAGAGAAAGTCTCGCCATCTCATTCCTTTGGGGGATTCAGCAGATTGCAGATAGCAGATCGTCAGCCGCGAGATTATGTGACAGAGGTGGTGTTAATGAGGAAGTGACACAGAATACTAACAGTGGAAGAACCTTCTGTCCTTCCTCACGCTTCCTACAGTATGGTGATGATAAGAAAAGAAGACACACAATCTTCTGTGTGATGGATATATTGTCTGCATACCCAGAAAAAGGCAGCTCTCGCTTTTGTGGTGTGTGTAAGTAAGTAAGTAGCGTTTATTTATATAGCACACATTTTACAACGGCAAACAGCCACCCTAAGTGCTTAACAGAAAAAAAGAGAAAACACTGGTTAAAGAGAAAAGTACAAAATACAGATAAAAACAGATCAAATAGATTTTAAAAATACACTAAAAACAAGGTGCAAAGCAATAAAAGTGCCAAAAGTGCAGTGTCGGGGAGGCTCACCTCAGGTCAAATGCCAGGGAGAAAAGATGTGTTTTAAATAGTTTCTTTAAAGCCTCGATGCTCTGGAGAGAGAGATGGAGATGGAGATGGAGATGGAGATAACGTTTATTGCCATTTATGCATACACATTAAGCATACACATATAGGAATTTGCTTCGGCGTTACAGTAAGAGCATTTCTAAATGCAATGCAAACAAAACAACACAGGACAGACAGCAGTGCAGACAGAACACAACAAACTGTAACGCCGCTCTGGGCGGATCTGATGTGTGTGCAGAGTATTAAGAACCTCCAAAACCTCTCTATTTGTGTGCACGGCATTGTCCAATCAGTCTTGAACAGAATTGATCTCAATGAGGTTTCGGAAAATGAATTCAAACTAGTAACCATACCACCAGGGTTGTCCTTTTGTAATGTCCAACAAAGGAGCTACACATGAATCGACAGCACACGACAAAACGCCCATGTCCTCTCCTGCCCTTTGATGAGAAGGATATCTGCTGGTGTCTGAATCTCCATAACCTAATTAGAAATGGAAATACGCTTAATTAATGCAAGGAGCCTTGCTTGTATTAACCCTGGGTCCACAGTGGAATTGAGTGGGGTTGATTCTGTGAATGGATGTAGTTAGCACTGCAGTCTGGTTTCTGTGTTGTTGAGTAGAGCAATACTATCGATCTCAAATTAATCTAATTCGTATGATTAACTACCTGACAAGCAGGCATCATTCGATTCGATTTGGGTACGGTATCCATAGTATGCCCTGGAAAGAAATGTGACTGTCTCATCAACCTTACATTGACCAGATTCATAAACCATAAACCTGATCATTCATCTCTGTGAACACAAGACCAGGCAGCACAAAATAAAACTTTGTGAGTATAACTGAAGGTCAAACTCTTTCATGAGGTGTGTGAGTACACCAGCTGGCATTTGGGGCCCCTAAATAACTTTCCACTTCCCAGTGCACAAACACAGAGGCTTGACAAACAGGGGAATAGCTGTGTTGACTTTATTCCCCTCCCTCATTCAGAGGCGACTGCAGCACCGGGCGGAGCCGTGTTCGGGAGCTGAGATCAGCGCTGACACGGCAAGAGTAATGGCAGCTCTGCTCTGGACAGGAAACTCATAAGGCCTCCTATTGCACCTGCTATCTCCCTATAATAAGGATGGATATCTCCCTCTGTGGAATACAAACTAATACTCCATTTGGGCTCAAAGGGAAAATAAGCCATGGCTGCCGGTTATCAGGGCAAATAGAAGCTGTGATGTGAAGGAAGGAAGGATGGCTTTATCCTGTCGGATTTAGAGAATCCTACGAGGTTTGGATCAGAAATGATCCACATTGTGAAGCGATGAGAGATAGAAGCCTCAACCCCCCCCCCCCCCCCCCCATCCCCCCCCCCCCCACCTCACCCCCCCCAAAAAAGCGACAAAAACCTGCCACATATGCCGGGCACATTTCTTGTAACAAATGGGTTATGCATAAACCTGCATCTCCTAATCTAATTTCAGCCATAATCATCATCATCCTAACTTATCATTATTCATCATCTCCGGAGAACTAATTCAAACCCATTAGAGGAATGGGTAACGCAAGCAACAATTTAGGTCCAATGAGAATTGCATCTGGAAGTGGAACAAAGTCACCTTGACACTGACAAGTCAGAGAATACAACGGGAGACAGAAAGTCCCCTTCCACTCACACACCTGTTGAGAGAAAAGCACAAGATTCTCAATCATCATAATGCGGGAGGGAGACAGAGCTAATCACAACCTTGTCTGATGGTTTCAAGTTCAGCATTACTGCACAGCGTGAGTCTCAGGCTGAGAGCGTGGCTAGCATGAGAAAAACACTGTTCTTTAATAAGGAATGAGGAGAGGTGAATGTCTCATGAAGAGATGAGACAACAGTATGTGTGCATTATGAGACAGGTTAGACATATTCATAGCAGGTCATAGTTCCTTATGAAAGACAATACTGTAAACTAAAAAGAGAAATAACCATAGATTAATGAAATGAGACACGGTCTGGTGAAAATGTTGGCAATTCTCAAGTCTTGCAAATTACCAAAAAGTGTTTTTCTTTGTCTCAAACTCCCACAAAATGGCGTCAAACAGCATGGTGAAATGAACATGGCAGCTACACACGGGAGGAGTCTTTAATCTGATTCATCGTCTTCATCATCATCATCATCGTCATCATCATAATTATAATACACATTTTATTTGATAAACTTGTTTCACAACAGTCAAGGCCACTTTACATATCATTAGCCTCAGAGCATAATTGCCTAAGTCATATTTTGGCCAAATCGAGATATCTGCCTAATTCTACTCTCCTAACACTGCTGATTCACTGTGCATTATTGCCTATGCCATCAGCCTATCAGAATGCTTGTTACATTCCAGAATCACTATCTGCCCAAGTCATCTCTTTGACGTAGGCATTTTTGACACTAGATACAAAGATGGCTCGGCTGACCACAAGTGAAGCATGACTTAGCACTAGAACAGCCGTGCCTTTTTTACCTACTAAAAGACAATGCTTAAGCTGCTATTTACACACAACAACCACTATGAATGAATGGTCTTTATTGTCATTGCTATAGTACAGGTACCAAACAACGAAATTTGGGAGGGGTGGCTCCCCTGGTGCTAGGAAAGAACAAAAAACAAAAAAAACAAGAAGGGAAAGGAGCTGGTTTACATAAATAAAGGCTATGTACACTATCCACTATACTATACTGTACAGATAAAACACTGTGCTGTACTCTATGCTATGCTATACCTATTCTAACATTTCCTATTTCTCTGCAACCTTATGTACCCTAGGGTTGTCATATTGCACATAGTGTTATTGCACATTCATTTAAAGTGTCGCAGTTTGCAGGCTTGAAATGTACACATTTGTGCCTCAGCACTACACCTGATTTTTCAATCCAGCAGCTGCCATCAATCCGTCCAGACTGTCCAGGGCCCAGAACCTAGGTCTTTGCTGTGTTCAGGGCCTGGATGGCCCTGGGGTAGAAGCTGAGCTTTCAGTCTGTTTGTCCTTCACTAGTTGCTTCCTACACAGAAAAACTGCAAAATAGCTTTATATTACCTTATTTTTTTAAATGTAAGGATACTGGGTGGTAGAACCCACATATCTAAGAAAAGTCATGAAAGGAGGGTCCTGAAATTTGATTGAGTGCAAAGATATAAAACTTGTCTTTACTCACAAGGGTCAAATGACCCCTCATGAATGTTCTAGTGTTAGGCAATTATGCTATGAGGCTAACGTATGTCTTGGGAGGGGGGGAGTGGTGGGTGGGAATGGGTAACAGTAAATGACGATGGCATCTGGATGGACTTGAACCTTCAACCTCATAGTAATAAACCCAGAGAGCTCCGAAAATGCTCCGATTTGAAGAGCCAGGTCATCAGGGAGGGCACCTCACTACCTCACTGCATCGCGAGGTAACACTTCACCCTAACGGCCCTACTAGTGGTGCGGTCGCGATGCGATGCGATTGGAGTAATTGCTTCTGGATGTTTTTTTTTCTCACTCGGGTTAGATCCCAGCCAGAATGTTAACCTCTTTTAATCCCCTCCTCGCCTCAATTTACTGGCCTTAAATAAAGGTAGATGTGCAGGATAAGGCAGCACATTTTGGGAGGTCAAGAATGCTACGGTTTGGGGAAACGGAGCTGAGTAGCTGTAGCAGTGAACTCAGAGGTTAATGGGAAGATTGCAGTACATGAGTCAGATGTTTGTGTATGTTGTGTATGGCCATGTTTTGTGTGTGTGTGTGTGTGTGTGTGTGTGTGTGTGTGTGTAGGTGTGTGTGTGTATGTATGTGTGTGTGGTGTGTGTGTGTGTGTGTGTGTGTGTGTGTGTGTGTGTGTGTGTGTGTGTGTGTGCCTGTGTGTGCGCAGAAATGTGTGCGTGCATGCGTGTGTTTGTGTGTGTGTGTGTGTGTGTGCACGCTGTAGGGGAAATATTTACACATAAGTACATATTTACTACTATAAAAGTACACTACTTTTATACTTATTTGCCAGCCAGACTGTCAGTCTCTACTAGAGACTTGACATTTGCTAGACAAAAGTAAAAATACAAAATCAATAATAGAATAAGCAAGAAATAAACAACAATCAATAAAAGAATAAGCAGGATATAGACAACAATCAACAATAGCTGTATATACAATAGCTGTACAATAGCTGTGTATACAATAGCTGTACAATAGCTGTGTATACAATAGCATCTGAGCGTCAATAATAGTAGAATAGGTCATAGCAGCAGAATGCGAACCAGCATATCAACATTCTTCATGTAAACAACATTACGGAAAGTTCAGATTCAAGGTTGTGCAAAGGTTCTGTGCAGGTTGCAGTGCGATGTAACACACTGTCATACAGTGTGTGTGTGTGTGTGTGTGTGTGTGTGTGTGTGTGTGTGTGTGTGTCTGTTGACATTACTAACAGGAGACATGGAGGTGCTGTGTACAGCCTGCCTCAGTACATTCTAATCTTCACTGATGTATCTCTGCCCTGCTCGGGGATTATCATGCTGTGATTGTTGTGTGTGTGTGTGTGTGTGTGTGTGTGTGTGTGAGCATGCTGCATATACGTGTGTGTGTGTGTGTGTGTGTGTGTGTGTGTGCATGCCGCACGTGTGTGTGTGTGAGAGCATGCTGCATATATGCGTGTGTGTCTGTGTGTGTGTGAGTGTGTGAGCATGCTGCATGTGTGTGTGTGTGTGTGTGTGTGTGTGTGTGTGTGTGTGTGCTCGCATGTGAGTTTGTCTGTGTGTGCGTTTCAGTATGAGCCTGTCCGTGATTGCTTCCGTGTGCTTGCATGCATGCTGGCCTGCGTGTGGTTTGTCAAGAGAGGCACCGCCTCTGTCTCCGTGTAAGGCTTCACGTGCCACAGTGTGCATGTGTAAAGAACATTGCATGTCTTGCTGATCTGCTCGGCCAGTTTGAGGCTTGTGCTTTGTCGTGGATTTTAATGAGACTCAAGATAGTAACTTGCTTTAAATCTAAGTATAATATTTATTAAAGAAATGGTCTTTAACAACTCGCGAGTTGGGCAGTCAAAAGCCTCACAATGAGAGGCTTTCAAAGACTGACACCAAACTTCCACATTGTACACTTGGTATACTGTCAACATAGTCACAACATTGATAACAAGTCTGCACTCCATCACTGTCCCTGAACACAAGGTCCTCAGTCAGGGCTCTGTGTTCATAAACAGGACAGCCAGACTCTCAACAATCCCACAATCCCACCAGAATTTCCCCATGGAAATCTACTGTTACACTCTGTGTGAAAATGGATAGATAATGCATACATACAATACAATACAATACATGTTAAAAATCCATTACAGCTTTGCCCCACATGATCACCAGGCTAGTAGTTGTACTGTCTGTATGATTACTTTGTAATGACATCATCATGCTAACTATCCTGCTTCTAATGTCAGTATGGCTCTGAGTGACAGCGGGAGGAATGGGCCGTTTATTGATTTCTCTCTGCTGAGGGACATGAAGAGCCTATTAGATATGAATTGCACAAGAATGGATCTACATTAATGGAATTTGTTATGCTTTGTTTTGGCTTTTTTGCATTTCATGACCCTAAACCCACCCGCCCGCCCCGCGGAGTTATGATTCAGCCCGCACATCACTAGTGTGTGTGTGTGTGTGTGTGTGTCTGCGTGTGCTCGTGCAGGTGTGTGTGTGTGTGTGTCTGCGTGGCGTGTGCTTGTGTGTATGTGTGTCTGCATGTGCGCGTTCAGGTGTGTGTGTGTGTGTGTGTGCACGTGCAGGTGTGTGTGTGTGCGTCCATTTCCATGTTAATAAAACGGTCATTCTCTTCCTTCCTTTACCTCCGTCTCTCATGTTCTGCTCATAAACCCTTCCTCCTTTCTCTCTCTTCTCCCCTTCGTCTCATCCTCTATTCCACAATGATCCCTCCGTTTGCTGGCACTGCCCCTCAGGCGTTGCCTCTCCTGAGTGATTTATTGTCTTTCAAGGCTGCTCCTGCTCTCTCTGCACCCCTGTCCCAGTTCCCCCCCCCCACCCTGCCACTGCTACCCCCCTTCTGATAGAAGAAATGGATAGAGGATAAATCTTCCACCACTGGGACGTCACAGCACAGTGTGTACCTCCTCACCTCCTCAGAGGAACTTTAGAAGTGACACTAGGTGTCAGGGGAGCTGCTGGGTGGAGGTGTGGATTGCAAATTACTTTTTCTATATGAGGGGAATAATCTCTCAAATAAGCATAGGATCAACACATCTGAGTTGAACAAGTACGACAGAAGTTATGCTATACTTCCCAGATGTGTGTGTGTGTGTGTGTGTGTGTGTTGCAGGCCGGCATTGTAAATAAGAATTTTGTTCTTAATTGTCTCGCCTCGTAAAATAAAGGTAAAATAAAAGTGTGTGGCTGTGTGTGTGTGTGTGTTGTGTGTGTGTGTGCTTGTGTGCGCTGTGTGCTTGTGTAGATGTGAGATGTGATGAGGCTTATAAATAGCATTTTTTCCTAGGGTAGATAGCGACAAATTAATTTGCAGGGCTCATATTTAGAATGATAACTTACTTAGTCAGTCTGGCTTAATCATTAGCACTGTCTAATTAAAAATGACACATTATGTGCTATGAAATATATATTTGCTATAACGAGCAGGAAAGATGTACCATACAAAGTACAATTAGAGAAATTAGCATTGATCACTAGGTTGAATTCACTGCAAGAGAAAAACTGCTCTTCAAAAAGTCTTAATCAAAAGAAAGAAACTTCATGAATGTTGAATATAATAGTTTGCAATACGAGAGTAGCTTTGGGAGGTAGAAATCCGAGGACAGGCTCATAGTAATGCATGGAGCAAAATCAGGAATGGCATCAAACACGTGTACAGTGAATTGGAGTATTCAACACATCAACAATTTTCTTTATTCAACATATTTCCATTGCAGCTATTCACATGACATGGAGACCAGACATTGGTATTAACTCAATAAAACTCCACAGCTAAAGAAACTGTAACATTGCAATCCACTTTATATTAAACTACAAGGTCAACCGGAGACATAGTAAGTAAGTAAGTAAGTAAGTAAAGCTTTATTTATATAGCACCTTTCATACAAGAAATGCAGCTCAAAGTGCTTTACAACAGGAATAAGAACATAAAGTGAATATAAAAGCAGGGGAAAACAGTCAAAATAAAAGGTAAAGATTTACATTTCTTACACACTATGTGATACATGTCATACATTCATACACTACTATATATTATTTTAGCCATCTCAGTGAGTGTAGTCACGCTAGTATGGGACCTGCACCTGTGGTACACGCTACCCCACCCGCAATGTACTACACCCTCAGTGAGTGTAGTCACGCTAGTATGGGACCTGCACCTGTGGTACACGCTACCCCACCCGCAATGTACTGCCCTCTCACTTGGTTGCAGGGTATTTCAACCGGGGCCTGGTTACCCCTTAATATCCAGAACTTACTGTCCCTTCCTTAAGCCTAACTTGGATCTCGGCGGGCCTGGTTACCCCTGAAATCTAGTATCCAGGACCTACTGTCCCTTCCTTAAGCCTAACTTGGATCTCGGCGGGCCTGGTTACCCCTGAAATCTAGTATCCAGGACCTACTGTCCCTTCCTTAAGCCTAACTTGGATCTCGGCGGGCCTGGTTACCCCTGAAATCTAGTATCCAGGACCTACTGTCCCTTCCTTAAGCCTAACTTGGATCTCGGCGGGCCTGGTTACCCCTGAAATCTAGTATCCAGGACCTACTGTCCCTTCCTTAAGCCTAACTTGGATCTCGGCGGGCCTGGTTACCCCTGAAATCTAGTATCCAGGACCTACTGTCCCTTCCTTAAGCCTAACTTGGATCTCGGCGGGCCTGGTTACCCCTGAAATCTAGTATCCAGGACCTACTGTCCCTTCCTTAAGCCTAACTTGGATCTCGGCGGGCCTGGTTACCCCTGAAATCTAGTATCCAGGACCTACTGTCCCTTCCTTAAGCCTAACTTGGATCTCGGCGGGCCTGGTTACCCCTGAAATCTAGTATCCAGGACCTACTGTCCCTTCCTTAAGCCTAACTTGGATCTCGGCGGGCCTGGTTACCCCTGAAATCTAGTATCCAGGACCTACTGTCCCTTCCTTAAGCCTAACTTGGATCTCGGCGGGCCTGGTTACCCCTGAAATCTAGTATCCAGGACAGTAAAATATTTAAAGTGCAATAGCTGGCAAATGAGCAGTGGGCAGGTGCAGATAAGCTAGTTGAAGGCTATATTGAAGAAGTGCGTTTTTAGCTTTCTTTTAAACATATTTAGTGAGCTGGCTTCCCTGATCTCTAAAGGTAATGTGTTCCAAAGCTTTGGGGCATAGTTGGCAAAGGCTGCGCTCCCGATCTTCTTCTGACTGTTGCTGGGAACCTCTAATAAACCTGCGATAGATGATCTTAGTGTTCTTGAGGGTACATAATTGGCAAGGGAATTAGCCATGTACTTTGGGTCTCGCCCATTAAGGGCTTTGTATATAAGGAGGAGGACCTTAAAATCAACCCTACATGTTACTGGCAGCCAGTGCAGAGTAGCTAGGACCGGAGTAATGTGTTCTCTCCTCTTGGTTCTCGTTAGAAGTCGAGCTGCAGAGTTTTGAATGAGCTGAAGTCTTGCAGTCGTTTTTTTAGGAAGGCCAGTAAAAAGTGCGTTACAGTAATCGAGCCGGCTTGAGACAAAGGCATGAATCAGTTTTTCAGCATCTTTTTAGTTTATAAGTGGTCTTACTTTAGCAATGTTTCTAAGGTGAAAGAATGATGTTTTCGTCACCTTGTTAATATGGGACTTGAAGCTTAGGTCTGAGTCGAAAATAACACCTAGGGCCGGTTTCACAGACAAGGCTTAAGCCTAGTCCTGGACTACATCACACTTTCAATGTAAAATCTCCATTGAAGATGCTTTTTAGTCTAGGATTAGTCCTAAGCCTTGTCTGTGAAACCAGCCCTAGACTTGTAACCTAAGGTTTAATCCATGATGTCAGTTTCCATAGATTATTAAGCAGCATATCCCTCTTTGCTTTAGGGCCGATCAGTAGGACTTCAGTTTTGTCCTCGTTTAGCTTCAAGAAGTTATTGCTCATCTAGTTATTTATTGCTAGAAGACAGTTCGTAATGGAGTGTATAGCTGAAGTATCATTTGGTTCAGCAGAAATGTACAGTTGCGTGTCATCGGCATAGCTGTGGAAACATACGTTGTGCTCTCTAATGATGTCCCCGAGTGGTAACATGTATAGTGAGAATAGTAGTGGACCAAGGCAGCTCCCTTGTGCGACTCCGAAGTCGCTGTCATATTTCTCAGACACATGATCTCCAAGCTTGACATCGAACTTTCTCCCTGTAATGTATGTTCTGAACCAATTTAACACGCTGCCAGAAAGACCAACTAACTCTTCAAGACGATTGATTAGAATATCATGGTCGATCGTATCGAACGCTGCACTTAGATCTAATAGGACGAGAATTGAGACCTTATTAGCATCAGAGTTTAGTCTGAGATCACTCACTATTTTAGTAAGAGCAGTTTCAGTGCTGTGATATGTTCTAAAACCTGATTGAAATTCCTCCATGACATTATTTTCTTTCAGAAAGGAGTTTATTTGTAGTGAAACTTCCTTCTCAAGTATCTTACTAATGAATGTGAGGTTTGATATCGGTCAGTAGTTTTTCAGTGCATCGGCGTCGAGGTTGGGTTTCTTTAATAGCGGTCTTACAACAGCTGTTTTGTAGGCATCTGGGAAGATGCCTGTTTGAAGCGACGTATTTATGATCTTCAGCACATGATTTGAGGACACTATCAAACACCTGCTTGAAGAATGCTGTTGGTATAGGGTCAAGGCAGGAGGTGGAGGAATTAGATTTAGAGACGGTGTTACAGAGGTCCAGTAGTGTGATACAGGTGAATTCACTCATAGTTGCTGCTTTTGTTTTCCTGAGGTCGACTATGTTTGCGTCAGGGGTGATGCTGGCTCTAATAGATGTTATTTTATTATTAAAGAACAGTGCAAGCTCTTCACATTTTGTTGCTGACGGCTGCGGAGGGGGGGGGGGGGCAGTGTTGATTAGCTTGTCAATAGTAGAGAATAACACTCTAGAGTTACTAGCGTTTTCTGTAATAATCATGGAGAAGTAATCCTTTCTAGCAAGGCGTATTGTTTTGTTGTAGGCAGTCATCGTGTCTTTGTAAATATCACAGTGGACTGTGAGCCTAGTCTTCCTCCATTTTCTTTCAGCTGCCCGACATTTCCTCTTGCTGTCATTAACACTGGTATTGCTCAACCAAGGGGAGATTCTATCAGTTGCCCGCTTCCTAACCTTTAGGGGTGCAGCAATATCTAACGTAGTTGATAGTGTACTGTGTAAATTTAGGGCCATCTCATGTAGAGAGAATTCGTCGCTGCATGGCTCAATTGATCTCATAATGTTAGAAAACTGTGTTTCAGCATTGGTGTCTAAGAGTCTTTTTTGAACTACCGTTTGTATTCTAGTCTTTGTTAAGATTAGGTTAGTATCAAAAAACACACAGTAATGGTCAGAGATAGCAGGCATTTCATGTACTGATACGTTATCAATGTTCAGCCCTCTTGTTATTACCAAGTCCAGGGTGTTGCCATGTTGGTGCGTAGCTTGATGTATGTGCTGTGTAAGTCCAAAACTGTCCAGTAGGTTCAAGAGCTCTATACTTTTGGGGTCATCCTTCTTATTAATGTGAATGTACAAATCTCCATTCAAGATTAATCTATCAAATCTAGTGACGACAGTTGAGATCAGTTCTGAAAATTCTTGCAGGAATACTGATAATGAGCATCTTGGTGGTCGATATAATGATAAGGACTGATATTTCTGCTTTGAGCTCAAGAGCATAATATTCGAATGATGTGACTTCACCCAGGTCAATGTCCTTGAAAACAAGTTTAGCTGAATAAATAGCTGCAATGCCTCCTCCTTTCTTGTTTTGTCTAATTGACTGCTGATAATTATAGTTTGGGGGGCAGGTTTCTATTATGGTCCCTAAACCTTCGGTATTGGTTAACCATGTCTCGACTAAAAATATACAATCTAGCTTATTCTTGGTTATCAGGTCATTAATCAAGAATGATTTCTTTTTCAAAGCTCTGACATTAAAAAGAGCTAATTTCAGCTGCATGAACTTTGCATCATAGTTTGGATACACAGTTGTCTCACAGGTAACAGTTATTAGCCTTGATTTACGTACAGGATGTGCTGAGGGATAGTTGTAATTGTTTTGTCTAGCAGTAATCCGTGTAGGAATAGCAGAGGTGCTTATCTCTTGCTGGATGACCGTGTCCTTGCTGGATGAGAGAGTGTTCTGGGTTTTCTTTGATGGGGGTGGGGAGGGGGGGCGGGATGAGGGGGTTTGGGTGTGCGAATTGGCGGGGTAACTAGATTCAGGATACAGGATGAGATGAATGCAGAGACCTGTGCATGCGTCCCCTCTGAGGGGGATGAAAGCACGGGGCTTGAAGGGAGGGGGAAGTGGAAGGGTGGTGCCCGGAGAGGGCTAGGGTAGGGGCGAGGTGGCGTGTCGTGGAGGGTTGTGAAGGGGTCAGGTGGAGTATCCCAAAGAGGGGTAGAGGCCTGGGGGTTTGTGGGTGAGGGGTTGGGAGTCGCCGGAACTGACACCTCTGCTAGTTGAACAGCAGAGGCAGGGTTCAGCATTGTGAGGGTGGGAGAGGCCTTCTCCTTGACGTCCCAGTCTTGTGGTGCGTCAGCTGTTGACCTGTCCTTGTGGCTGGGGAGACCGGCATCTGTGGCTGAGTCGTTTGATTGTGGCCTGTCCTTGTTCTTATCTACTGTTGGGTGGTTGATGGAGTAAAGTAGGTTAGAGGTGAACAGCGCCTCTCCGGCTCTGTTGAGTCGATTCTTGCTGAAGAGGTCTCTGCATTCCCAAAATAGATTGAAATTGTCAATATAGTTTACTTCATGTAGGTGACAAGTAGTTGATAGCCATGTGCTTATTCCGAGTAGCCTGCTGAATCTGTTAACTCTCCGTCCATTTGAAGGCAGGGGACCACTAATGTATGATTCAACATTCAAGGATCTTAACATCTTTAGGAGTTTGACAAAGTCACGTTTCAGTATTTCTGATTGCTGTTTGGTTATGTCATTGGTTCCAACATGTAGAATAATTTTGTTCACATCTTCATGAGCAGACAGGATTTCTGGGATTTCTTCTGTTATTTTATAAACCATCTCATCAGGGAAGCAGTATGCTTTTATGTTCCTCTTACTGCCAATATTGATATGCTTTACAGCAGAGTCACCAATAATTAAAGTTGCTATTGGTCTTGTCGCATCATTACCTTGGGGCTGCTTAAGCCTGGTAGCTGGTTTTAAGGTGGGCCCTGAACTAGCATTGTTAGCTTGTGCTGTAGCATCATTAGCTTGCAGCCCCTTTAATCCAGGCTCACACAGTAGCTGTTGGGTAGCCAGTGACGGCCAGCCGGTCGCGGTACTAATCTCAGGTTGAGAGTCACTGTCTGCGGGAAGCAGAGTCAAGGGCGCCGGCTTTCCCCGACGGGCATTCAGAGGGAAAGTATCGTTTTCAGTGGGCCGGGTGCTACTCACGTTAGCAATCTGACTCTGTGCCACTCGGTTCGCAGAGTCCTTCAGTTGAAATATCTTTGTTTCAAGTACTGCAATCTTCTGTAGATATCCGCTGCAGCCTCTGCAAGGCGACATGTCCGTGCCGAGAGGATATTCTGCCCGGTGTCCGAGAGACAAACAGTGGACTGGTGACTCCTTGATTAGGCTATTGCTTGTACACGCCGGTGCTCCAGGTGCGTGAAAATTGTAGAGGGCGAGAAAGCTAAATAAGCAAAAGAGGATATAAAAGAATGTAGTAAAAGCTATATATATTTTTTAAAAAGTAAAATAAAAAAATAAAAGAAGTTAAAACTATTTAAAAAAGAAGCAAGAAAAAAGGAGAGGAGAGGAGCGAGGGAGAAGCACGTCTCATCTACTCAGAAGCAGGAAGTAAGTGAGATGAGATGTACCGTACTGTAGAGGTGGTTACAAGCTTCAAAACAGAAAGCATGAGTTGGCTTCTGTTTTTGTCTCAACAAAAGAGAGGTTTCAATAGAAGTATTTTAGGAGGTAGGAGTTAACTTTGTTGGCATTGCGGTTAGCACTAACGGTTGGGGATGTGGTGGATTACGTTGAGACCCGCTGGGGGTACGTTGCTCTAAAGAAACAGGTTGGAGGAGAAGCTGCTGGTAACCTTCTACCACTCCATCATTGACAGTGTGCTGACATTCTCCATCACAGCATGGTACGCTGGCTGCAAAGTAGTGGACAAAAAGAGACTGCAGAGAGTGGTGAAGTCAGCGGAAAAAATCAATCGGCTGTCCCCTGCCCTCCCCGGATGACGTGGCACGCTCTCTGTGCCTCTCCAGAGCAGGAAGGATTCTTAAAGACCACCTCCACCCTGGTCACCACCTGTTCAGCCTGATGCGCTCTGGAGTGAGGTACAGGAGCATAAAGGCTAGAACAAACAGGCTGTCCAACAGTTTCTATCCATGGGCCATCAGAAGAGAAAGGGACACAAATAACATCTATCCTGAATTGAACAGGAAACCGCAAAGGGCAGTTTCAAAAAGGCACAACAGGTTCGGAACATAGTGGGCGCTCTTCGGTGGGGAATTGCTACTGACTTTAAAAGTCTTAATCAAAAGAAAGAAACTTCATGAATGTTGAATATAATAGTTTGCAAATACGAGAGTAGCTTTGGGAGGTAGAAATCCGAGGACAGGCTCATAGTAATGCATGGAGCAAAATCTGGAATGGCATCAAACACGTGTACAGTGAATTGGAGTATTCAACACATCAACACTTTTCTTTATTCAACATATTTCCTTTGCAGCTATTCACATGACATGGAGACCAGATATTGGTATTAACTCAATAAAACTCCACAGCTAAAGAAACTGTAAGATTGCAATCCACTTTATATTAAACTACAAGGTCAACCGGAGACATAGTGAGATGAGATGTACTGTAGAGGTGGTTACAAGCTTCAAGCAGAAAGCATGAGTTGGCTTCTGTTTTTGTCTCAACAAAAGAGAGGTTTCAATAGAAGTATTTTAGGAGTTAGGAGTTAACTTTGTTGGCATTGCGGTTAGCACTGCCGGTTGGGGAGGTGGTGGATTACGTTTCGAGACCCGCTGGGGGTACGTTGCTCTAAAGAAAGCGAGAAAGCTTTCTTTAGAGCAAAGTGGCTTCTAAAGAGAAACTGCTGGTAACCTTCTACCACTCCATCATTGAGAGTGTGCTGACATTCTCCATCACAGCATGTCACAGTGTGTCACAGCATGTCACAGTGTGACTTTGCTGGCTGCAAAGTAGTGGACAAAAAGAGACTGCAGAGAGTGGTGAAGTCAGCGGAAAAAATCAATCAAAACAACAGGTTCGGAACATAGTGGGCGCTCTTCGGTGGGGAATTGCTACTGACTTTAAAAGTCTTAATCAAAAGAAAGAAACTTCATGAATGTTGAATATAATAGTTTCCAAATTCCTCCCAGTGAGCGGGCCGACGCCTTGCATGGTAGCTTGCTGCCATTGGTGTGTGAATGGGTGAATGAGAGGCCGTTGTAAAACGCTTCGGATAAAGGCGCTATATAAGTGCAGTCCATTTAGTCTCTGAGGATGTTTATGAAAGTGAAATGAAAGTATAATTCTGCGTCTGGTGAGGAAGCAGACAGATAGAGACAGATGAGGGTGGGTGGGGCCTCAGTTAGGGCTTTCACACCGGCAAAGAACCGTGCCGGTTCGCGTTTGCGAACCAAGTCTGGAACCGGCCGGCGCGTTCAGACCGAAGCTCAATTGGTTCGGAACCTGAAAAGTTGGTTCGCAGCGGGCACCAAAAAATAGTGGTTCTCAAGCGAACCAAAAACGCGAACCGTGACGTCGTCAGAGGGTGTGTCATATTCTATCAATAAAATCCAGCTGGAAATACGAGAAAAGAAGGAAAAGGAGAACGAAGAGATAACGACAACATAACTAAGAGACAAAGAAGATACAAAGAATAGATAAAGAAGAGATCAAGAAAGACGTGGAAAATGGACAGAAAAATCGTGAAATGGTCTGCCGCGGAAACGCAGTGTTTGGTGGCTATCTGGTCATCAACAGAAATCCAAGACAGACTGGAGAGCAGCACAAGAAAGGGGAAGATGTATGATGAATTAGTACAAGAGTTTGCGAAGGCGGGGTTCATTAGGACATCAGAACAAGTCATAAACAAACTAAAGAAAATTAAGAAGGATTACAGGGATGCAAAGAAAGAGTTGGCCAAAAGCGGAGCTGGACGGGGCGACACATGTCCAACCTACGACCTGCTGGACAGTGTAATGGGTCAGCGACCAGCAAACCAACTGACGGGGGCCCTGAACTCAGCCACAGCTGCCACAGCCACCGCATCTGAGGACGATGCATCGCCTGGACCTTCCACAGATCACGGTAGGTTGACTGCATACCACTCGTTGAAAATTAAGTTCAGATATTCTATGTTATGTCGATCAAACATTGGAATAGCCTAATTCATCGTATAATAATAATTCATCATTCAAAACTGAAATGTCGCCACGTTGACTGACAATCAATTAATCAATTGGATATTTATGTAGCGCAAAATCTCAATCTCAGTATCTCAATTTCTGTAAGCTCGTGTTGACGTCTTAACATCTTACAAAATGTGCTCTGTTGGCTAATGCATATAATGTTCATTTTGGGGAAACGTAGGCTATGCTATAATCATGCCATCAACTTTCATGGCCAAAGTTTCCAAGCTGTTTATGTTTTGGAGGGACAAGTAGGCAACGTACTATTTTAGATAACCAGCAGGCTGACTGTTCATTCGCCTTATGTCTGACACGTAGCCTTAATGTCTTTGTGATGTAATAGCGCCTCCAGAATCATCCGCCAACTCCACCAGAAGTGGTTTGGACCCTTCAGATCTTGAAGAGCCTGCCTCACAACCCAGGAAAAGGAAAAGTAAGTATTTGGGCCAAGACCCCCTCCCCTTCTATTGATGATGATGTATGAAGATTGATGGCCTATTACACAACCTTATTTTCCAGTATCCTTTATATTTTCCAAACATATTTGTCATCATGGCTGGCATCTGTCCTGGCCTCATGCACCACCTGGTCAAATGATTTCTGTATTGCTTACTACCTGTTTTCTGTTACCCAGGAAAGGAGAAGAATGGCAATGAAGACCTCATGTCATTCCTGGAGAGGGCAGAGGAGAGGGAGAAGGCGGCAGACGAGAGGGAGAAGAAGGCAGAGGCGAGGGAGGAGAGGAGAGAGGCGAGGGAGGAGAGGAGAGAGGAGAGGGAGGAGAGGATGCTTGAGCATGTGGAGCGGTCCACCAATTACCTGATGGGGCTGGTGGGGAGGATGGTCTGTGCCATAGAAGCCAGCAGCAACCGCCCTTAAATCTTTATTTATATTTGTTTTACATACAATCTGAGGTCCAGCCCCTGCTCGTCGATGGAGGGAGCGTGGAGAGAGTCTCAACCCTCCGATTCCTGGGGGTGCACATACAGGAGGACCTGTCCTGGAGGACCAACACAGCAAAGACCTAGGTTCTAGGCCCTGGACAATCTAGACAATTTGATAGCAGCTACTAGATTGTAAACATAAGTGCAATATTGAAATACAACTGTGAACATTCTAAACCTGCAAACTGCGACACTTTAATGAATGTGCAACAAATACTATGTGCAATATGACAACCCTTGTGTACATAAGGTTCAGATATAGGAAAAGTTAGGATATTTATAGCATAACATAGAGTACAGCACAGTGTTTTATTGTATAGTATAGTAGATAGTGTACATAGCCTTTATATATGTAAACCAGCTCTTTTCCCTTTTTTATTTTACCCTTGGCCCTCTTGTTTTTAGTCTTTTTTTACAAGCACCAGGGGAGCCCCCCCTCCTAAATTTCGTTGTATGGTACCTGTACTGTATTAATGACAATAAAGACCATTCATTCATTCATTCATTCATTCATTTCTTGTACATATTACTTTATATTTGATACATGTTTAAATATGGGAAGAACTTTATAGACACACGTACACTTTCTGTTATATTTGTGTTTCTTTATTTTTTGGGTTGAAAACCATTGCTGTCTGATTTTGTTGGGGGGGGGGAAAGAAATATAGAAAAGAACAAATGTACAGTACAAGACTAAGAAGGCAGTACGAGACTAACAAACAGCTACTTCCCCCAGATGATCAGACTCTTGGAACAAGCCCACTGTAGACAATTGACTATCACTAACGGCACCGCTGCCTTGTCTTACCTGCATTAATGGAAAGGACAGTTTATTTGTATAGCACATTTCATACAACAGGGGCAATTCAAAGTGCTTTGCATATTGCAAGAAATAGTGAAAAAGGATATTATTTGTATAGCACATTTCATACAAACAGGGGCAATTCCAAAAAATGCTTTACATGTCTTAACAAATAATGTCACAAATAAACTTCATAAAATCTGTCCATCAGTCAGAGTTTAAATATTCAAGCAGTGCAGCTCCATCCTGTTGATGTTCCGAGAACACACAAACAGGTGGCTGCACATTCTTTAACAAATCATATCACAAATAAAATACTGCATCTGTCCATCAGTCTGAGTTGAAATATTCAACCAGTGCAGCTCTCACACCAGCTCCTTCCTGTTGACGTTCCTGGAACATACGAACAGGTGGCTGCACATGCTCCATCACTGGAGGATCTGGCATGTAGCAGTCCCCATGCTCCTCACAAATGTTGTGCAGTACACAACAGGCCATCACCAATTTTTTGGTGAGGTCCAATTGACAGTCATTCCTCTTTAGGAGACACCTCCATCTACCTTTCAGCCTTCCAAAGGATGTCTCCACAACTGCCCTAGCACTGTTTAGCCTGCCATTATAAATGTGTTGCTCCTGGGTCAGTTGGCTGCCATCTATCGCTCCAACGCATTGAGGTGCCCTCCACCTGTTGCCGAAAAATGTAGCCATCTCCATCAATTTACGGGAATCAGGGGTCTTAATGTGGTCAGGAAGCAGCACCTTACTAACTGCATTGCAGAAATCCTGCACACAAACACAAACAGTAGAAATGCCAATGCCAAAAAGGTGACTGACACTCCTGTAATCATTATTGGTGGCCAGTCTCCACAGGGCGACAGCAACCCGTTTAGACACAGGTACAGATAACCGGTAGTTGGTGGTCTTCCTTTGCAGGACACGGCCTAGGCGACGACAGATGTAGGTGAAGGACTCCCGGGACACCCGAAAGTTCCTTATGAACATGTCATTGTCGAAACCGGGAACAATGTCATCCCACCATTCCTGTGTCCGTGGATGTGCCCACACCCTCCGTGTTCTCATGAGTCATGGCGTTTATGATTGCCTGTAAAGTTACATTTTCCATTACATTTCCATTGTCATACCATGCTTTGTTATAATTAACGTTAGATGATAAATTACGAACTTGACGTTATTTCCAGCGAATATATATAACATTGCATATCCTTTTTACATACCATTCGCCTTAGGCGTAATTGCCTTCTATGTGGTATTCTTCTTTCTCTTCTGTCTCTTCTGTTGATAAGCAGTTGTTGGGCCATGGATGACGGCGTGACAACAAATATATGGAGTAACATCAGGAAAGCCATCAGTTGATCAATGCGATCTGCCATTTTTTCCGATTTTGTTTACTTAATTGAGCAACGCCCTCTGCTGATCTTCTTCTTTTTAACGCCCTCTGTTGATGACGCGGATGGTCCCATTTAAATTGGTGTGAACGCGGGCTCGTTCGCCAGACAGCTCCAGGGTTCGCAGGTTTCCGAACGCGAACGCGAACCGGCACGGTTCTTTGCCGGTGTGAAAGCCCTACGTGTCACCTCATTACTCTGATGGCTTTCACATTATTCCAGTGTCACATCGTTGCTGAAAAATCAGTATTAATTAGATTGGGTTAGATTAGATTCAACGTTATTGTCTTTGCAGAGTACAAGTACCAGACAATGAAATGCAGCACAGCATCTAACTAGAAGTGCAAATAGTGATATAGTGTAAACACATGAAAGTGTAGACAAAATATTGTGTGTATATATATACGGTATATATATATATATATACACACAATATATATAATCATATGTACAGTTGTGAAATGATAAGTATACTATGATAAGTACAGTGTACTGGGATTCAGTGTACCTCATGTTGGGGGTGAGGGAATTGTTCTTTAGAGTGAACCCCTCAACCACTCAGAGACTCACCCTCACTCTCCACTTTTAAATCCTACCCCAAAACCTACCTGTTCTCCCATGCATACAACCTCCCCAACCCCTAACCATCTCCCCTAACCCTGCCACCCCCCTCCCCCCCTGGACATTGCTGTGTTAATTGTTCCCTGTTTGTTAACTCTGTGTTCTATGTGCTCATGTTATCTGTTGCTTGTTGTTTCTGTGTTTTCTGGTTTTCCCATATTGTCAGCGTCGTTGAGGCCCGGAAAAGTGCTATATAAATACAATGAATTATTATTATTATTATTATTATTATTATTATTATTATTCATTAGAGCGACAGCTGTGTGGAAGAAGCTGTTCTGGAGTCTTCTGGTACAGGACCTGGGGAAGCTGTACTTCTTCAGTCTTTTGGATGGTAGGGGATCAAACAGACTGTGGCTGGGGTGCGAGGTGTTCTTAATGATGCTTACCGCCCTCCGCCGACACCGATCTGCCTGGAGGGACTCGATGGTAGGGAGTTTGGCGCCGACGATGCACTGGGCGGTTTGCACCACCCGTTGCAGGGCTTCTGGTGTGAAGTGCAGTTGGCCGTACCACACTGTGATACAGTTAGTGAGGATGCTCTCGATGGTGCACTGGTAGAAGTTGGCCAGAATTCGAGGAGACAGCTGGGCTTTCTTCAGTCTCCTCAGGAAGTCAACAGTTTGTGGTTGAGCTTGGCCTCCCTGATGCCCCTCTTCAGATTAGCTCTGGCTGAGCTGTAGGCCTCTGCTCTGATCTGAAAGCGATGTCGCACACCTTCAGCATGGTTAATCCAAGGCTTCTGGTTGGGGAAAGTGTGATCTGTTTGTGGGTGTCGGCGCATGTGTTGATGTAGTCCAGAATGGAATAAGTCTATAAATCAATGTCTGTGCAGTGGTCCCCGAGTGGCCTGAGCTTTGAGCATACGCCAGTCCTTGGTATGGAACTGGTGCTGCAGTGTAGAGTCCTGTGAGAGATAACTGTTCTCACTGTCGGTTTCACATGTTTAATGAATGGTGTGTACTTGGGGAGTAGGAGGAATGAGATAGGGATGGGAATTGATAAGATGTTATTGATACCGTTTCCATGATCAATTCTGCTTATTGATTCGATTATTATTATAATTATTATTACAGTTTTTTACGGTCGCTAAGTCACAGTGTTCAATACTGAAGCCACAGTTTCACAACTCTTCATACAGTCTGCATTCGTAACACTGATGTTGGCCAATGACTTCATTCATGTCTCAAAAGAAGCTCGTTCAACCACACACTGGCAACAATGTTCACTCAGAAGCATACACTGTCATTCATAACATTCTGACTTACAAAACACTAACAACAGGGAGCATTAGATAGTTTTAATGATTTTCACAAGAATGAATATTTCATTATAAAAAATGGTTTGATTTATAGTAATCATAGACATAATAGTTGACTGTAAAACTGTAAAGTATTAGGCAACAAGAATGAATCAGAAACGCCACAATTTGCTTCAATCCTTTATTCTATCTTTTGCTTCTATCCTTTATATTCTATGTTTTATCCTTTTTTTTCAGTAACTTAGTACGGTACATTTACTTCAAAGTACACTACATTTACTTGTGTAAAATGAA
This sequence comes from Nansenia antarctica, assembly GCF_963989245.1. Classification (NCBI taxonomy): domain Eukaryota; kingdom Metazoa; phylum Chordata; class Actinopteri; order Argentiniformes; family Microstomatidae; genus Nansenia; species Nansenia antarctica. The sequence continues at coordinate 13,294,329 of NC_137678.1, forward strand.
AAGTGAAAAATAAAGTGGAAGATGCAAAGTTCAAATAAAACATAAAAACAGAAATTCCAGGGCTACAATACAATAGCAATCACACCAAAAATGTCTCACTCCTGAGGATTTTGGTCCACCCTCTGGTCTGCATCTGGTCACATCTAATGTCTTCCCAGGCAATGCATCTAGTCTATTTCATTTCATTGTATATATTCTGCTACTGTAATATGTTCTAGACATTTCAATATGATTACTGCAAATAGTGAAAATGCCACCGCTCATCCGTTATCAGACTTTGCTGAGGTTCTGGAACTGAAGAGTATCAATAGAGTGCAAAATAACAGCATCTGCACACTCAAACACTGTGCAAAAAACAGTTTATTGCGAGCTTTCTGTCATATATGATAGGAATATGATTACTGCAAAATTGCACCAAATAATTCAGTTTTGAATGTGTTCTTCAGAGTTTTGAACACAGTATGTTAGCAATGAAAAAATGTGTTGCAAATACATAGTATTTTGCAGGTGGGGGAGTTTGAATGAGAGAAGTGTTATGGGTTTTGGAGAACGTAGTCATTGAATGCATTTTGTATGAAAGCAATGCACAAATCACAGAGAAAGAGTCACCGTTTTGTTCACATGGGTTTCTGCTCTGCTGACTGTATGAAGAGTTGTGACTCTGTGGCTTCAGTATTGAACACTGTGACTTAGCGACCGTAAAAAACTGTAAAGGATAGAAGCAAAAGATAGAATAAAGGATAGAAGCAAATTGCGGCATTTCTGATTCATTCTTGTTGCCTAATACTTTACAATTGTACAGTCAACTATTCTGTCTATGATTACTATAAATCAATTCAAACATTGTAATGCTCCCTGTTGTTAGTGTTTTGTAAGTCAGAATGTTATGAATGACTGTGTATGTTTCTGAGTGAACATTGTTGCCAGTGTATGGTTGAACGAGCTTCTTTTGAGACATGAATGAAGTGGTTGGCCAACATGAGTGTTAGTAATGCAGACTGTATGAATAGTTGTGACTCTGTGGCTTCAGTATTGAACACTGTGACTTAGCGACCGTAAAAAACTGTAACAAGTAACAATTAACTCCAGAATAGTTCAAATATCAAATTGTAAGACTGAGAAAACTACTTTAATTAGCAATGTATAAGTGCAGTTTTAGGGGATTGGAACCTTGTTGCGGTGAGGGGAATAAGACCTTATTTTATTATGGCAGTGGAACCTAAATTGCGGTGGGAACGGAATGGAAGATCTAGGCGCTCTTTGTTTTGGCTAGCTATCGCTAATGAGCTACTGACTCCTCACCTTGACTTACCAGGTGAGGTGTGCTGTACGAGTCAGTTCAACAAGCACAAAACCACGAACCGCCGATCTGCCAACCTTGCGGTCATTAGACAGCAGCTCTACCTCCTGCGCCACAGCCGCCCCTACACTAGGTTTCACACATAGGGCCACAAAAACCTCTTTCCTGCCGTGCTCCGGTCACAAGGCCTGCAGGTCTCCACACAAATGCTGACCTGACGGAAAAAAAACAGCAACAACACCATATGTTTCAATTAAAATAACACAGCAAGATGGAGATGTCCGATTCACACTTAGTGCTGATGCACACACATACGACTGGGGGGAGGCCTTGTTTTTCATTGAGAATCCAAAACGTTTACCAGAATGCCAGGGTCCCTCTCTCATCAACTCTCCCCTCACTTCATCCATCACTGTCTCCGTACTGGAAAGCAAATATGTAGCAGTTAATTAAAGGCACTCTTGTGGAGTGTGTGTGTGTGTGTGTGTGTGTGTGTGTGTGTGTGTGTGTGTGTGAGTGTGAGTGTGTGTGTGTGTGTGTATGTGAGTGTGTGTGTGTGTGTGTGTGTGAGTGTGTGTGTGTGTGTGTGTGTGTGTGTGTGTGTGTGTGTGTGAGTGTGTGAGTGTGTTCGGCTCGTTTGCAGCAAGGCTAATGGACTTAACCCCATAGGTTTGGGAAGGCTAACACTACCGAAGTTACGCCAGTGGTTAACAAACAAAGGGTGTAGTGACCAAAGAAAAACAACTAAGATCACAGTGAAAATGTACACCCTACAGATGGAAAGAGGCTATGGCACCGAATAATATCCTAGGGATTTTTCCACATTAACAGTAGAGTGAATTAATGTGAAATGGCCATCCGTAGAGATAATGGAAAGTTACAAAAGATGATTTCTCTAGGGGCGGCTGTGGCGCAGGAGGTAGAGCCTCCTTATGATCCCAAGGTTGGCAGATCAGCGGTTCGAGCCCTGGCTGGCCACATGTCGAAGTGTCCTTGAGCAAGACACTGAACCCCAAATTGCTCCCAGTGAGAGGGCCGGCGCCTTGCATGGTAGCTTGCCGCCATTGGTGTGTGAATGTGTGAATGAGAGGCCGTTGTAAAGTGCTTTGGATAAAGGCGCTATATAAGTGCAGTCCATTTACATAATTTTCAAAGGGACGGTTGGAATGTCGTGACATTAGAATTATAAGGTTCTATCTCCATTTTTGTTCTTTTTTTTTTTTTTTACATAATCTGATCCATTAGGTGTTTATTAATGCCTGTGTGGTGTTATTTTTAAAATGTTGACATTTTTGAGTTAGTAATTCATAAAATACAAAGGTTCCATCTCATAAAACATAATGGAATGTAAAAACGTTGACGCTCAATATCTCTGAACTGCCCTAAACGGAGATAGAACCTTATAATTCTAAACTCACAATGTCACTATTTGAGCATCAGTGAGACATTAAACACCCTGACAGCTGTAAATCATTGGCCGGGGTCTTTGATCTACAATATGATGTTACATTTTATTCGCCTCAATGCAGAAAAAAATCGACCCAACATGTGAAATGACCGTTTTATTCATGCGAAGGTTTTTTAAGTATCTTGCGAAATATGGATATGGATCATAAATTAGTCTAGAGAACTTGTGGATAACACAGGTTTACGATGCCGGTCAGAACATCATTTGGGGTTCATAATTCAGGGTTATCTTAATCAAAAGCAAAACCGTTTTCTTTATGACACCTTTGCTTAGTACTTCACCTCAGAACCCCAGGATCAAGTTTCGAGTTTATTGTTACGTCACATAACACGAGTTTAAAAGAGTCATTCTTTGTATTCTACCTTGACTGGGGACATACAGTACAGTAGTTAAACTGTTACACCAGCAGGATGGCCAAGTGGTTAAAGAAAAGAAGAAAAAATGAAATAATAAAATAATATCAACTTGTCAGTCAATTGTTGGAATTTGGTATTTTTTGCTCTAGACACAGGGTTAGTCATAGTCAGCGCCCATGGAGCAACTACGGGATGGGGATAGGGGCGGCTGTGGATCAGGAGGTAGAGCCGGTGTCTAATGATCGCAAGATTGGCACATCGATGGTTCGAACCCTGGCTGGCCACATGTCGAGGTGTCCTTGGGCAAGACACTGAACCCCAAATTGCTCCCAACGAGTGGGCCGGCGCCTTGTTCCCAATGTAGCTTGCTGCCGTGTGTGAATGTGTGTGTGAATGAGTGAATGAGAGGCCATTGTAAAGTGCTTTGGAATGAGGCGCTATATAAGTCAGTCCATTTACCATTCAGGGGATAAGTGCCTTTCTCAAGGGCACATGAAGCTCCTTCCTGAGGCAGGGATTGCTGATAGATATAAAGTCTTTAGATCAAGGCATATCACACAATACTTGCAGTAATAAAGTTGCTCTTCGGTGGGGAATTGCTACTGACTTTAAATTCCATTGAAACACTTTGTATGTCTTCCACCTTGACTAAGTACTTCATCTTTCCACACTACCAGGATGGCCGAGTGGTTAAGAAGTTGGACTTAAGGCCCAATGGATGTATGTCCTTGTGTGTTCGAACCCCACTCCTGGTAAGATGTATTTCCTCTGTTAACAGTGGAGCTACTTATTAACCATGCTGTATCTAGCCTAAGCTCAACAAACAGGAAACTTGTGCACATGTCTCAATCGCCTGTGGAACAATGGACCTATCGCTAAGCCACGCCCCGAAATAGAAATTGTCCAATCATATCACAGCAAAAGTCACTACAGGCAGAAAACTCAGACAAACAACTCTCTAAAATCTGATGGTGAAAAGCTTCTAGACTAAATATTCTTGTCATCTTTAAAAAAACATGTCTATTACTTGCTGTGGTAAATCAGAAATCGGAAATTTGCCAACTCCCGCCATTGTAAGTCATTGAATGTTATTCAGTCACGATCGGTCAGTCAAGTCACTGTCAGTGAAGCGTTTGTTTGTCTGAGTTTTCAAAGGGGTGGAACATTTGCATCTTGTTATTTACTCTTCAGATATTACAGTAAGAAGTAAACGTGATTACTATTCTAATGGCAGAGGGAAATAATGATATGTGGAATCTTACAGAGTCTTCTAATCTTAGAGACTTAAGATACAGGCACCTCAGGTCCCATACCCGCAGGCTACATAGCTACCTTAAATGTACATAGCGTACTGTTATCCATCTCTCGTATATACAGCACCTCTAACTACCGTACTTTACCATACTGTAATATCACTTATCACTATCATGTTTTGCACGATATCACTACTTGCACTTCTGGTTAGATGCTAAACTGCATTTCGTTGTCTGGTACTTGTACTCTGCAATGACAATAAAGTTTAATCTAATCTAATCTAATCCGTTTTTATTAGAGCTGATGATATATAACCCCCAGGGGAACAGGACTCCTAATCCTCCTGAAACAGCATTTGATATTCGGTCAGGTTAACATCATAGAGGGTATTGGGTGCAGAATGCTATGATTTGTATGAGTGCAGTAGAGGGCTTTTCTACAACACTCAGAGGTCCTTGGCATGCTAGCAACGCCTGGAGAACCAGAGGGTGATCTCTACAGCATAGGGAGTGATCTCTACAGCATAGGGCTGGAGTATCACATAGTCACGATACCACACACACACACACACACACACACACACACACACACACACACACAGAGACACAGACACAGACACAGACACACAGACACACACACAGAGAGACACAGAGACACACAGACAGACAGACACAGACACACACACACAGACACACATACACATACACATACACACACATACACACATACACACACAGAGACACACATACACATACACATACACACAGACACACACACAGAGACACAGACACACATACACATACATATACACATACATACACACATACACACATACACATACACATACACAATATGTACACACACACACACACACACAGAGACACACACAAAAAACACGCGCACACACAGACACACACAGACACACACAGACACACACACACACACACACACACACACACACACACACACACACACACAGAGACACACACAAAAAACACGAGCACACACAGACACACACACACACACACACACACACACACACACACACACACACACACACACACACACACACACTGGCTGGAGAGGATATTTTGGGGATAGAATGATTGATTTGTAGCCTGTAGCAAACTGCTACCCTGGTATCAGCAGCAATCTAAAGTTTGTAATTCATGATGAGTAGGTTGCCTCAGTTTTAATTGAGTTCGGCCTAAAGCTTGAATATCATTGCATCTGATTACAAGAGCAGAAAGCTCTCTCACTCTGATAGTCTCTCCGGCTTATTCAATGAGGACTCAGCTCACCCTGCTAATTAACTGACACAATACTCGTTGGAAAAAGAAATAAAGTAGTTATCAGTGAATGATGTTGTTTGTTATTGTTGTTGTTGGAAAATGGTAAACAACAATAATGAACAGAGGTTAATAGCAAGCGGGACCACAGAAAGACATAGAAACTTGGGGTACAAAAATGAATGTTCAAGTCTCAAGTTTATTGTTTTTAGATATTAGATTATTCATAATTAGCAGTATCTTGTAATTTGCAGACAATAAGGCACTAGGCAGGCATAATTAAATAAAGTGTCAATAGTACAGGACATAAGTGACAGTAGTAAAGTGACTGTGAGCTTAAGCTTAGGTAGTCTGTATGCATGGGATGTGCTATGCATGGGATGTTGCACTTGTATTTCCAACTTGACAGCTCATGAATGGTGAGATGGTCAGAAACTAACCAGAATAAGCAATCATTTCCTCCTCTGCCTCCTCTACTGTCTGTCTGTCTGTCTGTCTGTCTGAAGATGAAACAGCTACAAGCCAAGCTTGTACCTGACAGATCTGTTTGTTGTGCATTTAAGTCTTGTCCTACAGCCAAGTGTCATAGGCGGTGTTGCTATTGAGCTCGGAACAAACAAACATCCAGGGTGAGTGTCAATAGGAACGCTTCAAGGTGCCTGTGGACAGACAACGGTCAGGGAGGGGGCTCAGGGACATGGAGGTCCTTGTCGCCATGACATTCTAGTCAGTCTGACCTTCATTGATTATGACATCACTCAAGAAGAACTACGAGTCATGGAGGGCACAATAACTGGCCTTTCCGAAGCGGGGATTATGCTGCGCGTGCCATTGTGTGCAAAGGCCAATTGCTTTTCCACAGTCATTGCGGGCTTCCACAGGGCTCCAGAAACGTTTTGCCTCTACGCCCACCCCCCCCTCCCCCCCGATGTCGTTTAAAGGTCAAACAGGGCTAGGGGCGTGGTTTAGAGTGAGGGCGGGAAATTGTAATCATCCAAGTGCTTTAGTTGGCTTGGTGGGTGGCAGTCATCATCAAAGTTAGCTTGCTCGAACTACACAATTGAATGGATTGGCAAGTGCTTTAGTTATGTTGTGATTTGATGTGCTGTTACTGTCTCCATCGTTTGCTACAGTGTTGAATAGCATAATGTAAACAAACTGGAGATTGTACAGGACGGGACTAGAAAGCTCTATCGTAGGACATTTAACACTAGAACAGCCGTGCTACTAAAAGAGCCGCCTCGGGGGGGTCAAATGACAACATCACAACAGAATACAATAGGACATAAAACAATGAGTATGTGACCATAGGGACATACAATGACGTCATCACACATTGTACTGGACAAACAGACGTTCTAGAACTCGTGACAGAGGGCACGGTCACATCATAAATGGGAATACACCAGTACGACTGTGACATGACAACTCATAACCCATGGCGGCTACGCTAGGTCTTTGAACAGAGTTATTTAATGTAATTAGTTCAGAGAATGACTGAGCTGGAGACCTCCTGGAGGGCCACAGAATGCCGCCGCCGCCGCTGCTGCAGCCAATCCCTGAGTGACTTCATTAGGCTAATCATCACTTTAATGGGATTTAAATCGTTGCTCGATATGTTCTAAAACTAGGTTAGCAGGATGCTTAGTCAGTATACCCGCTGAGGCACAGTTCAGTCATCTGAAAGGGCCTCAAACTGTTCCCGAAAAGATATATCTAATCAAATATGTAATGTATATTCCTGGAGAAACTCCAAGAGAGAGGATGGGAGAGAGAACGAGAGAGGGAGAGAGAGAGGGGGGGGGGGGGGCAGGGACAGGGGGGGGGGGAGAAAGAGAAAGGACGATAGGCCGAAACCAGAATGCGTTGGGCAGGAAATCGAGTAAGTAAGTAAGTAAGTAAGTAAAACTTTATTTATAGCGCCCTTCACAGCACGAATGCACAGGGTGCTTTACATCAAAAAGAAGAAAAGTGCGAATCAAAACATTAATGATTTAAAAACAAAAAAAGGGGGACAACATAAACAGAACATAAACAGGAACAACAAGAAGGCTAAAGGTGACTACCGGCCTGCCTAAACAGATGCGTCTTAAATTGCCGCTTAAAAATGTGTTCTGAGGGAGCGGCTCTCAGGTCATATAGAGAGAGAGAAAGGAGGAGGAAACAGGTGATTAGGTAAAAATGTACCTAATGTGAGGGTGAGGTGTGTGCACACAGGAGTGTTAACACTGAGCACAGGGCAGAGAGTCAAGCCCACAGCAGCTCCAGACAGCTGGGAGGGGCAGGGGGCTCAATGCTGCCATTACTCTGCTGTCACTCAAAAGCCCTCGGAAACAACAGAACACTCAGAGGGCAAAGAAGCTTCTGGAAACAGCTGGCATCACCGAATCTGTGTGGCTGGGCAATTTGTATGAGTGGTGGGTCGATGGGCAGTGTGTGTGTGTGTGCGTGTGTGTGTGTGTGTGTGTGTGTGTGTGCGTGTGTGTGTGTATGCCACAAGCACGCCTCTAGGTCAGAGACACCCCACCTTGAAGTCGGACACGTCGGTTGTAACACTTTTCCGAGGCGCGTGTGGTCGGACAGCTGAACATTCCAGAAGCAGGGCAGCTGGTGCACCAGGAAGGGGTTCTGTTTGATCACGGCGTCGAAGATGTCCTGCAGATACACACAACCAGACCTTGCTTCACATTGCATCATTTACAGACCAAGCCAGAGCCAGAGATTCATTGGCCTCGACTCAACTCACAACAATGTTGAAACTCACCTGATATATAGTACCATTAAAGGAGCAGGGTGTTGGTTGGAAATCTGCCACCTCTGGCCTCCGCAAAACTTCAGTTGAAATTTCCAGACAGAAAGGCGGAAATCAGTGAGTTCACTCCCCTAGAACACCCCTGGCCCCTCCCCTAGCACTAGAACAGCCGTGCCTTTTCACCTACTAAAAGAGCCGCCTCGGGGGTCAATGCTAAGCTGCTATTTACACACAATGACCACTAGTTGGCTGCTTGTCAATTTGCCTGCTTCCTACACAGAAAAACTGCAAAATAGCTACTATACTATACTATACTATACTATACTAGCTTATCCTGATGTGATTTGGAAAGTGTAAGGATACTGGGTGGTAGAACGCACATATCTAGGAAAAGCCATGAAAGGAGGGTCCTGAAATTTGATCGAGTGCAAAGATATAAACATTTATTTTACTCACAGGGGTCAAATGAGCCCTCATGGCTGATTAAGTGCTAAAACACTCAGATTCAGATTCAAATTCAGACAACTTTATTGATCCCACTGGGGGCAATTAATTTGTAGCCTACTCCTCATTCAGACACAAACAACATACAACAGTACAATGTCATGTCAAACACAGTTCAGTAAACAGACAACTAGGTCATTAAAGGGCACCTTTTAGATGTGTAAAAAAAAAAACACCCCTGGCCCCTCCTCTAAAACAGCCCTGGCCCCTCCCCTGAAACACCCCTGGCCCCTCCCCTAGAACACCCCTAGCCCCTCCCCTAGAACACCCCTGGCCCCTCCCCTAGAACACCCCCGGCCCCTCCCCTAGAACAACCCCGGCCCCTCCCCTAGAACACCCCCGGCCCCTCCCCTAGAACAGCCCTGGCCCCTCCCCTAGAACACCCCCGGCCCCTCCCCTAGAACACCCCTAGCCCCTCCCCTAGAACACCCCTGGCCCCTCCCCTAGAACACCCCCGGCCCCTCCCCTAGAACACCCCCGGCCCCTCCCCTAGAACAGCCCTGGCAGTAGAATGGAGTAGGATGCTTCTTTTTAGGAACCAAAACAGACATTTATTTCAAGGGATCTCACACCCCTGATGGCTAGTGATTAAACATAGTTATTACAACCCCGAGGA
>NC_137678.1:13306367-13403867 GCF_963989245.1 Nansenia antarctica
TGCAAGCACACACACACACACACACACACACACACACACACACTCTCACTCTCTCTGTATTTCTCTCTCGCTCTCTCTCTAAACCCATTCTAAGACACATTCATCGTGTCCTTTATAGGATAATGTGTGACTATAGGGGCCACCCCCCCCCCCCCACTATAGGGCCCACCCACCCCCCCTGCCCTGCATGCTACGAGGAGATCGGCCCATCACACATGCGGGGTGCATCCTCCCAGCTCCGCTGCCTCTGCCAGCCGCTGATGGATTGAGGCCTCTGGCTTTAGGGACGTAAAGCCGTGCCAGCTGCCTGATCCACTGTGGAACACTGTCCCCGTGCCCTCTGGGAATTGCTTTTCCAAATGGTCATTGGAACCTTGTGAACCGCTTGGCAGGGTTTTCTCCTCTGCCGCATTATGAGGCCTGCATGGGGAATAACACCGGATAAATACACTCTGTTACTTTGCCCTCTTGGTAGTAAATGGTCAACACTTGGGACTTGGGTCACTCCATTGAAGTTGAGGGTAGGGTTAGGGTTAAGGTTTAGGGCGCCGTTGGGCATCTATCAGCTGAAAATAGGCCTAAAGAGGAGGACGATGTACAGTAACTCTCTCCCCCAACCACTCAGAGACCCACCCTCACTCTCCACTTTTAAATCCCACCTCAAAACCTACCTGTTCTCCCACGCATACAACCTCCCCTACCCCTAACCATTTCCCCTAATCCTGCCACCCCCCTCCCCCCCTGGACATTGCTGCTATAATGAATTATTATTATTAGTAGTAGTAGTAGTAGTAGTAGTAATGTAGAGTAAGAGAAGGAAGAGACAAGATATCACATAGACAGAAACACACAGATAGACTGACAGTGGAATAAGACACAGCATGTTGGAATCAACACTACACCACATCTGCACTCTAAGGCATCGTTTCTCAACGGGGGCGTTCAGACAACATCGGGGGGCGCTCGAACAAATATTTTTTAAAGGGGGGCGTTGAGTGAAGTATGAAGTATTTTTCTCATGAAAAACAGCTGTCAGCAGTGTTATTACAGGTACGTTCGTAAATGCACAAACGGTCAGTTCGCTCGGACAAACCGTCTTTTCAGTCAGAGCACCCATCTCTGAGCGCTCCCGGAGCGCAGTGCTCTGAACTTTGGAACTTTGTTAAGTTTTGTTAAGTTTCGATATGAGAAATTCCACTAACAGATTTGAACTAAGTGGTCAGTTTATGAAAATAATACCGTAGAATACTAAATAAAATATTTAAATAATAGCCCCCTAGCGTTTGCTGCCATATAGTGACACCACCCCCCCAAAGTCCAATCAAAAATGTATAAATATTAGCATCATGAAACAGTCTGTTTGTATTGTCTGAGTTTGTTTAACACTCATAAACAGCATTTTTATTCACATTCACATGGCTTTTCTGCTCTCTGGTAAACTAATGATAATGATATTCCAACTGCCCAGTTAAATCAAATCTATTATTTGGCATTCAGTGACATGCTTTTTAAATGATATAACACAGAATATTAGTCAACATTAATATTCAGGGAAGAAAAAAAGCCAACTTTTTTTGATGGGGGGCGGTAAGAGACCTGGATAATGGACAGGGGGGCGCTGGCCCAAAAAAGGTTGAGAAACACTGCTCTAAGGGGTTCCTAAAGGGTTCTTTGGCTCTTTCTAAGAACCCTTGGAAGAACCATTTTGGGTTTCATGGAGAGGTTTTTCTCCAGGGAACCCAAAAGGGTTCTTTCTAGTATTCCTAGTGTACGATGCAGTAAGGAAAAACATACACTTCTACTGCTAGACTCTGAATCAAAACAAATGAATCCAGATCGCCTAAAGAGAGTGTAGCCTATCGGCAGTGCATAGACTACTATTAACTGTAGGCTGTTGACGGTTCGAAGCCCTGGGGGGTGAACAGTGTAGCTGCCTGTATTTCTGAAAGGCTGAACAAAACTCCTTCCTCCAGTTAAGGCCATGCCAGAGATCCAGAGGGAACAGTCATCTAACTGGACAGCGGCACCACAGGACGCAGTCCAACAAAACCACAGCTTAATGTCCATTGGCTCCTGTACAGAAGTCCGACAGCCAATCAGGCAGATGCTCATACTCAGAGAGAGAGCGTAATTACTGTAAGTAAGTGTTGCTGGGCACGTATTCAGTACTGGCCTCCGACTCCACAGTTACAAGGCTTCACCTTGCTCCCAGCAGCCCAGGGCCAATTCTAGTCAGCTAATGGAAAAGTAGAGAATAAGTTGTGAATGTTAAATACGGCTAAATGGTGGAGCTTCCGTGCATCCTGTGAGCTTGTGAAGGGGGAGGTAGGTAGATCAGACAGAGATGCAAGGCGAAGCTAGGAGGTTTGTCAGCATGTCTGAAGACCACATGGACTGACTGTACAGAGCCATTTCATACTTTAACCATTGATAGGGAGATGTTTGATGGGTGGTGGCCGAGATTGGTAGTAACCCAAAGTAATTCAATATTCTTGCTGAAGGTAGACAATTGAAGTAATGGTTTATTCCATGACAGCTCTGGGTACGTTTCTCACAGAGAGCAAGTGAACGCACAAAGCAATGGTCACACGCAGTGTGCCTTTATAGATAGAATATTGATGATCAAGCAAGCAGCTGTCGAACACAAATCACAACCTTGACAAGGCTCCGTTCAGTCTACTTGACCACAAGGAAGATGTCCTCAATTAGCTAGTCGTCATAGCAACCCAGTTACCTGACTCTAGTCCATTCCAAGTATACTGAAGACCTATTGACCCATAGTCTAAGTCTAGTTCAGCTCAAATGAGATTTCACAAGTTACAGGAGAAAACATATCGACTGAGAGAATGGATAGTCTAAAGTATGTTTAAGATTAACATTGCAATATTTGATAGGCACACAAAAATGCCATCAACCATGGCCTTTAAAAACGTTCTCAATAACAACAACAAAAAAGCAACCAAATGAATAGGCTTCCGGTATTTTCTCTCACCTCCTAGCGCTCAATGCCTCTTCTATTGGCAGGTCATGTGGATGTGAATCAGTATGCCCCCAGGCTTCAGTAAGAACCATCACGAACCATGTCAGGAGCCGCTGAAAACCCTTCACCTCTAGCCTTAGGGCTCAGATGAATGAGTCTGAGCCTGGAGCTCAGCATGTCCCTGGACATGGAGAAGGAGAACACATGTATGGGCCAGTCTGTGCCTCTGGGTGGCCTTGTGTTTGGGAGATGCTACTGCTGCTGCTGCAGCCATACTATACTCTCATTTACAAACTGGTGAGGGAGACTTCATGTGACATTTTATTTCTGTCAGAACTCTGGACATTTATCAGGGTTCCCACACCTTCTGAAACATAAAATTCAAGCACCTTTCAAGGACTTTCAAGACTCAATTCCCTCAAATTCAAGGACCGAACACGGCATAGTTTGAGCTAAGCAATGCAGAGACTTATTTACTAATTGACGAGCTAAGTAAAACATTTTTGAATATATATATATTTTAAAATATATTTTTAGAGAGAGAGAGAGAGAGAGAGAGAGAGAGAGAGAGAGAGAGAGAGAGAGAGAGAGAGAGAGAGAGGGAATTCAAGCACTTTCAATGACCCATGTCTTTTTTCAAAAACTTTTAAGACCTTGATTTCTTTTTCTCAAATTCACAAACTTTGAAGGACTTCAAGGACCCGTGGGAACCCTGATTTATTGTGAGGATGACCTAAGCGTCTACCATTAAACCCAGAGGACGTGATCCGTCTTGATTCATGGGCGACATTTGGGCCTCGCTGTGTCCTGCAGGACTACTCATCACAAGAGAGTCATTCCAAATCACCTCTGCTACAATTACGGTTCTTTGTTATCTCTCTATCACGGTTGCGGTCTTGGCGTCCAGCTGAGAAGACACGCGAGACCCGTCTCATTAGTACGATCCAATGATATCATTGCTGCATTGTTGTTTCATCCCCGTTTTGAGCACGTCGAGACGTTTTTCGAGTTCCACTCCTTTTGTATTTTTCACAGATATATTTAGACAGTTGGAAAGCACAGTTAAACAAGTGAGAGGGAGGACAGTGGAGACTGTCAGAATCGGGCGCCACCTTCGGGATGAACATCACCTTTGGGGTGAACATCAGCTTCAGGGTGAACATCACTAACTGTCAACTGTCAGGTGTGTTGCTACTATGCCACGACGCCAGCGTGACACCAAAGTGTGTCATTCTAATGGACTTGAGACATGAAAATGAAAGGATTATTTCATTCTCAAGCCGTATATTCTATGAACTGAGGAATAGCCTAACCTGTGGTTGAAAAGGACCCTCCAGCAGTCGTCTCCAAGACAGCTGTGACCTCGGTTACCTTATCAGACTCTCTGCGCTCCGATTCTATGCGACGACTCAGCATCGTAAAGAGCCCCCACATTGAACAAATGCATCTGACACATTTAAACATTCTGATCTGTGTGTTTTATTGGATAAGCCACTCTAATTCTGGTTGGGGGGGAAGGGGGGGGGGGGGGGTGTTCACCCTAGCATGCAGTTAGTGACCTCCAGCGTTGATTGAAAGAATAGTGACTTCTACGTCTGATCTTGCGACGCCCTTTCATGTCTGCCGAGCCGAACGAAGCAGATGAATCAGCCTCGCAGCTTCTACGTTATCTCAAATGGAGAGGGATTAGTTAAAGGTGACAGTGTCTACGCCGGGCGTGTGTGTCACAGGGGAGCGACAGGCCTGCCTGTGTCTGATGACTGTGGTGTCACACTAAAGGTTAATTTATGCTCCGTCGATCGCCAACTGCCGCCAACTGCCGATCGGCACGAATGTTGACATCTTATCACTGCAAAAAGTAAACCTAAGTCAGATTAAATAGGCGTTTGTGTTGTTTAACTTAGAGCAAGAGTTGTATCACTTTCCATCATACAAACACCACAAGCTGCTGTTCACAGTCAAGACACTTTCAGTTAAACAGAGGGATTTAAAGGGTAACTACAGTATGTCACCCACTGAAGTGTATCAATATTATTGCTCAAAAACAGCATACAACTCCAAATGAATCAAATCAAACGCATTGCAATGGGTTAGAAATTATTTAAGATTTAAACAGGTCATTCTGAAGGGCCCCCCCTCAAGCAAAACCCCAGGGATGTCCTCTTCCCCCCACCCTCTTATATGGAGTGAAAACCAATCAAAGCCAATCAGGAAAAAGCAACTGACACTAGGTAATGTTTCTTGAAACCCATTTCAAACCCACTTCGGTACATAGTTACCGTACAACTCATGCATCATGTATTCCTCCAGGAGATCTACAGTAGGGGGAGCGACGATGGATGTCTCTGTCAGCCAGTGCTACCCACGCTCTAATCCGTAATCAACATAGGTACTCTTTTGCTCTGCTTCGATTGATTCGATTTCTGCAATCTAATTGCGGATCAGGCTTTTATTTCCCCGAGAACAGAGGACGGAAGCAAGTGTAAAGTACAAACATGATGATGGGTAATTACTTCTGAGTGAATAAGTGACTGAACAATCCGCCATGTCACTGCCACCCTTTACAGTTCACGGAAAAAAAGCGGGTTTGCAGAGTTCAGAAAGACTCAATGCACTGTGGGTAATGTGAGAGAAATGCATCGACCATGGCAGGACATTGTTCACTCGCTGTTGTTCTTGTAGTTAGTTCTGATGTGTTGCTTGTGGAGAAAAAAAAACCTGGTGAAACATTGTTCTCATCAAAATCAAATCAGACGTTATTAATAGAGCACATTTCATACATGGCTGCAACGCAATGGATTTTCACATGAAAAGTAAATCAATACAGAGAGAGAAAAGAAAAAAAAACACCTACACTTTCCTATTGTTGTTTCCTATTGTTGTGACACATTAAATATGAATAACAATGATTCATGTCGTAGAGGTCATCTTCTCTATATAGTGTGCTATTGCACTCTGCAGGCGAGTGTGGTCTGAGTGTGTCTTAAATCACATTACAGGGCTGGTGAAGAAATGGACACAGGGAGATGAAAATCTTGAATAACACGGGTCTCAAGTTTCTGCGTGAGAGGAGCGGTGGTTTGCGGGACAGATTCCAGCGGTCCTTTCCCTAGCGCCCACTACAGTGTTGGACTTTGTCAGGGAGCTGCAGGCCATTCTCCCCCCCCCCGCCAAAAGTTCACAGAGGTGCCGTTGCCAGGCAACAGAGAGTAGGCGGCAAGCGTGAGAGCAGCATATTCAGATTGGTGTGAAGGGGATTCAAATTGGTGTGAACTGCATTGAAGCCCAGCTGTGTGTGTGTGTGTGTGTGTGTGTGTGTGTGTGTGTGTGTGTGTGTGTGTGTTTGATACTGTAGTTCTGCTGCTAAATAACAGTGACTTGAATAGTGGGTATAGTGGGTCTTTGAACACAAAGTTTGTTTTATTTATTTATTTATTGAATGTTTTCTGTCTGCCCTACTAAGCTGTTTGACAAAAAAATGTCCCCATTGGGGACAATAAAGGTTTTCATCATCATCATCACAAAGCATTATTTACCAAAGTATCATTCTGAGGGCAAGTTATTGCTCCCACGATTACCTTCCTTTGACCTGAGACTAAATTCCCTGCTACATGATAACTAGAGTCTCTGGGCATGACCAATTTGTGTTAAAGAAAAAAAGATTCAAGATAAGATTGATGATTTAGTCAAAAACAGTCATGAACCTTTTCAAAGTTCATTTACCCTCAAATCCATGTTTTGCACCGTTGTGGGGAAATTGTTCTATCAACGCCCTGTGACTGAGCTCTGACAGCCCGTCTGGAGGGCTTGATCCTGGGCTGGTTAATCCATGAGAAGGGCTTACAGCCTCCGTTCACCAGGTCCCATGGAGAGTTAACGAGGGGTTTGTGTTGGCGCCGCAGTAGCATGTTATAGACCTCGGCGATAGTGTCGTCAACATGGGGAATCTACACTATAGTATATTTTTTATTGCCCCCGGTGCTAAAACCCCCCTGTACAATTAGGATGACGTCTGAAAGCCAGTCAAGTTTATGACCACGTCGATATCATCATTGGGTCAGACTACATTAGACTACAGGAAGCCATGGCCAAAGCTATAATAGTGAAACCTTACACCTTTTTTTGCTTACAGTGTCCCCCAGTTTCTAGTGCCGTAAAACACAGGAGGGGAGAGGTACAGTATATTGACAATAATATATAAGATTAAAATGATAATAGATACAATTACATTATTAAATTAAATGAGTATATTGCAACCTGCATTAAGTCAGGGGAGGTGGTAGCCTAGTGGTTAGAGAGGCTGGCTAGCAATTGGAAGGTAGCTGGTTGCCTCAGGAGAGAGCTGCAATGTGCCCTTGAGCAAGGCACTTAACCCCTTATTGCTCTGCTGGCGCCGACTATGGCTGACCCTGTGCCTAGAACCAAAAAGACTGAATTCCAACAATTGTTAACAAGTTGATTGCATGGCAAATAACAAAACATTTAAAAAGTTGAAACATTACAGTCAACCGATGATTGCCTTGTGAACCAATTGCAGGGTTGGTGTGGTTAGTTCACTGTGTGAAGGGCAGGCACATCTTCTCTCTGTTTGTGAGACAGTCCACATCCCTCTTGTGTCAACCTCCAAGCCAAATGGGACAGGGGGTTATCTGTGCCCCAGTTGATAGAGCATGGGGCATTTCGTCGTCTGGTACTTGTACTCTGCAATGACAATAACGTTGAATCAAATCGAATCGACTCTGATCTTAGGTTACGGGTTCGATTCCCGCTGCCACCATATATGAACAATGTATGCATGCACTCACTGCAATGTAAGTCGCTTTGGATAAAAGTGTCAGCTTAATGGTATATATTATATTCTCCCTGTGGGACGCTCCACTGTGTGTTTGGGGCTGAGATGACTGATGATGTCCTACAGGAAACCCATCCGTCTCTCTCCCTCTGATCAATACCTGTGATAAGAGCTATAACACCCCCTAGTTTCCTGCTAGAACGTCCATGGTTCTCTGTTCGCTGCTGGCTTCCCATAGACTTCCTGTATTTAAGGGGGGGGGGGGGTTGTGTTCTTCATGGCCCCCATCCAAGGCCTGCCTCTCTCCTTAGGGATCTGATGGTGCTGCTGAGCGATACTCTCGTTCAGAGAGCTACTATACATCCTCTCTCTAGAGCCTCTGAGAGATCTAGAGATGAGAGAGGGAGGAGAAATTGCCACTGCCTCAAATTAGAGCATGCATAGTGTGTGTGTGTGTGTGTGTGTGTGTGTGTGTGTGTGTGTGCGTCTGTGTGTGTGTGTGTGTGTGTGTGTGTGTGTGTGTGTGTGTGTGTGCGTGCGTGCGCACGTCCATGGATAGGTGCACGTGTCTGTCTTTTAGTATCAACGATATTGATTGATTGGTATATACACTACATAGAATCTGCTGATGATTGAAAAGAGATAAACGTGACATTTTCGGCTAGTTTTTTTTTTGTCAATAGGATATAATTATGTGCTTCAGGGTAGCACTGGAGGAAAACCATCATGGCTCCAAAAGCTGTTTCCTCAAATAAGGGGTTCTTTTTGCTGCCTTTTGCAAAGTATCAATGATTATATTTGAGCAGACTTTGGAATACATGGACTACAGGTACAGGTTCACTATTAATATCTTTGTATCCCTCAAGAAGTTTTTTTTTTTTTTAAACTGGAGCAATTAAATGTACATTTATCCAGGACACCCTCAAACCATTTTTATTTCAGGGGTGTAGAGAAGGTTAAAACAGGTGATAACTGCCAAGCCAATGAATGACTTGACAATGAGTGAAAATTGATTTGGAATGAGCCTTATTTAATACCCAATATCCCCTGAGATGGAGATGGACAATTCATTGTGAACCAGAGCAGCCCCGCGGACTCAGAGTCCCTGTTTCAATTAAAACGTAATTGCTATTTGTTTGTTATGATCTGCGCCATTAATTTCACGCTGCTGTGCGAGTTGTCTAACCAGAGTCACGTGGTCTAGAGAAGAATTAAGCACTTCTGTGAAATGGTTTAGAACAGTCATTTAGTCATTCTGCAAAAAGCCACTCCGAAAAATAACAGAGACAGCAACAACGACAACAATGACAACAACAACACATGGATCTTGTCCCTGGGAGCTGTAATTCGTTTGCTGACAGTGTTTTTCTGGGTCTTAATTGGACAAGATAACCATTTATTGGATAATCTCATGGGACTACATTGCCACCCCACAGCAATATCCAAGTCCATGGTAATTTCCTCTAATTCACTTAACAAAAGGACTTTTCGCTCTGAAATCTCCAGAGACAAACAACTCTAATATAACCCACCTGACAGCGAAGAGACAAAATGGTGTCTGTAAGGTAACCGCGGTAACTATGTGTGTGTACAGACTGTTTGTCTCATTTCTGGATGCATCCTCTCCTCTATGGAGAAGCACTTCTCTTCAACGGTGTTGAGACAGTACTGATGGTTGATAGTGGGAGACTCCAGTGGATTTGACAGGGGAGCTTAACGGGTCTGATACCCCCGCTGGTCAGACCGTATCAAGAGAGGAGACAGTCTTAGACACACTCTGAGTAGATTCTGCCCGGTTGTCGCAGCGAGTGCTGGAGGACGTAAGCATCAAATCAAATCAAATCACATTTTATTTGTATAGCGCATTTCTTACAAGATGCAACTCAATGCGCTTCACATAATAAACATTCTCAGTCAATCAGTCAATCAATCAATCAATACTGACAGAGCCGAAAGCAGGCAAAAGTAAAAACCTGTACACTATGTAGCCAGGAAAATTCCCTTGCAGCCCTCTACACATAGAGCGACTACTAGCCAGTTTGCCTACCAGTACCCAGCGGTGGGCCCCCATATCCCCCCCGGGGGAGCCCCCGCCGCCCCACGCACCCAGCCCGCCCCACCACCAGCACACCCGGCCCAGCCAAGCAAGCACAGACCATAAAGGCCCCGCACAAGGACGGCCAAGCAGGTGCCCCGGCGGTGGAACAGACCAGGCACACGGGGCAGCCGGGGGCCCCCAAGGGGAGGCCCAAGGGCCACCGGCGCAAAGCAATTAAGCAAGGGCGAAAAACCTGTACACCATGTATCCAGGAAAAAGTTCCTTGCATATTATCGGCGTACACACTGTCCATAAATGTAGTGTTATATCTGCATCGTTCTGCATCCAGCATGGGCACAGGTCCTGCCAAAAGAGAATCTCAAGCGCATCTCGAATCTCAGAGGATGGGGCTCGTTGCAATGCAAAGAATGGAATGAGGAATGGTGTACAAACACACGTTGGCTAGTTGTATTGTTGTCATTAGGACATACCGTACACAGGGTTCCCACACCTTCTGAAACATCAAATCCAAGCACCTTTCAAGGACTTTCAAGACTCAATTCCCTCAAATTCAAGGACCCAACACGGCATAGTTTGAGACAGAACTAGTTGACAAGCTATGTAAAACATTTTTTAATATATATCTTTTTTTAGAGAGAGAGAGAGAGAGAGAGAGAGAGAGAGAGAGAGAGGAATTCAAGCACTTTCCCATGTCTAGACCTTGATTTCTTTTTCTCAAATTCACAAACTTTCAAGGATTTCAAGGACCCGTGGGAACCCTGTGATGGGGCTCATTGCAATGCAAAGAATGGAGGAATGAGGAATGGTGTACAAACACACGTTGGTTAGTTGGATTGTTGTCATTAGGACATACTGTTTGATACCATTTCCCATTGGGACAGGCTTATTGGAAGGCATTCTACTCCCACCAGCCTTGACTTCCCACACCTTCTGAAACATCAAATTCAAGCACCTTTCAAGGACTTTCAAGACTCAATTCCCTCAAATTCAAGGACCCGACACGGCATAGTTTGAGACAGATCTAAATGAGAATGTATATAATAGGAACTATCCGCTCACAGACAACAATTAAAAAGAGAGGCTTGAATGTGTGAACACCAGATGGTCTCTTGCCTTCTCTACCACAGCACATCAAAACAATATATTGTGAAATATCTGTAAAGTTAAGCAATACAGAGACTTATTTACTAGTTGACAAGCTAAGTAAAACTTTTTTTAATATATATATTTTTTTTTAGAGAGAGAGAGGGGAATTCAAGCACTTTCAATGACCCCATGTCTATTTTCAAAAACTTTTAAGACCTAGATTTTTTTCCCCTCAAATTCACAAACTTTCAAGGATTTCAAGGACCCGTGGGAACCCTGTTGTACAGTACATCCCATTCTAGCTGACACATAATCTGCGGTGAGAACCAACAGTCTGTGGGGGACCAAGCCTAAGACCAAGCCTAAAGAACACAAATTAAAACAAAAAAAAACAATAACTTCATGCTGCTCATAAACATCTCGAGTATCTCGATAAATCAGCCAACTCCCAATTAAAGGAGAAGTCAAGCTACTTGGGTTTCTGCTGCTGGCATAAACATGATGCATATTCATGAAGAGGATGTTGGAAAAAGAGATTGCTGTCGCCATGGCCACCTCAAGTGAAGTAGTCAGCATGTTTAGTTTACAACCAATCAGGATGGGCTGCTTTATGCTGACTCTCATACAAGAATGTCCTGAGGCTCAATGTAAACATCGCTATGGAGATTAGGTGTCTGCAGGGACCTATCAGACAAGCTAAAGGCTACCTTATGTATGTGAAAATAGTACGAAATATTTCTAAGATACATACAAACAAAACATCCAGAGGCCACAAAAGCCATATTTTGACAACTCCTGATCTCCAAAAGGTTCTACAACACCTTGAGCTGGAAATATATCTAAGCATTGTATTCAATACATCGTAGAGTACATAGTAATGATGTTGTGTACTATCATTAGCATTGCTTCTCTGGTACCAAGCCCAATGTCCCATTGATTGTTCTGGGTGTGTAAGAACGGGTCTGGATAGAGAATAACACACATGGATTATGGCCCTGAGCCAGGAGTCAAAAGCCCTTGAATGCCGTAGCATTATGTTATTTTATCTTCTATTTTTGGATCTCAGCCAGAGGATAAACTGACGGAGGAGGGCAGGACAAACCTGAAAGTAAAATCCATAAATAAATTTAGCTTTGTGTCAAAACTCAGAGGGTACGGTCATGACCAAGCAGAAGCACTCTCCTAACTCTTCTAAGACCATGCTTAAACTAGAGAGAATCCGCCACTAACTTTGACCCAGTCTGAGCCTCAGCCTAAGAGTAAAATAGCAGAGAGAGAGAGAGGGTTGGAGGGAGAGAGAGAGAGAGAGAGGGGGGGGGGTTGGAGGGAGAGAGAGAGAGAGAGAGAGAGAGAGAGAGAGAGAGAGAGGGTTGGAGGGAGAGAGAGAGGGTTGGAGGGAGAGAGAGGGTTGGACAGAGAGAGAGAGGGTTGGACGGAGAGAGAGAGAGAGAGAGAGAGAGAGGGTTGGAGGGAGAGAGAGAGAGGGTTGGAGGGAGAGAGAGAGAGAGGGTTGGAGGGAGAGAGAGAGAGAGAGAGGGTTGGAGGGAGAGAGAGAGAGGGTTGGACAGAGAGAGAGAGAGAGGGTTGGACGGAGAGAGAGAGAGGGTTGGAGGGAGAGAGAGAGAGGGTTGGAGGGAGAGAGAGAGGGTTGGAGGGAGAGAGAGAGAGAGAGGGTTGGAGGGAGAGAGGGAGGGATGGAGGGAGAAAGAGGGATGCTAGATGAAGAGCCATCCCCCCAGTATCTCCACAAGCAGGCAGAGAGTTATGCGCCATTAGGCGGTGTTCTAGAACTCTCCGGGTCATAAGAAGAGCATCTTCGCACAGACAGAATACATTATCATAAGCCAGCCTCGATGGTGGAGGAGACAAACTTGCATGAGAGGACAGGCATAAGACTCTCCGATGAGTTTTCCTCCGTCGATGCACCTCACTGAGCTCGCTCCTCCTGGGAGGAAATAAAGCTTCATCTGGGGGAAGGGAAGGAGGGAGGGATAGCATATGCTGCTAGACTATCAGCTATAATCTCTACTGAATAAACAAAGAGGGGTTGGGTCCTCTGCGCTCCACTTTTAGGAAGCATCTCTCTAATGACTGTCCTTCAAAGCGCTCTCTCTATGTCTCTTTCTCTCTTCATCTCTCTCTCTGTATAGCTCTCTCTCTGTGTATCTCTCTCTCTCTCTCTCTCTGTATCCCTCTCTCTCTGTATATCTCTCTCTCTGTATATATCTCTCTCTCTGTGTATCTCTCTCTCTGTATATCTCTCTCTCTGTATCTCTCTCTCTGTGTATCCCTCTCTCTCTCTCTCTGTATCTCTCTCTCTCTCTCTCTTTATCTCTCGCTCTCTCTCATCTTTACATGCATCCTCCTCTCCTCTGCATGTGAGCAACAACCACAGCTACAGTAACAAGTTCATCCGTTCACAGAGGAGGGTGTTATGTACAGAATTCAACAGGCCTGTCATATGCACTGACAGCTTAGCCAGGAACGCTGGGACCACTCCAGTATGAAATTCTGACCCGGGTTCAGATCCTGTTTGGCCACAGATTAATCCAGATAGCTCGGCTGACACTCCCTTCACTGAGATCTTTTGTTCTTTTTCCGCACACCGTCACTCACAAAATTAAAAGCCTGGTCGTGCATGTATCCATGTCGTTGAGCTGTCTAATGCAACAGTGTCTCACAGACTCAGTGTCTCACAGCCTCCGAGTCACTCAGAGACTCAGTGTCTCTCACAAAAGGGTCACAAACTACTGAGTCAAATAATTACTTTTGCGGATGTTCGTTGACGGGAACTGCATTGCGGAAATGGGGCCATTTCCGTGGTGGCCCGAGACCTCAAGTCAAAGTTGCAGCTTTAATCATAATTAATAATGAGAAAGCAGCAGAATTTCAATCCTCTCTACCAAGTCATTAAAATGGCACTAAAAAGCCCTGGACTTAATCATCTTGTGGAAGTAATCAACTTCAGACAGGCCTCAGTAACTCATTAATACATTACTATATAGAAATGGGGAAATGGCTTGAACCTGGATGACTTTGAATTTACTCACTGTTTGATTGACAGTCATTGTCAGCGCAGAGAGGGAGACCTCAGGGGACAAGTGTGCATGGATTGAAGAGACTGGATGCTGTTAAATTGCTCAGGCGTGCATTTACAGATAATTCGATCTCCCTTAATGGAAGAAAAAAAAGACTTAAGAGACTGTACTCCAATGGATCATAACAATTTTCTTATGTAAAATGATATACAAACGAGTATGCAAATACTCGCTGCGATTGAAGCCTAATAGCATGTGCTAGAGGAGTGTGATCTATCTGTGTCAGCTATAATATATTAATAACCAGCGTTGGTCTGTGTGGAGGCACCTACCTGGTTATTATTGTTAGGTGGGAGGGCTGCGAGCCCGTTAGTCATCAGCAATTTGCAAAATCTCAATTTCTATTTATCTGTGGGAGTCTAAGATGCTTGACAACAAGACGAGGGAGTCTATCTGTGGGAGGCCATCAAAGGAAGGCCGAAATACTAAATACTTAAAGTATCTTTATTCTATTTGATTGATTGTTTGTTTTGACAACTCTAAGTGTATTTAGCGCTACCTACATCTTGTATTGCCCATTAACTCTCTCTCTCTCTCTCTACCGACTAATCATATAATCCTAATATACTCTATCAAAAATACATTCGCCGAACACTTTATTAGAAACACCGGTACACCTTCTCATTCATTCCGGTGGTGTAATGGTGTGGGGAATGTTTTATTGGCACACTTTGGACCCCGTTAATATCAATCAATCATCTCTTGAATGCCATAGCCTATTTGAGTATTGTTGCTGTGCATCCCTTCATGGCCACATCTTCTAATAGCTACTTCCAGCATGATAATGCACCCTGTCACAAAACAAAAGCCATCTCAAACTGGTTTCATGAACATGACGAGTTCAGTGTTCTTCAGTGGCCTTTCCGGTCACCGGATCTGAATCCAATAGAACACCTTTGGAATGTGGTAGAAAAGAGATTCAAATCAAAAGAATGTTTGCAACATCTTGTGGAATCAACACCAGAAAGAATGTAGTCTGTTTTGAGAGCAAAGGGAGGCCCTAGCCAGTATTAGTATAGTCTTCCTAATAAAGTATTCAGTGAGTGTATCACAAAATATCAATCTGTGTGGAGGGCTGAAAGCTTTCGTGAAACGTACGTTTAAATACAATGTATTGGACATTGTGCTCTCCTGAACCTTTGTAGGAATAGGAATGCTTGTTAGATGCTGTGTAACACACACAAGGCAGGATATCAGTTTGACTTGACACTTCCATCATTAAGGATGGCTCGCCAGAGAAAGGTATCTGTACAATCTGTATTTCACATACTGTATGTTCCACATTGACCCTTGTGTAACAATATCCATATTCGGTACATGTTCATTTTGAGAGGAGGCTGCACAAAAGACTATGGTATGAAATGGTACTAAATCTACTCTCTAATTATAAAAATAATTTGTATGATAATTTGACCCCCCCCCCCCCCCCATTTTGTACCATTCTTTCTAAATCCTCACATTTTCCAAGATAATCAATTGTCTTCTAGAAGCCCATTACTAGAATATTCTACAGTAACGGTAGAGCACTCTTAACTGTCCTTATTATATTTAATTTTCAATTTTAATATGCAAATTAAACATACTGCATTTGACAGGACAAATGACTCCAAACGCTTGAAAAGGTTTTGAAAAGCACTGAGCACAAAGACGAGAGAAAGAGAGAGAGAGAAATAAGAGAGAGAGAGAAATAAGAGAGAGAGAGAAATAAGAGAGAGAGAGAGAGAGAAATAAGAGAGAGAGCCTTTCTGCCAAGTTTGATACGTTCTCTCCCTTTCATCAGTTCAATTGTCTTCGAAATATCATCCTCTGACATCACAATACTAGAACACCCAATCACAGAAACCCATCAGCCTGGATGACAACAAAGACACTGTTGGCACTCTCCCTCTCATACGTGCACATAAAGACATGTACCTCTTCACTCCTCAACTAAAAGCCTTGCTCTCACAAAATTACAACATCAACAACACTTAGGAGTTACCTGGCAACAAAGGCCGGCTGTCTGCCGACGGAGGGGGATGTTGAGAAGCATTCAGAGAGACAGACATAGCCAGTGTGTATCCGTCTCCAACTCCTACCCACCCTGACATCCCATAGCATCTCTGGGCACCCCCCCCCCCCCTACACTGGGAATATCAGACCCCCCCTTCCCCCTACTCTGGGCATAAAAACACTTTCCCAGCGGGGAGGATTCAAACATCTACATGAAAGAGATGAAAAACAACAAACCTACAGGGATTATAGATAAGACTGACAACATACAGGGATTATAGATAAGACTGACAACATACAGGGATTATAGATAAGACTGACAACATACAGGGATTATAGGTAAAACTAACAACATACAGGGATTATAGGTAAAACTAACAACCTACAGGGATTATAGATAAGATTGACAACATACAGGGATTATAGGTAAAACTGACAACATACAGGGATTATAGATAACACTGACAACATACAGAGATTATAGATAACATTTACAGGGATTATAGGTAAAACTAACAACATACAGGGATTATAGGTAAAACTAACAACATACAGGGATTATAGGTAAAACGAACAACCTACAGGGATTATAGATAAAATTGACAACATACAGGGATTATAGATAAGATTGACAACATACAGGGATTATAGGTAAAACTGACAACATACAGGGATTATAGATAAAACTGACAACATACAGGGATTATCGATAAAACAGAGGGGGGATAGTGGTTAGTTTAGATTTTGGGTAAATCTAATAATGGGTATTTATATAGAGCGCTAGAGAGATTTGGTTTTGAGATGGGATGATAGGGTGGGTGAGGAGGATTTATAGTGAGGGAGCTGCGTGAAGGTGAATGGGATTATTACAGATAGCTTTAGGTTAGGGGGGTCTGTGATGCAGGGGTATCCGCTATCGTCTTTGCTATTCTCATTGTCAGCAGATACAGCACAGAAGTTGAACACAGGGATTAGAGGGATCAGTTTGCCAGGAGGTAGGGTGAGTGTGTTAATCCAGTATGCGGATGACACAGCAGTGACAGTGAGGGACAGAGAAAGTGTGAGGGAGGTGATGGAGAGTGTAAGAGTATATGGTAGGTAGGGAATCTGGGGCAAAGGTGAATGTTGAGAAGTCGGAGATAATGTATATAGGTGTGGGGAGGGAAGAGGGAGATGAGTTAGGGTTGAGGGAAAGGAAGGATTACTTTAGAGTGTTAGGAATAAATCTAGGTATGGAGTCAGAGAAGGTAGGGACATGGAGTGGGAAGGGATATTGGGGAAGGTTAGGAAGATGTTAGGGCTAAGGAGGTTGAGAGGGCTGAAGCTTAGAGGGAAAGTGGTGGTAGTGAATACACTCTTGGATATGCCGGAGAGTGGTTAGGGAGGTTGATGAGTTTGTATAGGAGGGGAAAGGGATGAGGATTGCACGGGAGGTATTAGAGAATGAATGTAAGGATGGAGGGGTGGGGTAAATGAATCTGGAGGTGAAAAAGAAGGCTATGAGAGTGAAAAGGATTGTGAAGTATCTATATGAGGGGAGTATGCATGGGAAATCTTCCTGGCTGAGGCCCATCAGTAAGTGTGGAGGGTGTGGGGAGAGTGCAGTGTATATATTTACATCTAAGCTAAAATACCTTCATGTTTTGCAGCAGTTATGATTAAACACAAACACTTCTATTAATGTATTTTTTTCCATTAACTATTGTCTTATTAAACTTCTTATATTTGCTTTTATTCATTGTATTTTATTAGTTTCTTGACTATGCTCCTCTTGCTGTATTTTTAAATAATGTATGTAAAGCACTTTGAATTGCCCCTGTTGTACGAAATGTGCTATACAAATAAACTTGCCTTGCCTTGCCTTGTATATGAAGATGAAGAAGGAGATTGGAGGGAGTAGCACCTTTCTACAGGGAGGTTTTGGAGGAGTGGGGGGAGTTTCTACCACGGGTGTCGTATGAATGTGAAAATGTGAGACAGGTGTGGGAGCAACCAGTGTTTTTAAACCCAAGGATAACGTATGAGGGGAAGGAAGTGTGATGATGGTGATGATGAGGGCTGGGTTGGGAAAGGTGAGGGATTTGGTGTATGAATTTGTACCGGGATTTATACCTGAAATGGTGGTGGTGGATGCAGAGTAGAGGAAATGGGAGATGGGATGTGCGAGGGGGCAGCGGGGAATATGTTAAAAAGGATTAAAGAAGGGATGCCAGTGGAGTGGAGGGCCATGGTGGATAGGGAAGTGGAGGAGGAAGGGGAGAAGAGAGGTGGAGTTCTTTATAGGTGAGGGGGATGTAAGAATTAGAATGGGAGGTGTGAAGACAAGGATGATATATAGGATACTGAGGAATGGGAAGGTGAGGAGGCCGGCTTCAGAGAAAGTATGGGAGAGAGGATTTCCAGAGATGAGGGTGGGAAGGGTGTGGGAGAACTTGAAGGTGAAGTGGAACTCCATAGAATGTGAGGGGATGGATTTTTTTACTGAGGCACAATAGGATTTTGTAATGTAATTATAAGTAAGTTCGATGCAAATGTTGATAGGATGTGGGTAGGGCGGAGGGTACGGGTAGGGCGATGAGGGAGAAGGAGGTCAGTCAGGTACGGGGGGGCCAGGCAACCAGAAGTTTATGTGTTCTTTAATCGCATCGTTCTTTAACAATGCTTAGGTTGTGGGTTCGATTCCTGCTGCGACCGATATAAACGGACAAATGTATGCATTGCAATGTAAGTCACTTTGGATAAAAGTGTCTAAAATGATATATGTTATATTATTATGTGGCATATTATGTGGCGTCCCAATTCATTTTACATTTAGAGTTAGGGCGAGGGCTAGGGTTATCCATGGCTCCATTTGGAGAAATTCTCTATGGTCGTTCCATTCGGAGCCATAACCCTTCGCCCCAGAAAGCATTGCGAATCATCTACAGAAATGTTATTTTCGCTCTCGTAAATACGGAAGCTAGCCTAAAATGTCATTTACTTTTTCTGTAATTACTTGTAATTAAAGACTTGATAACCATTGTATTATCTTAGTTTAATGTCATTTCAATGCATTATAGACCTTTTCTGTATAACAAGCATAACGAAAAAAATCGCTTTTATGTCGAGGTGCTGTGTCTAACGTTACAGGCTGATTTGTGGCCGACAGTCGCGCATATGACATATTTCCATGTCTGATGGCATATGACACCTACTAATGTCATTTCAATGCATTATAGAAGTTTCCTTTACAACAAGCATAACAAAACAATCGCTGTTATGCCGAGGTGCTTAACATGTTCCACAGTCCAGCACGCTCGGGACAGCGGGCAGGACACCGGAGCCAGCAGGACACCGGAGCACTCATATCTGCGCGTTTGTCACAGGCTGACAGTCCCCGTGTTCCGCTGCCCCGACGTCAGTCCCATGGAAGTGTCAAGCACAGCCTTCCCCATAGAAATACATAGGTGTGCGATTTACATTTCAGAGATGTACAATCATGTTTATTTAGAAATACATTATTACCTGTGGTGTTTGACAGCATGATAGGCGCGAATTTCCCCCCCTTGGTGGTATATGACGCTATAGTTATTATACCAAAACAACCGGCAATCTAATCCGAGCAGTTGTTATTATGTAATATTGTAGCGAACGGAGACTGGTAGTGTAACTCGCCCCATGCGGGAATCGAACCCCGATCTCCCGCATAACCGACGGCCGCGCTAACCATTAGACCAAGAGAGTTAACTCCCTTGGAGGAGCTGTTAACGGGCCTCATACAGGATCGTTACACTATCCTCACCGTTCGGGAGAGCGTGCCCTCACGCTTCACTATGTCAAGTCCCTCACGTGGACACGCCTCTCCGATGGCCTTCCTTCCATCCCAACTTTCTGACACCAGTGTAGCGAACGAAGACTGGTAGTGTAACTCGCCCCATGCGGGAATCGAACCCCGATCTCCCGCATAACCGACGGCCGCGCTAACCATTAGACCAAGAGAGTTAACTCCCTTGGAGGAGCTGTTAACGGGCCTCATACAGGATCGTTACAATATTATCGATGGATGTGCCATTTCTGATGGAGGGCAGTGAGCGGGAGACTCATCAAGGACATATAGTTAACTAATGCAGTGGACAGCGGCTGTTTCTCCAGCGTTCCTGTCACATCGGATTTCGTAACGTCATAAAAATAAATCTGTAAGTCATGCATTTTTCCATGTTTCCCTTTGATGGCATATGACGCCGTAAATTTAACTAAAGCTCAGCCGCGAAGTTGTTGCACTGTTGTCCTATATCAGTGCAGACCGGCAGCATAGGAGCACAGGTTTCATACAGGTTAGAGCTTATTCTGTCATGGTCTGATAATGAAGCATTGTTCTTTTTTATTTGATGACTTGTTTGATCGATTGATAGCGTTCAAGTTCATTCAAGTTGTGAATGAATCGCGAGCGTCAATGCTTTTCTACGATACTACGTGTAATGTCACTTGGACATAGAATAATAAGACACTTGAGTCTGGGTTCAACAAAGGTATAACCAGTTTACTTCGGTTCTCTCGACACCTGTCAGTCACCTACTGGTATATCACAAACTTTCTCTAAGGCGCATGCGCCGTCCTGACTATGAATTAACCCATTCATTACACTACGGATGATGACGTATTAGTCGTGAAGGGTTGTCCCATTTCTTAGGGGAACCACTACGGCTTGAGGCTCTGTTCTGAGGCCTTGGCTCCAAAGCGAGTGACTCCAAAACGAGCCGAAGTGGTAGAAAAGAGAATCGGGATTGGGCCTTAGACACCCGGACCTAGTCTTCATGAGGACAATTAAACAGTGATTATGACTGACCAAGGAGAATCCAAATAACACATTTCTGGAAGAAAACAAAGAAACATTTAATTTTGAAAGAAAATTAAACCCTCATATAATTTAATTTTAATTTTAATTAATTTTGCCATTTAGCAGACGCTTTTATCCAAAGCGACTTACAATTACGAATTACAGGGACATTCCCCCTGGAGTAACTGAGGGCTAAGTGCCTTACCCAAGGGCACACTAGTAGTGGTGTGGCTTCAGGCGGGATTTGAACTCACAACCTTCCGATCACAAGTCCAACTCACTATCCACTAGACCACCACTACCCCTGTAATATAGAGTATAGAGTTTAATATATAACTCAAAGAAGTCATTTCAATTTAAATACTGTATATATATACAGTATATTGGCTATATGCAACATCAGGCATTAAAGAGTTACCGTAACTGTATTGTCACACTTTTATCCTAACTTGGGTATTTGAGTTGAACATTTAATTTAAAATTTTTATTTCTCTCAGAAATTCAGGGATCTGAACGTAGTCAGGATGAAAGTGTCCCACACAAAGCACAAATATAATTTCCATCACAACTGGTTAACCTGGATGCATTTGTGTATTCAAATGTCTTCGTGATGTAAACAGCCTGTTTGATTATATTTTGGAAAACACTTATTGGGAGGGAATTTGTACACATTTCATAGCGGAGGTTGTTGTTGACTGTTTTTATCGAAACACTTCAAAAAGTAAACATGACATTGATTCTCAGAAAGCAATTCTCTCAGAGCTGCAGGAAACTCTGAGTGGTTCTGTTCACTGTCAGCATGAGCTGTTTTATCTCCTTCTCACAGAGAAGATCTTTGTTGACAGTGATGTAGGGATCGGGAAAAGTCTATCTCTGAATATTAATGGATCAGAAACCGACATTGCCTACAGTACACACACATCCATTACTGAAGGATAGAGTGGTGCAACTGATGTTGAGATTCCAGTAGACTTCTGTGTGTGAGTGTGTGTGAGAGATAGACAATTGTTCAAACAAAATATGGAACCGTTGTTCGAAGTCACGTAGCTATCAAAAATCAAACTATCGTCTGCGGAAAACACATTTACGGCGCTCATCTCAACAACCTAATCCATCTCTCTCTTCATGTATTCAGATTCAGATTCAGACAACTTGATCCCACTGGGGGCAATTCATTTGTAGCTTACTCCTCATTCAGACACAAACAACATCCAACAGTTCAATATCATGTCAAGCACAGTTCAGTAAACAGATAACAAGGTCATTAAAGGGCACCTTTAGATATAAAAATAATTTTAAAAAATAAAAGAAATCAGAAAAATGAAAAACTACTCGATTAAGAACAGTGCACAGTAAGTCTACTTGAAGTGATCACCATCTGAGTTAAGTAGTCTGATAGCTGAAGGGATGGAGTGACGGTTGATCTTATTCCGAGGAACATTAAAACGACGGCCGGAAGGCAACAGAGAAAAGTGGTGAGCCAGAGCATGGAAGGGTTGGCTGATAAGTTGGTATGATGTAGTCTTAAAACATAAAAAAAAAAAAGACATCCTCACTCTCACCTCGTTTCAATTTAAACCGTCAGCCACGGACAATTCAACGTGACAGCGTTGAACCTGTGTGGGATTGGAATTTGGAGTCCGGTAATGAGTTTGAGATGTGCATAAACAGGAAGACAAAGAGGCCTATGCGCGGAGGAAATCAAGGACGTGTGGGTAGAGCTTAGAATGGCCTGTGTGGCCGTTAAGCTTGTCACCTCAGGTTTAATCTGGAGACCGACCCTCGCCTCCAGCAGTCACACTAGTCTGTTGATATACCCTTCAAAGGAAAAGACAGACAATAAAAAAGGTGTGCTGTGCCTCCTCATATCAACCTTGGTGTATCAACAGTAGCAGGGGGGGGGGGGGGGGGGGGGGGGGGGGTCAAGATGTGAGCCACTAAATACATTTTGCTGTGAGCAAGATAGAAGCCCTTGGAAATGATAAGCAAATGCTATATCCTGGCACACAGCAGTGAAAGTGGACATTTCTCTGTCAGGCAGCCAGAGACAGAGAGAGGGAGGGAGGGAGGAGAGAGGAGGGAGGGAGGGGGAGAGAGAGAGAAATTAGAGAGAAAGAGGAACTAAGGTGAAGAGCCGCCCCGAGTATCTCTACAAGCAGGCCGAGAGGAGTGTTTCACTCTCTACATGATAATCAAGTGTGGCCACAGGTTAAAACAGTAGGCAATTATGCTGACGAGACTACAGCGTTGTTGCTGAGGGAGTAATTGGGTCGCTGCTTTGGGAAGAAAAAAACCATATTGATTTTTGGAGGTGGGCTTACCTTCCATTATGTGAACCAGCCTCTCAATTATAAACAGTTTGGGTGGCGCCTGGAGTGACTGCAATAGGGATGGAGGGATGGAATAATATGGGACTGAACGAAGACCAACCAGTACAGCAAAGTATAATAGCCTAAGGGCTGAATATATGTATGTAATTGAGATAAATTACGAGATAAATATGCATGTTTTGCATCACTGCGTTAGAAAAGTATGTATTGCTCCCAAGCATGTTACAAGGTGCTTCAAAGCATCATTACAGATTCATGTTTAAAACTGCGAGAGCAATTGAAAAGCGTGTCAATGGAATTCTTTATACATTATTTATCATCAGCACGCCCTCCAAGAGGCTGGAGGGGTGTATAATTATGTTGTATCTTTTACACACACACACACACACACACACTAGCTCCTGGCAGCCACTGCTCTATTGCTGAGCTGCCAATCAACAGGAAAGGCTGTCAACAAAACCCCCTTCCAGAGCCGACCAACTGTGACCACACACAGTCATCACACACACACACACACACACACACACACACACACACACACACACACACACACACACAGCCATCACAGCCACACACACAGGCCCCCTCAAACAGTCTCAATCCTACCCTTTCATTTCAATCACAGTGGCTTAGCGAAAATGACATGGATGACAAAACACAGGGGGCTCGTGGAAAATGACAAGAACAGAAACGTAATAGATTCGCTAGGCAACACAGCGGCGGCGGCGGCGGAGGAGGAGGACGGCGTCCTTGAGCTAGCTAGCGTGATAAATGCGGCGGCCAATAGGATGGATTGTAGCGGCGTAGCTCATTCCACTTAGCTAAATTGTATACCTGGGAGTGACATCCACAGTATATCTCTGACTGCATGCATAATAAAGCAGGGACAGAGCCGTCCCCCCGCCCCCCCTCACACTACTACAGGCAAATAAGCAGCTCTCATATTCTGTCTGAGCCTGAGCAATAAAGCTGCGGTACAGAGGAGAGCCGCCATCCCTCTCTGAGATGATCCACGATCATGAATAACTATGAAATATTCAGGACGAGAGAGAGAGAGATTCATCATGCTCCCATGAGCCTCTGGGTGGCTTTCTGATAATGTGGAGCCATGTGTTGCAAACCCACCACCACCACGCTCATATAGGAGCGTTCCGCCTCTCGTTTTGTGTGGACCGGCCCAGGTCATAGTTCCGTGGCGATGACTATCGTTACAAACAGTGGGACAGGCTGTGTGTATAACATTCAGACCAATCAGAGTAGAGGATACAGAGAGGTCCATGGTGGACGTCAAGAGGGGTGTCAGTGGGGTAGGAAAGGGATGCTGTGGCCTGCCTTGATGTACCTACTGAACCATGTCGATAGCTCTTCCTCTGAAGCT
Organism: Nansenia antarctica; assembly: GCF_963989245.1. Taxonomy (NCBI): domain Eukaryota; kingdom Metazoa; phylum Chordata; class Actinopteri; order Argentiniformes; family Microstomatidae; genus Nansenia; species Nansenia antarctica. The sequence goes on from NC_137678.1 coordinate 13,330,899, forward strand.
CACATCAATAGCAAAGTGCTGGAGGAGGCAGAGAAAAAAAATGCATAAACGTGAATATTCATACTATTTTGAAGATTTACATTTACATTTTTGACATTTAGCAGACGCCTTATTCCAAAGCGACTTACAATCATTACATTTAACTAAGGAAGTGAATCATCAATTCACCAGTTCTAGCAGGAGGTGTAATCTAGCTTAGGCCAGGGGCCACTGGCAGTCGTCGTGAAAAAGTCCTTTTTTTTTTATAGATACTGAAGAGACAGTACAAGGGGGGTAGTAGAGTCTTAGTAGGCATAGTATAGGGGAAACGCAGGTGTCTCAGGAGACGTAGTGCTGGGGGGTGGTAATGTCACAGGAGGAGCAGTTAAGGTAAGAAGAAGAAGAAGAAGACGTAATGTTACATTGATTAACTGCTGGATTTTGGGAGGTTGAAACTAGCGTCAGGGTCAATGGCATTTAAATTCTGTCATTTCAGAAAGTGAACTGAAATTCTGATTCTAATTCCACATTTTCCACATTAAAAAGCATAGAGGACATTTGGAATTGGAATTGGAATTGGAATTTTCTGCCTGAGTCGACTGAATTGGAAATGGATTTGACCCCCAACCCTGGATGACACTGTAGGAGGGAGGACATTGGCCCACAGTAGCTCACCGTGGCATACTGTGGCATGATGGCATCTCTCACCAGGTCAATAGCTTCCCTCTGGAGACATCAATAGCCCAGGCCCGGGGCCGGGAAGCTGTGTTCACACCTCTTTACTGAGGAAGTGATGCAGACAGGAGACAGAGAAACCACTGCAGTCTTCCCAAGGTAAAATAGACACTTAAAGTACAGTCCACAGGGTTCCCATACCTTCTGAAACATCAAATTCAAGCACCTTTCAAGGACTTTCAAGACTCAATTCCCTCAAATTCAAGGACCCAACACGGCACAGTTTGAGACAGATCGAGATGAGAATTTAGGAACTATCCGCTCACAGACAACAATTAAAAAGAGAGAGAGAGAGGAGAATTCAAGCACTTTCAATGACCCATGTCTATTTTCAAAAACTTTTAAGACCTTGATTTATTTTTTCTCAAATTCACAAACTTTCAAGGATTTCAAGGACCCGTGGGAACCCTGAGTACATTGTGACATAAAACCAGTAGTGAGATACATTTGTAGTGTTTCCTGTAATGAAATGAATTACACGTCAGCATATTGTGTTATTGTGTTACATGAAACACGTGGTTGGTTAAGAACATAATCTGAGAGTGGTGTCCTGGGGATAGGAGTCAAACCCAAACTCAAATGAAGGTACAGCAAGAAAAGGTCAAATCTCTGCACTGTTACAATCTAGCTGATGGATCTCCCTCACCCTCTAAGCACTAGTAGGCTTTCAGTATTTCTTAAAAATGTAAACATACAACACTAGTGCCCCGTTTGCCAGCTAAATCACAGTTGCTGCTACTAGTGAGGTAAATGTCACCTGTAACGTATCCGTTTCCGCCTCCTACGACGTGGACGAGGGGTTGGATTTTAGGAGGCAGTTTATTAGGCATAAATCAAAAACATACAATATTAGAATATACAATACATAAATATATTTACAAAAACATACAATATTAGAATATACAATTACACTTGACCGGTTTGGCGTATATGGCGTGTAACCGGTCATGCTGGATGATGTTGCAGGCAGCATAACGTTGGTCTCCAGACTCTTTCACATCTGTCACATGTGCTCAGCGTGAACCTGCTCTCTTCTGTGAAGAGAACGGGGAGCCAATGACGAACCTGCAAATCCTGGTGTTATCTGGCAAATGCCAATTGAGCTGCATGATTGTCCTAGGACCCTTACTGTTCTCCCTCTATGCCAAGTCTCTTGGCTCGGTAATCTCCTCACATGGGTTCTTCTACCACAGCTAGGCAGGCGACACTCAACTCTTCCTGTCTTTCCCCCCCTCTGACCTACATGTGGCAACACGTGTCTCTGCGTTTCTCGCTGACATCTCTGCATGGATGTCAGCCCACCACCTCAAGCTCAACCTTAAACAGGACTGATCTACTCTTCCTCCCTGGGAAAGCCTGCCCTCTCCAAGACCTCTCCATCACAGTCGAGAACGCTGCTGTAACCTCCTCCCAGAGAGCCAAGAACCTTGGAGTGATCCTGGACAACTGTCTATCCTGTGCGGAGAACATTGCAGCGACAGCACGCTCCTGCAGATTCTTTCTCTACAACATCAGAAGGATTCGTCCATCCCTCACCAGAGAAGCAGCTCAACTCTTTGTCCAGTCACTGGTCATCTCCCGCCTTGACTACTGCATAGGGTTGGGTATCGTTTGGGTTTTATCCGGTACCGGTACCTAACCGATACTTTAAAAACGGTACCGGTACCGAAACGGTACTTAATTCGGTACTTTTGATTTTTAAAAATGACATAATATATATATATATATATATATATATATATATATATATATATATATATATATATATATATATATATACAGTATAATAACACGGTCGACAACATTAAACAGCTTTTCACTTTTTTTATTGCTGAGGCACAATATATATTAGTTAAATATACACTCAAATTAAAATAAATGAAAATAAAACTCCTGAGCCTTGGGGACTCCATTAAGCTGGGGGTGCCTATCGTTGGTACTGATGTCGAATACGAGTACACACTTGTTCGGCAGCCCCTCAAGGACATCAGAATATTCTTAGAAAAGGGATCTAGTGAAGAGGCCTGCATAGCCCCCAGAACCAAGAAGACCAAGAGGAAATATAACTCTGATGAACTGGAGCCCTCCACCTCGTCAAAATCCAAACTCTGTTGCCGCTCAGCTACTACTACTCCCCTCCCCCTCTCTGGTCCATGATGACATGACGATTGATTTTTCAGGTGCACTTTCAAGTAGGGTTGGGTACCGAAAATCGGTACCGGTATATACCGGTTACTTTACATTCGGGTTGCGCAAGCTGTCAAACACGGTGCACCCTCCTACCCTTAAATGTATCCCGTGCGTTGCCAGGTGTTTCATCAAGTTAGATGTGTTCCCTGCTTTACACGCGAATGATTTTAAGCATTTTGACTCCAAACTTACCTTTCCTACAAACTTCGCGTCGTTTTCGTCGAGTCGGGTGAAATGCAGCCACACTTTAGAACGCTTCATTAGGGCCTTCGGCATTCTCGGTGACCTCGTAGCTAGGCTAGCTAGCGAAATTCGATAATATGATGATGATAATAATAATAATAATAATAATAATAATACAATTCAGATAATATAATAATTTAGTATATATGCTTTCACTCACTCTTCTTAACTCGTAACACAACTGCTCAGCTCACTACCACGACACGCACTGAGTGGAAATTTAACAGGCGATAAGACGGCACGAGTCACCAGTTGACTGTTGCATGACACCGGACACCAGGGGGCGAGATAGAAAAGTACCGAAATGAGGTACCGAAATCTCCTTTGCAATTCGGTACGGTAGATACCGAATGTAAAGTAACCGGTATATACCGGTACCGATTTTCGGTACTCAACCCTACTACTGCAACGCACTCCTGGCCGGGCTCCCTGCCTCCCCCATCAGATCTCTGCAGCTCACCCAGAATGCTGCCGCCCATCTGGTTTTCAACCTCCCCAAATTATCTCATGTTACGCCCCTCCTTCACACCCTTCACTGTCTCCCGATAGCAGCTCATGTCAGATTCAAGAGCCTGGTAGACCATAATTGTAAGTCGCTTTGGAATAAGGCGTATGCTAAATGCTATGCTAGCATCAAGACCATGCTACAGGGCATCGCGACAGATATAGGTGGAATGAAAAGAAGCCTTGATTCCCTTCAGACAACGGTTCAACAGCTTGGCGGTAGAATTACTGAGGCTAAAACTTGTATTTCCACTCTGGAAGATGAATGCAAGACAAGGGAAGTAACGGTAACTCAAGTCGTGAAAGATGTGGCACAACTCCAGGAAACAGTGACATATATGGAGGACGCAGGACTTCGTAACAACGTTCGTATAGCTGGTGTGTTGGAAAACTCAGAGAAAAAGGACATGGATGCATTCGTGCGCACATTGTTGAAAGAGGGACTAGGCTTGGACCTGGACGGAGGTTTTGAGATCGAACGAGACTGTTTGCACAGCAAACCTTCTTGTGATGGCACGTATGGATGTGCCATCCTGGGGGAGCTGGATTACCTGTGCAACCTGAATGGGCTGGAGGTAGCGCCTCATGTTACCAGTAGTGACAAGGGCACTAGCAAAAAGCTAAACTGGAGAAAAATCTGTCAGGAAGGATAAGGAGAGAGAAATGGTCTGTGGCCACCACCTGCATAACCATTTACTTTTTGGGTAAAAAAAAACAGTCTTGCTGTTGCCTCTCCTGTTCACCTGTTGTCGTTTGATTCCCACGTTTGTTTGGAAACACCTGGGAACACCGGGGATGCAGTTATGGAGTTATTAAGCCAGAAAATGCGTCTCTCTCTCCCGCTGCGCGCATGACCTTGTCTGGATGTATTAAATTCATTGCATGAAAACGAAACTGTGCGTTATTTCCCGAACTTTCCAACCCTGCTTAGCTTCCGAAGTCGGACGAGAGAATAATGTCACCGATCATCCATATAGAACAACCACCTCCACACGCTGCCGGCGAGCGAGACTGCCCTGCCCGATCGGACCCTTTTTCGGGAGCGGGGAACATAGGACCCTCTTACATGTCATTGATTTGCCTTCCAATTGTACAGTCAGACAGCGGGACCTTTGCTATTTCTTTTGCAGCTTGTGGGCCTAGCATGTTATTAACTATTACTGTGCATGCTGGCAATATTACGGACTCGGCTATAGTGTGTGGCTTCTTCGCCTTAGCAACAATTTTGGCTACGAGGTAACTAGCCTCCAATGCTTTCTCTGAAACTTTGGCGCACTTCATCATTACCTGTTCTGGACGGCTATGGTGACTTTTCATCCGAACAAAATATTCAGCATCCTTGCTAGCTTGTGATGGATGATCTGTTGTCAGTTTGTCATGTTCCATGATTCTGCTTGTTTGCTTGTTCATTGCTCTCGAAAATGTCTTTGCGCGGTAAATGAAAAAACAATGCAGGCTAATTGCAGACACACTGACCTTACGCTGAACCCGGTATTGACATTGTGACATGGGAAAGGGGCGCGCGAGACAGATTTTGATGATGTATTGCATTTATTTATTTATATACATATTTATTTATTTATAGATTTATTCATTCATTCATATGAACGTCAGAATATATAATTATTTGACGGCACCCCTGAAGACGCCAGGCGGCGCCCCAGTGTGCCGCGGCACCCCGGTTGAGAAACGCTGATCCAGACTACTGCCGCCCGCCCCCAAACAAGGTGCGCAAAGTTAGCTGAAAAAGTTTGCAGGGAAACAGTCTCCATGGAAATGGAGAGTCTGACTTGAGTGAGCCGAGGTAATTAGTACCATAGTACCCCATTGTGCCTCCAACAATGAAAACAACACACTCCTCTGTGTTGTTGTTAGGTAACTTAAAGTAAGTGTTTGAATAATAAACTGCCAGTGAAGGTATGTTCAGAGCCAACGGCTTGTTTCCTTGACACTTCACCGGTGACTCAGTCTTTGTTGTTGTGAATGTAAACAAACTGCAGAAGAACCAATCAAACGCAGATTATTCAAAACACTTCTTTTTATATTGCTCGCTCTCCTATAGAATTCAAGGTTTCTTCTTTATTGTTAGAGGTCAGGGAATATCTTGAAAATGATTGTACAGTGTGTGTGTGTGTGTATGTGTGTGTGTGCGTGTGCATGTGCGTGTGCATGTGCGTGTGAGTGTGCCCGTGTGTGTGCCTGTGTGTGTGTGAGTGTGTGAGTGTTGTTATGCTGTTAAATAAAGTTGAGGAAATTGATCTGGACCTGAAAAAAGCCAATAGTATTCAATGGTTAGGGAAAAGAAAGTTTTTCGTCTCTAGCATTTGTTTTTGCCATAGAACCAATGCCTACACATATGAACCGAACGAAGAGTTCACTATGAATAAATAAGAGCGATGAATAGACAGTCAGAGGCATGGGAATGTGAATAGATAAGTGGCTCGCCCTCAGTTAAAGATTTACTGTTCCAGCAAACGCACACCAAGAGCATCTGCCAGGGTCTGAGTCAGGTCCCCTGTCTGGTTCACAACGTGAGACTGTGTAATAGAGCTACAGCAACATCAGTCTCTGACTGTGGAGTCAGGGTGTATCTGGGTGTGTAGTGATATAGAGCAGAGGGGCTAGTTAAAACCAGGCAGAGGTTAAAGTGTTCTCACATCAAGAGAAAAAAGTCAATCACACAACATCCAGCTAACCTAAGATCATTCTAGTGTACCGCACCTGTAGAGTCTCAATAGAGAAAGAGTGTGTGTGTGTGTATGTGTGTGTGTGTCTGTCTGTCTCTGTCTCCGTCTCTCACTCTCTCTCTCCCTCTCTCTCTCTCCTCTCTCTTTCTCGCTCTCAACTCCCTCGCTCTCTCTCTCTCTCTCTTTTATAATGACACACACACACACACACACACACACAAACACACACACACACACACACACACACGCATGCAAAGTGGCCCTTGACACAGATTAACAACATTTCTAATAGCCCTCACATTGGGACAATATCATCAGTACTCCCAGTGTCCACTCTTCAGTGGACAGTGTTAATGGTGCGTACGGCCCTCCTCAGTGGTCATAACCGTCCACATGTTGACATCTAATGAGGATTACTGAGATTCTCCTCACGTCCTGTGTGTGCAGGCGTCAGTCAGCATCGTCCTCTCTCAGAGTCAGGAGGGGCTTTAACACTACAACAGCCGTGCCTATTTTACCTACTAGTAGAGCCGCCTTGGGGTCAAATAGACCCCCTTTTTAGAATGTAAATCTGCTATTTACACACAGAGATCACTAGAGTGCGCTTCTTTTTTTAGCCTGCCTCCTCCACAGAAAAACTGCAAAACATCTTTATACTATCTTATCTTGAATTGATTTTGAAAATGGAAGGATACTGGGTGGTAGAACGCACATATCTAGGAAAAGTCATGAAAGGAGGGTCCTGAAATTTGATTGAGTGCAAAGATATTTAAAAAAGTTTACTCACAGGGGTCACCGTGACCCCTCATGGCTCTTCTAGTGTTAAGAGAACGTAATATGCCAGCTAGCATTCCTCTTTAGCCTGGACCATCTAGTGTAAACTCACCTGAGCCCTGCTTCAATCACGGGTGTATTAGTTTGGAACAGAGCTGAGCTGAGATTGACCTGGACGGAGCAATGTCATTGGATGTTTACATTCCAAGAACCGTCCTCCACATGGTTCAGAGAAGGTTGTTTGTTGTTATTGGTGTTGTACCGAGCGGGACTATGTTGCAGAGTTGTAGCCTATGCTAGCTTGCAACATTGTCGATAACGGAAGAAAACTGAATTCATTGTATTTGCAGCTCTGCCCCAAGCAAGGTATTTGATTGGTTTAACATGTCGCAAGGCATCACTCATTTCAAACGGGTCTCTCTCTCTTTCCACTCTTCCACTTTGTAGCGACTTTCTGCAAAGGATTTCCCCGAGGCTTGACTTGATGATTCAAATGTTCCAGCAGTATCCAAGAAGTCAGGATACTGTATAAGGCACAGATACAATACAGTATGTCAAGTCAAGTGTATTCTAAAGTGCATTTCACAGCACAACAACACTGTTGAAGACATGGAACAAAACAATACAATTGTGTGGTGTATAAAACGAGTGTTTATTAAAGTGTTTATTAAAAAAAACAAGGAACGTGTTCGTTGTTCCACTCCAAGGTAGCCGGAACAGAATGAGAGCGGGTGCTCTTTCTTCCTAGCCTCCTCTGCTGCTCCTGACAACCAGGAAGCGTCCAATCCACATGCACCTCCTCATCCCCCTCCCCCCTCCCTCTCACAGCAGGGGCTCTTGGAAACCCTGGAGATCAGGAGGAGCTCTGTGGAATGGATTTGGAATAGAAACGGTAAGCTATCCAGTAGACGATAGCATCCCCCCACAACCTCACTCTCTGTCTCTCTCTCTCTGTCTCTCTGTCACTATGTCTCTTTCTCTCTCTCCCTCTCTCTCTGTCTCTCTCTTTCCATCATCACATCCTCTATTACAGTATGGTACGGCAGCACAGACAGTCAAACGCGGATCAAACTACAGCGGATTGTTAAAAAGGCATCCAAAATGTGCCCCGCGGTGGCGTAGCGGTCTAAGCACTAGCCACTAGTGCAAGCTGCCCACCGGGGACTGGGATCGAATCCCGGTCTCGCCAGACCCGGATATGGCCGAGGCACACAGGGAGCGGCATATTGAGCGGCCGCTCCAGAGGGCGGTATAGGACTATTTCCGGACAAGGATCCGTCGCGCAACAGCGCCCCCGGGGTGCCGGAATAACGGTGCTGGGCTCGAGGAGCCAGTCAGCTAGTCTGCCTGGCGATCTCCTCTGGGGCTGCCGGCCACGGGGTCGTGCGGCGGATCCTACGCAATAGGCAGGGGATAATTGGATGCTAGGTTGGGTTCAATTGGATACCAAATTGGGTGAAAAAGGGATAAAATCTGAAGAATTTTTTTTTAATAATAATGAAAAAAAAAGGCATCCAAAATCATAGGCAAACCACTTCCCTCAGTTGAATCTCTGCACACCCACAGAACTGTAAAACGGGCAAAGAAGATCACCTCTGACCCCTCACATCCTGCTCATCACCTCTTCCAGCTCCTCCACTCACGGAGGCGCTACAAGTCATTGTCCACAAAGACTAAACGGTTCACCAACAGCTTTTTCCCCATAGCCATCAGGACTCTGAACGCCTCCCTCTAGCCCCCTCCTCACTGTCATAACCAACATGCATACGATTGTCTGTTGTGTTTTTTTTGTCTGATGTTGTCTATTGTGGACTTCTTTGTTTTTGTCATCTGTGTGCTGCAGAGATCAACATGCTGTACCGAGAACAAATTCCACCGGCTGTGGTCGTGTGGCTAATAAACAATCTATCTATCTATCTATCTATCTTCTCTCTCTCCCTCTCTCTCTCCCAACCCCCCCACCCCCACCTCTCTCTCTCTCTCTCTCTCTCTCTCTCTCTCTCTCTCAGGGACTAACTAGTTCCATTAACATTACAAATTAATATTGAATATAACCTTAAAGAAAAATGTGCTCTCTTTATGTTGTTTGAAATATGGCAGTTGATGATCTCTCTATTAAAGTATAAAGTGCCATACTCTGCATAGTGAACCATAATGTTGTGGATTGCAACTGAGATGAAGGGAAACCGAGATAAGATAAGTACGAAATTAGGTTCCATCCATCAAACAGATCAGATTATCAATTTGCGGAACATTGTTCTTTTAGCATGGAGTGGCTTGTCCCTCTTGCTTTGATGCTTGTCGAGATGCAGTTCTCAACAGCCAGACATGATAAATGGTTTCTGTTACACTAGAAATCACCAGAAAAACCTTTTGTCTCTCACCTCCTCTCTCCCCCATGCTAATAGCTATTCACAACGTCTCTTGTCAACCCTCTCTTTCATGTCTGCTGTTTTATCTTCTGTTCTTCCTCAGGTAAGCTCCTTTTTATTTAATGATCAAAAACTCAAATGTTTCCATCCCCAGTATTGCTCCAGTAATAATACCCATCATGCAACAGCATCAGAAGAGTTAACATATTTTAACTGTGTGTGTTGTGCTCAAACATGGACTGATTTAAATGGGTTATCCTCTGAAGACTTCAAAGGAGGCTCAAAGCTACTGTATATGACAGCCTAAGATCCCAAATAGCTGTTCTCACACACATTTTTCACTGGGATTTCACTCTCATTAGACCTTGAGTATAGTAGCATATTGAATGTTTATAGTTATGTGGCAGTTGTGTTAGTGATCCAAAAATCTATGAGAGAAATGTGTGTGTGTGTGTGTGTGTGTGTGTGTGTGTGTGTGTGTGTGTGTGTGTGTGTGTGTGTGTGTGTCTGTGAGTGTCTCTCTCTCTCCTCATCAGTGCAGGACAGGCTCATCAGTGGATTATTCCCCATAGTACGGTAGCCTGAGCTGTTCCACCATCTTTTATTTTGTTTTGGGTTTTTCTTTTCTTTTTTTCTTTTTCTTTTTGGGGGGCGGGGGGCGGGGGGGGTTTGGATCTTGTTTTTAGTTTTTTGTACAGTGTCCTTGAGTTTGAGAGACACACTTTTAAATCAAATAAGAAGAAGAAGAATTATTATTATTATTATTAATATGAACATTGTTGTTATTGTTATTATTATTGTTGTTGTTGTTAATAATATTAATAATAATAATACCCCTAGGCATACTAGCTCTTTTCTAGAACGCTGATCCGTGCAGGAGAGAGATTAAAATGTCTAGTAGACAGAGAGAATAAGCACAGGTTTTAATGTCTTACAAGTGTTATTGGATTTGTTGGAGTATGAATAAAGATGTGTCTGGTCTACTTCTCAGCCCTTCAGCAAACGCAATCTGAAATTCTAATGTGATTACCTGTTTCATATTTGCTTGCACGCCTCACAGCACTAAGAGAGAAACCTTTTTGATTCGAATAAAGTGTGTGTTCTCCCGCTCCAAGATTAGCTCAATTCCTGTCCTATACACTTCCTCTGTCTTTATTCAATCAATCACAAGCTGTGATCTATAAAGGAGGAGGATGCCTAAGGGGTCCTCTGTGTGTTTAATGAATATATTCAGAGGTGACCGCTAATTCTGCCCATGTCAATTATCAGAGAACAGGGTGAAGACAGAGAACAATTAAACGAGAGGAGGTGTCCATTTTGCCAAACTCCTGGGAGACTCGTCGCCTGAGGGATGTCCTGTCAGTCAACGGAAGTTAAAACAGCACAGCCAGAGAGAGAGAGGGCTGGAGAGAGACAGCCAGAGCATCCAGGGCAGAGGGAAAGGTCTCTATAGCTGGAGAGAGAGAGCAACCAAGCTGAAAAAAGTCCCAGAGACAGGCAAGGGCTGTTGAGGCGTTCCCAGAACCACTCCCGGACGCTCCAACGTTCTTCTTTTAAGCTGTATCTGGAATGACATGAGTGGCGTCATGCCGTATGCAGTCCTGGTATGTGTCAACACGAGTCAACTGTTGCACGGGTGAATAGGTGACTAGAGAATTGGAAAGATTCTGCGCGGCATTGCAGAGCAAATGCCTTCATCGCAGCTCTTGTCAAGTTAGTTGTTGTTAGCTTACGCCGGCTATTGTGACAACTGCATGACAACTGTTCCATTGGAATGGATGTTGTGCGCTGGAGAGTTCAAGTGAAGAGTCACCAGAGATTGTACATTTATATAGGTGAGAGAAAGGGAGAGAGAGAGGGAGAGAGAGAGAGCGACAGAGAGTGCAGGAAACCCTTCTGGTTGGGTGAACTGTCGTGAACCCTGGATTGACCTAGCACTACCTGTCACATCCTATAACATGTAAGCAATTATCTCTGCTACTGCACACATGGGATGGTTGGAGGGGGAGAGAGAGAATCTGGGAGAGAGAGAGAGAGACAGAGAGAGACAGAGGCCACATCTGGATGCATGTTCTCCCTCAGGTACAACTCTGTTGTCGCAGACACGAGGCGGGAGAAGACGGGAAAAAGAATCTCCTCCCCGCCGTGTTTACTCCCCCTTGTCTGTCAGAGAGGGTCGGTCCCGAAGCCAATCAGAACGCGTGTTATTGAAGGGGAGCAGTCCCAGCGGGAGCAATTACACGGCCAGTCCCATTTCATTTCATTTCATACAGTCAGTGTCGCTCTGCTCTGCTCTGCTCTACTGTAGCCTGAACAATGAATGGATGGCCATTTCACAGCGGAGAAGAGGACACTTGCTGAGGGAGGGGGGACAAAGAGGATGGAGACGAAGGATGGTCAGAGAAAATGGGAAAAGACAAAGTGGTTTTCAAAGAGCGAGAGGGAATTATTTCCCCGATTTCGGATGTTCTAAGAGCTTGAGATCCTTCACAAGGTGAACGATCTGTCTCAATATCAAGTGCGTGTGAAGCTTGGAATCCCATTCAGGTCACGATGTGAGTGTCTACTTGATTATGCTAGTGAGGTGGTGGTTCTTGAGGAGATGAAACCAATCTCAGCCTTAATAACAGGAGAGAAGGAGTCTCATAAGAGGCCTGTAAGTGGGACTAGTGGGGATTGAACACAGGTCTCCCACATGGAAGACCCAAGCATCTACCATCAGGCCAAGAGGACAACCTCAAGGTAGTGGTGAGGGCAGCTGTGGCTAATGATTGCAAGGTTGGCAGATCGGCGGTTTGAGTCCCGGATGGCCACATGTCCTTGGGCAACACTGAACCCCAAATTGCTCCCAATGAGTGGGCCGGCGCCTTGCATGGTAGCTTGCCGCCATTGGTGTTGGAAGGCTGTGAGTTAAAATGCCGCCTGAAACACCACCACTATGTAAACCAGCTCCTTCCCTTCTTGTGATTTTTTTTTTCTAAAAGTGTTTTTTTTTCCCTTTCCTAACACCAGGGGAGCCACCCCTCCTAAATTTCGTTGTTTGGTACCTGTACTGTAGCAATGGCAATAAAGTCCATTCATTCATTCATTCATTCATTCATTCATTCACTAGTGTGCCCTTGAGTAAGGCACCTAGCCCTCAGTTACTCCAGGGGCAATGTCCCTGTAATTCGTAATTGTAAATCACTTTGGATTAAAAGTGTCACAAATAAAAATAAATAAATAGAGGTCTGAGGGAGACAGTTGAGTTGACAGTCTCAGCAGTGATGTTGTTTTCTGAATAGACGATGACGACTAAAAAGAAAGAAGTCTACCCAACGCCGTCAATTTAGTGCAAGCTACCACCGATCAATCAAAAACTCTGCTACCCCCCCACCCCCCCTTGACGAAACGTGGGCTGGACTAAGCCCCCAATGTTTCAAGATCCTAACAACAGCGCTGTGTCTCAGGCAGGGCTATAGCACTTCATCACAAGAGTAGTGTGTCCCCCAGAACCACAGTAGTACAACTCCCCAGATCCACCCAGTAGGGAGCTGCTGGAGGAAAGTACCTAGTCATGATTGTAAACCTAAGTGGGGTGACAGAGGTACAATGTGAGAAAGCGAAGATAAGGCAAACTCTAGATAAAAGGCAAAATGAGAAATCCTCTTTGCCGTGATTCAGCACGGCACATCATCAGCCACGAGATTATGTGACTGCGGGGGAAGTTAATGACGATGTGACAGCGGATACTAACGGTGGAATATTGTGTGTCTCCTCACACTTCCTACGGCGAATAGGCTGTTGGAGCCTCGGTATTTCTTTATTTGTTTATTTAAAAGGGACAATGGACAGTCATCGACTCTCCCTGAATTAACTGGGTAGCTAAATTACATTAGCAGTCCCATCAGCAGGTAAATCCACAGGGGAAATACGGCCTCAGGTGTTATAAACAGTTTAAAACAGAACTACAGGACATAGAAATATCACATAAAACAGAACTACAGGAAATAAAAACATCACACTTTACACTCGAGAAAACATGACATCAAATATTACATCATAAAAAATAAAAAATATATGGTGGAAGTGTCTGCCGGATAGAGACTAGGATCAGAGGTATCAGGGAATTGCTGAGGTTAACTTAAACTTTAAGCGTTAAACGTTAACTTTAAAGCTGTAATGTGTAAACAAGTCGATAAGTCGATCGTTTAACGATCTGATCAGTCATCGTCTTGCAAACTTGATATTGGCCAAACTTGGTTTAATCTCAATCGCTCTCGGCAACTTGTAAGTATGAGATGAATCTACAGAGCTCTTTAACAACCAATGTGGAAGAGCAACCTTTTTTACGTGTGACTCTATTTACAAGTTCCATTCATGTACAACAAACCTGTGAATTAGTACTTTGAAGTCAATCTGAAATTAAACATCTTGCGTCCACTGCATAAGGCCCACACATCGTCAGCTCAAATCTACTAATGATCGTCCTCGTGGATTACCGGCGTGCACCATTCCGACTGTGTCCTTACTCGCTTTCGCTAACGTGAAGCTGCTCTATCCCAAAAATAAATCTATCCAGCAGCCCCAGAGATAAGCTATGAATCATAACAGGCCCAGTTCTCCTTATTGAAAACCACAACATGTGCTTAACAGACCGCAGCAAACAATAGCCAAAGCCTCTAAAATAATTGGAAGTCTGCGGCAGTGGAGAGAGAGAGAGAGAGAAATAGAGAAGCAATCGATTGGCGGGGGGGGGGGGGGGGGGGGGGGGCAGGCTTTATAAGCTTTCCTGATCATCTCCTTGTTCATAGTCTTAAAAGATCACCCTGGTGCCTGAATAGAGGAATGGGTTGAAGATACTTCCACAGGATCACTCCTGGCATTGCTGCGTCTCTGAAATGGAGTTGTATTAAATCTCAAGGCAAGGCAAGCACACAGACAGACAGTATCTACCTTTGAGACAAGCATTAGAAACAAACTCAATAGAGTAGTGTCTGCACTGTGTCGCAGGGTAGAAATGAACAGCTCTGTGTGTGTGTGTGTGTGTGTGTGTGTGTGTGTGTGTGTGTGTGTGTGTGAATTAATGGCTTTATGTGGAGGGCACCAAAATCCCCTTCAATACACACATACTGTACACAAACACACACAGCAACCTGACAGTTTTGCAAGCTCATAGTATTGCTCATAGGCACCAGTCTAAACCCCCCCACACACACCACCACCACCACCACATCAACTGGCAAACGAACCACTCATCGCCCTCACTCTGATACCAGCTTCATTACAGCCAACTTATACACATTCCTGCAGATCTCCTCATTACATTTGGATTAGAAACAGTGTTACATTTACATTTGTTTACATTTTTGGCATTTAGCAGACGCTTTATTCCGCTGGTGGAATGAGCTTCCCACGGCTGTCAGAACTGCAGAGTCACGACCCATCTTCCGTCGGAGACTGAAGACCCATCTCTTCAGGTTACACCTTAACTGCTCCTCCTGAGACATCCACTACCCCCCAGCACTGCGTCTCCTGAGACACCCGCTTTTCCCCTTTACTGTGTCCCCTAAGACTTCTACTGCCCCCTTATGCTGTCTCTCTGTTCTCCACTGTCTATAGATATATAAAATAAAATAAAAAATAAAAAAACGTTTTCCTTCTATCACTGAGACTGCCAATGACCCCTGGCCTGAGCTAGATTACTCTTCCTGATACGACTGGTGGATTGACGATTCACTTGTTTAGTCAAATGAATTGATTGTAAGTCGCTTTGGAATAAGGCGTCTGCTAAATGCCAAAAATGTCAAATGTAAAAGTGACAATCAATACATTAGACTAAGGAAGTGAATCATCAATTCACCAGTTCTAGCAGGAAGAGTAATCTAGCTCAGGCCAGGGGCCACTGGCAGTCATCGTGAAATTGTAGTACATCCCCACTGTCAGAGCCTGGGGTCTGAACCCTCCCTTCAGCATGACGGACAGGGGGGGGGGGGGGGGGGGGGTGAGCCATGAAGCGACCAGGACTCATTGTGAAATGTCACCCACCGTCCCTTGAGGTCTGTAGAGGCGCTGCAGTCAGAGAGAAGATGAAACATCCCATAATAAACAGACAGAATGATTGAACACACCGACAGACCGTCTTCTTTAATGCACACCTGACATTTAAAGAAATGTCAAAAGTTTGTCGTCAAAAAGTTTGTTACCTGTTTGGAAGCCCGGTGGTTCTGATGCCAAGAGGGGATCGATTAATGGTTGAATGTCTTGCTGGCTGGTTTTGTACATTTGGATAGGTCAAAACCTAGAATAAGCCAAATAAAGATGTTGCTGTTTTATCTTACTTTTAGGCCCAATCCAATTGGAATCCCCTGCAGTAATGAAAGCACCCTCTCTCTGGGTGTGCAGTTTGTCGGTTGCTAATGGCAACATGCAGTTCTTTCATAGCGAGCTTAGCATTAGCATCTGGGGCTACGTAGGCTGCGCTAATGATAACAGCAGAGAACTCTCTGGGCAGGTAAAACGGTCTACACTTGATCGTCATGTATTCCGGATTGGTAGAGCAATGACTCTCAAGGATGGCAGTGTCCGTGCACCAAGTTGTGTTGCACATAAATGCACAGACCACCGCCTTTTGCTTTACCTGAGTTCTCTGTCGTTCTATCAGCTCTGAGAAGGTCCCGTCCCTGTTAGCGTAGCAGCGTTGTCCGGAACGTTGTTGTTTAGCCAAGTCTCAGAGAAAACCATCGCGTTGCGGTCCGTCATCCTCTTCTGTGTGGAAATCCATCATCCTTAGTAATTAGGGTTAAAATGTCTCACCTAGTAATGTGATTCACATGGATTGGATGATTAATGGGTAATGTGTTGGGGGGTTTTGAAAGGAGTAGTAGGGCATAAGTTTAGGTTCGAAATGTCACATTCGATATTCCAAACAACAACATCCTCCCTAATACTGTATTAAGATACCCCCCCCCCCCCATTTCTGCATGTGCACACATTTAGAAGAGGCAGTGACCCGAGACAGAAGGCAAAAATGGGTGAGTCCACTCCCCTAGAGCACGTAATCAGCCATGAGTGGTCATTTGACCCCTGTGAGTAATTTTCTTTTTTATATCTTTGCACTTGATCAAATTCCAGGACCCTCCTTTCATGACTTTTCCTAGATATGTGCGTTCTACCACCCAGTATCCTTACATTTTAAAAATCACATCAGGATAAGCTAAAGCTAGTTTGCTGTTTTTCTGTGTAGGAAGCAGGGTAATTTACAAGCGGCCAACTAGTGGTCGTTGTGTGTATATAGCAGCTTGAGCATTGTAAAAGAGAAGCTGAAGCGGTTCTTTTAGTAGGTCAAAAGGCACGGGCTGTTCTAGTGCTAGAACACCCCTGGACACTAACATCATGTCTGTTCTGTACACACAGCGTATTGCACCTGACATTTCATTTTAGAAAGCACTTTTCTCTACCAAAACACCTCTCCTTGATTGCTACTGATGAGAACATTCATACAATTTAAAACATTCGAAAGCTTTTAGAAAGCTAGAGCAGTAATCATTCACAATAAAAGCAGGAAATTGATGTTTCAAATAATGACATTACAGTCATGTCGTCTAGTTTCACTGTGCAAACTTGTGCGGTATGCAGAGCCTGACTGACGGCTTTCTTTCCTTTGTAGCTAATGAGACGCTGGGCTGATTCAGGCACTAAGACGTCATTTTTAGAACTGAGAAACCTGGCAGAGAACTCCTTCCCTGCTTGCCAAGAACACAGAGCGGTCCTCCGCATCCCTTCTCTCCCAAACACGTTGTCTTCCTCTGAACAGCATGCAGCCTTCGCTAAGCATGCTAGACGACAGATAGGCTGATAAGAACACTGGTGTCAGGTGGGACCTCTGCTGAGGCTGAGGATATGAAACGCCACCTCCCTGCTGTGTGTGTGTGTGTGTGTGTGTGTGTGTGTGTGTGTGTGTGTGTGTGTGTGTGTATGCGTGTGTGTGTGTGTGTGTGTGTGTGTGTGTGTCTACGTGTGTTTTTGAGTGTGTGTGTCTACGTGTGTGTGTGTGTGTCTACGTGTGTTTTTGAGTGTGTGTGTCTACGTGTGTGTGTGTGTGTGTGTCTACGTGTGTTTTTGAGTGTGTGTGTGTGTGTGTGTGTGTGTGTGTGTGTGTGTGTGCAACATGAGAGGACAATCACTTTCTGTCCCCTTTGATCAAACACAGATGACCTTGCTCACCGGCCTAGATGGTGGTAGATGACGCTAACCAGCAGGTTCCTGCTTTTTATAGACACAAATATCACTCCCTCCCAAGATAAAGAGAGAGGGAGGGAGAGGGAGGAGAAAGAGGGGGGCTCTTTCTCTCTCTTTCTTCCTCCCTCTCTCTTTATCTTTCCCCCCCCCCCCCTCTCTCTCTCTTTCTTTCTTTCTCTCTCTCTCTCTCTCTCTCTCTCTCTCTCTCTGTCTATCCCTATTTATCCTTGTGGGTCAGTTCATTTCCATTCCAAGCGCTCCTCCACTGGTGAGTGAAAGCCCTGATTGTGTGTAGAGCTGATAGAGGCAGAGACAGTCAGTGGAGCTCTTGTAAGTCTGTTTCTTCTGAGTTGGAGAGAAGCTTCCCTCAGGCTCTCTTACCTCTGTGGGTCTCTTCTGCAGGTGTTTGAGGAGGGAGAATTCCCTGGGTTCCCAGCAGATGCAGACAGCATTGTTTATGTTCAGGTAAACTAGCTAGTGGACCCATGAGGTGGAAGGATGTTTCCTTAACACTAGAACAGCCGTGCCTTTTTACCCTACTAGAAGAGCCGTCTCGCCCTCTTTTTCAATGCTAAGCTGCTATTTACACACAACGACCACTAGTTGGCCATTTGTAAATTAGCCTGCCTCCTACACAGAAAAGAACTGCAAATTAGCTTTATACTAGCTTATCCTGATGTGATTTTGAAAATGTAAGGATACTGGGTGGTAGAACGCACATATCTAGGAAAGGTCATGAAAGGAAGTGTACTGAAATTGATCGAGTTTAAAGATATAACATGTTTTTTTACTCACAGGGGTCAAATGACCCCTCACAGCTGATGAAGTGTTAAAGTGAAAGATGAGAAATGGAAACTCGAAAATGAAAAAAATAGAAATGTTGAACTCAGGTAGCTTCGCGGGATGGAGGCGAGAGTCAGTTCAGATGCCACGTGGCTGTCTAGACCGGACCACCAGCTTAACATTGTGGAACCAACTGCAACAAATTGTTCCCAGCCTTGAAAAAATGAAGCCGAACTTAATATGGGCTCTTTCATTCAAAACACAACAAATCAAATCCAGGGCAAATCCTCTAGGAATCACAATGACAAAAATTTTTCCGTTAAGGAAATGTTCTGCTTACATTTCTGCTTAGAAATAGCTAGAAATAGCTCTCTCTGGTTCATCCGGGGGATGTTTATGAAAGTGAAATGAAAGGCGGTGGTCTGCGTCTGGTGAGGAAGCAGACAGATAGAGACAGATGAGGGGGGGGGGGGGCCTCAGTGTCACCTCATTACTCTGATGGCTTTCACATTATTCCAGTGCCACATCCATGCTGAAAAATCAGCCAGTGCATCATACGCCTTGGACTCAGAGATCATCTCCATCCATCAACACTAAGGCCTGAGAGAGTAAAATAAGGAAACAGACACACACACACACACACACACACACACACACACACACACACACGCACACACCACACAAAGACACACACACACACACACGCACGCACACACACACACACACACACACACACACACACACACACACAAACAAAGACACGCACACACACAAACACACACACACACACACACACAAAGACACACACAGACGCACGCACACGCACACACACACACACACAAAGACACACACAGACGCACGCACACACACACACACACACACACACAAAGACACACACAGACGCACGCACACACACACACACACACACACACACAATCAAACACATTCAGCAGGGGGTTGGCGTGTCATTCCCAGAGCTGTGACAGGAGGCACACCCTGACGCCAGTGTTTTTAACAGCCTGTTGTTGTGAGGCTCAACGTGTAATCGAAGAGATGCATTTATGGAGAGAGAGACACACACACAGTCTCTAAACTGCTGGCAGCAATCAATTTCAGCCTTGCCAGGGACTCACTGTTTTGGCAGGAAATTAATTGTCTTCCACTATGAAAAAAAAAACTATACTGAGTGGAGAATTGATCTCATTGAAGCTGTCAATCACTTAACACAATGTCCTGTACACAGAACATGCAGATGACACCATTATTTGTCTTTGTCAAGTGGGTTCGGATTCCTGTCTTCAGAAGAATGAGAATGTTCAGCGACGTTCCAATGCGTTGTGCAGTGAAACGATAGAACGTTAGATCATTATACCTCGTCTGCCATTGGTCTACATTACTGTTGAGTTTCCCAGTTTCACAACTGCCGCAACTACAGAGATTCTTCGACATCATGGTGAATTGCAACCTTTTTGTTTTTGTCCAGGAACGGTTCTTATAATAGCTTCTCTGATCAGTCCACCGCTATTCCAACTCTAATTTGAACACATCACATTTTTCCACAGCGGATTGTTTACATTCAT
The DNA here is from genome assembly GCF_963989245.1 of Nansenia antarctica. Lineage (NCBI taxonomy): Eukaryota > Metazoa > Chordata > Actinopteri > Argentiniformes > Microstomatidae > Nansenia > Nansenia antarctica. The sequence goes on from NC_137678.1 coordinate 13,350,966, forward strand.
TCGCATATGGCCATGCATGGTGTGCTAGTAGAGAGTTTTTTTTATTTATTTTTTCCCCCAGAGATTGCACGAAAACACATTTGCGTTTGAAATGGAGGAAACCAGGAAAGCAAACATAAGAACACAGCAACATTAAGGCGAAAAAAAAAGAAAAGAAATGTGGATACCTTCCATCTCTCTATCTTCCCTCCGGGCCCTGTCATTGCTGCTTCTATTTATTTTGTGTTGCTATCGAATCAGGAAATCTGGAGGCTTAATGGTGCCCCCGGCAGAACGTGGTTGCGAGATTGATTCAATTCACGCCCCGATGCATTCTGGTATATCATTTATAGACCTTTCGGGTGCCTTCTTGTCACACAGTGCATGGCATAATTCCAGAAAAAAATATGAACTACAACTCAATGAGTTATCGATCCTACATTCTCCTTTTTGTTGATGAATGCGGTCTAGCTCTTTTAGCTCTCATGTGGAAAAACTCATCGAACACTCTCTAATCAGGTAGTCATGAATCGCATCGAGGAACCGCCCGCTGAACGTGAATGATCAAATGTGTTATCAGTGGATCTCTCGAGAAGATGCAGATATGGATATGGGGAACAAACATGTTCTGTGTATTGTGTATTGCGATGCATTTAGTTTGATTTTCCAATAAAAAAAACAATCGCACACACAACAACAAAAAAAGATATGGATATGGGACGTATGGAGGGGGGGGGGGGGGGGGGTTCATCAGTAGTACTATTATTACTATGTACGGTACAGTATTGCTTTTCTCTGATGGTAGCATATTCCACCTCCCCAGAGACGATCTTTGAGATTCGTTCGCTTTTATTTACAGCGAACAATGACAAGGTGACTCCGCTGGGGTGAAACGCTTACGCCTCTTCTCTCTGGAGTCGGCGGTGTCGTCTGGCGTTGTTGATCACATCTACGAACACATCGCGGCCCAGAGGGATGCCTCCATAATCTTGTCACTCCCCCCTGTAATATGTGGTGTGTGAAATAAAAACAGTTCCAGACTCCCCTCCCTTGTCAAGTCGTAATACATCATGTGTGAAATGAACTGCAAATCTAAGATGAATTTTTCCTAACAAATCAATACGTCATCTCAGTTCTTCCAGTAAATTTCTGTTATCACGGTCACAGTTTGCTTTCCATTAGACCTTGTTTATTATAGAAACACGTGTGTCGGATTCTAAATAGGAAAGTGTCAACCTGTCCGACATTGCTCATCCTTTGTGTTTGTTTTGAAAGAAAAATAAAAGTCACGTCACATTACTCTGTACTAACATTGGAGTGAGCTACAGAACACTTAGTTGGTGATGGATGATAATGCATGCCATGTATCAGAGGCTTCATCCAAAGCAACTCAAAGTAAGTGCTTACATGTTTTTTGTAAAACTGTTTGGTCCCACTGGGAATTGAACCCACAACCTAAGTCAAGCTCTTATATAAAATAAAAAAAGGGCTCCAAAATGGCTCTTTGGCTGTGGGAGAACCCTTTGACGAACCCTTATAGACCACAATAGAAACAACAAACCACAATAGAACAGGACATCACCCAGCCACTCAATCTGTACCTCGCCCCACTGCCATCTGGGTGTAGGTACAGAACACTAAGGTGCAAAAGGGCTCGCTTTGGCAAAAGCCTGATCCCTGCATGTGTAGTACTGTCTGTTGTCGTCTGTGTTATGTATACTGTACAGTGGTGTGAAAATGAATTTCCCTCTGGGGACATTAAATCTAATCTATCTTATGAACCTTATATGAAGGTAGTACTACCCAAGTTCTATCAGCATGTTAAATGTGCAACAAGAGGAGATAACACACTGGACAAGGTATACACCAACATCAAGCTTGCCTACAAGGCCAATATACAATGGCTAAAGCAGGTAGCACAGGTGTGCGGGGAGCAGGGGCGCCGCTAGAGATTCTGGGCCCCATGACAGAATATCATTTTGGGCCCCCCCACCTAAACCACCCATCAACCTAAACCCAGTTGAGGTTGATGAACTATTGATGCACTGCAAGAAATCCAATGATGGACATCTTTTGTAAATGTAATTTAAAATTACAGTTAATACAGGAATCAACAATTCAGCAAAGAAATCTCAACATTCTTTAACTTATTAAATTAAGACATGAACAACACAAGGACAAAAGTATAATTAAATGAAGATTGGAACCCAATTATAAAAGTATAAATCACACAAAAAGTAAAAAATATTTTACATTTACATTTTTGGCATTTAGCAGACGCCTTATTCCAAAGCGACTTACAATCAATTTGACAAACTTACAAAATATAATTTTAATGGGGTGGTATTGTGTCTAAATAAATGTAGATCTTGTAAAGATCAGTTGGCCATAATACTGTCAGGATTAGATCAATGAAGAATTACAGCAGAGAGATATTTACTGACTCAGCATTGCTTGTTTCACACAAAGACAAACGTGTCTTATACAAGAGGGAGCAACACAGACATGGTGCCAGCGAAATTGAATAGTGAAATGGTAAGATTTTTATTTTTACACTGCGGCAGTACTGTGGAATAGTATACCTGGAGAGCTAAAAACTATATCTAGCCTAATGCACAACGATTCAAGATAGGAGTAAAGAGATCAAATCAAAGCTAAACGCTGGCCCTTCTTAGTAGCAAAATCTTTAATAAGATCCTTGAAATCTAGTGATGAAGCCAACTTGCTATGCTGCTGTCATTGTCCTTTGTTACTTCTTGCTCTTCTTCTTCTGCCTCTTTACCTCTTAATTTTTTTAATTTTAATTAATTTTGCCATTTAGCAGACGCTTTTAATCCAAACAATTACGAATTACAGGGACATTCCCCCTGGAGTAACTGAGGGCTAAGTGCCTTACTCAAGGGCACACTAGTAGTGGTGAGGTTTCAGGCGGGATTTGAACTCGCAACCTTCCGATCACAAGTCCAACTCACTATCCACTACTAGACCACCACTACCCCCCCACCTCTGCTCTCCTCTCTGGCTGCCTTGCTTGAAGAGGGCCCTGGCATGGAGTATCCATAGGTACATAATTCATAATATGTCCTATAATAGTATTAACATAATAACACATACATTACACCAGATTAGCTAACTTAAATGTTATCTAGCTAGCTAACAATATTATTAAGATGCCAGTGGTCAATGTTATTGCAATTACTGGAAGAACTATTAACTAAATATGAATATTAGCTAAAGTTGTATTCAATGCTTGCATGGTAATGCAGCATACATTAAAATATTCAAAATCTGTTTGTTAACCCCAAACTCCTACTGCTTACCTCCTTCTCCTTCAACTGGGAGGCTGCATCTGTGCATGACGTCATTAGCATGTAACATTATACTAGCTAGCTATAGCAAGAGTGCATAGCTGCTGGATACAAATTCACTGAGCTCTAATAACCTATATTTGGACCAAAATTGCCCTCATCTCATACATTTAACTGAAATTATACTGACAGTGCACTGTAAGTTAACTATACTTGAAGTTAATGTTAATTAGCTATCCGCTTGTTAAGTCGTGACGTGTTTCCGGGTCCAACGTTGGCTGAGGCGCTGTCTTCGAAATGCCGAAATAATAATAATAATTAATTATGTTTATATAGCGCTTTTCCGAGGCTCAAATACCCTGACAATATGGAGAAAACGGGAAAGTGCTGTGTCCCTTGTTGAATGAATAGATCCCAGTCTAAAAAACGATTAAACTGTCATTCTACCGCTGTAGTTCAGAGGTACTCTGGTGCGGAGAATTTCTGGTTTGGACTCGGAAATGGCTAAACGTCACTTTTGACGTCAGACTTAACAAGCGGATAGCGAGCTAACTAGATCATCCACGCAGTGATTAGATCACTAAACCACTGTTTTTAGTGATTTTTTAAACTTTTCTCTTTTGAGACCCTGACTTTGGCTTTGCCTTTCACGACATCGTCCACGCACGCACACGTACATTTGATGCATTTCCAATCTGGCTGTCCTCCATCTGTCCCACACACATACTACAGCAGGACATGTTGGTCATGGAAACCTTGTCAGCATGTTTGCGGTAACGTTCCTCTAGTCTAGCAGCTTTCGCGCGGTGGACTGAACCATGCAGTGAATAAATAGAGGGGTAAATAATAATAAGGCTTAATTTTGTTAAACATAGAGAAACAAAACTCCAGTTTCTTTGTTTCTTTTGTGACTTTTTTTAATACATAGAATTATAATTTGAATTCGGCTACATTAACGTCCTTATGATAATAATAATAATAATAATAATATTTATAAATATATATATATATATATATTTTTTTTTAAGATTCTCATGGGCCCCTGTCAGTGCTGGGCCCTTAGAATCGTCCTAACTTACCACCCCCTAGCGGCGCCCCTGGCGGGGAGCACTCCTCGCATTTAACTTTCGGTTTTTTAAACTTTTTAGACACCGGGCCACATTCGATTACAAAGCTAGCCTATAACGGCAACTTTATGCAACTAAATGCACTGCCGACGAAACATTTTGGATTCGGCAAACATGTTTTGCTGCAAGCGTTTGTCAACACCGCAGGCCACGAGCAAATCAAACGCAGCAGCACTGCCCAACACAAACGTCAAAGCGACAATCTTATCATCACAATCTACTTACTTTTGAGTGGAGATGTGCACCCCTGTCCTGGACCGATTACCGACGCCAGCAATGGAGACATCAAATGCAACAATTCTGCCTCTCAGGTATGTGATCACAACAGAGATTCGAAAATTCTTGAATGTATGCACCAACCTAATCTGATGCCAATCGTCTCCTGTCTGATTGGCGTGGATGGACCGGAGGAGCGACATCAACTCGGGGACTCATCCATTGATCTCGGGGAACGGATATGTGAATTGGAGCGCAACACCAATGTCTCCCAGGATGGTCGGCTGAACGCGCGTCACCGGCTGGGATCCGCTGCTGTCAGAGAACGGCGGCCTGGGCCGCGGAGAGCCGCTGCACTGGGCGAGGGAGGCGTCGGTGGCCGGCTGGTCACCACCGAGGGAACGACTATTCACCCAGTCCATGACTCGAACTACTTCAATCGTCCAAACAACAAGGAAGCTGGTAAATCCGCGCAATACACGACTGACCCAATCCTGAAAAAATACCGTAACCTGGCTTTAAAAAAACACCGCAAACTGAAACTAAAAACTGTTAATCACTCTTTACTGATCTGGGACCCGCGACACAAACCGAGTGGTATTTTAGGAGGTCACATTAACATCCGCAGCCTTTCCCCAAAGGCTGAGCAAATACACCATCTTCTTACTAACTCTAACTTGGACTTCCTAGGCCTAAGTGAGACTTGGTTACATTGTAACTCTCCATCCGCTGTATTAAATGTCCCAGGGTACAACACGTTTAGACTAGACCGATTGGCTGACAGACATGGTGGTGTCATGATTTATATCAAAGACCATTTTAACTGTCAACTAATAAACTGGTCTTTCGAACATGACTTAGAATGCATCGGTCTGAATGTACAGCTTTCTCGAGAAATGTCTTTTGTGCTCATTGTTGTTTATCGCCCACCTTCTGCTAGCAAGGATTTTTACATTACATTCAAAAAGCTACTTCAAGAGTGTGACTCAAAAACAGAAGTGATTGTACTTGGTGACCTGAATTGTAACTGGCTAGACAAGTCAATTAGGAAACCTCTTAAGCAGCTCACAGACGGTCTGGAGTTTAAACAACGTCTAGATGGCCCAACTAGAATAACTGCATCCTCCCAGACACAGATAGACCTGATCTTCAGCAACAAGCCTGAAAGAGTAGTCAAGACATATCATTTAATTACTGGTCTTTCTGATCATAACCTGACACTACTGTCCAGAAAACTGACTAAGAATCGTTTTAAACATCAATTTAATCCAGTTGAGCAATTAAGGATCCCCCACAAGGAAATGGATAACTTTGAAAGAGCAGTGCAACAGATTGGTTGGAATAACATCCTCACTGGGAACAGCGTAGAGGTAGACTCCAAGACACTAGCAACCAAACTACAAAGTCTAGTCAACACATTTACTCAAAAAGTGAAAGGAAAGAAAAACAACAACTCCCTTCCCTGGTTCAACACTGAGATAGTTAACCTGATAAAAGAAAGACTTTGCTTTGAAGAGAGCTTTGGAGAATAAGCCACAGCTAGTCAGTGACAGGCATAGGTTTACCTCCCTCCGGAACAAGGTTACCAAAATGATCAGAAAGGCTAAAGCTAATTTCTTCATTACTATCATCAAAGAGGCAAAGGGAAACACCAAACGGATCTGGGAACAAATACAAAATGTCATGGGAACCAACCACAGGCCTAGGAAACAGATACAGCTGAAACTGAATGACAACTTAACACAAGATCCAGCCCAAATAGCTGTAGCTTTTAACACATATTTCATTGACTCTGTAAAAGAGATCGCACAGAATTTTCCTCAAATAACCAACAATAATGTTGAACTTGATGAAACCAAGCCCTCTTTCAGCATTCAGCCCATCTCGGCACACAAAACCCAAGTCATAATTTCATCTCTCAAACTCTCAACAGCGAAGGATATCTATGGAATGGACACTACAATGCTGAAATCTCTGAAAGAACACCTAGTCCACCCCATTACACAAATAATCAACCAATCACTACTTGAGGAAACAGTCCCTAGTACCTGGAAAACAGCTATTGTTTCTCCCATCTTCAAGTCAGGTGACCCCCAGGATGTTGGTAACTATAGGCCAATCAGTATTTTACCCATTATCTCCAAGGTCACTGAGAAGTGGGTTACAGAGCAGCTCGTTCACTTTTTAAGCAATAGCCCATTTCCCCTTCATCCAATGCAGTTTGGCTTTAGGACCCTACACTCTACAGAAACGGCCAACTGCTACTTCCTAGAAAAGGTCAAAGGTATGGTTGATAGAGGAGGTGTTGTAGGTGCTGTGTTTTTAGATCTCCGCAAAGCCTTCGACACAGTCAATCACCAGGTCCTTATCACCAAGCTGTCTGCCTTTAACTTCTTGCCATCAGCCCTTAAATGGTTGGACTCATATCTCAGTGACAGTAATCAGCTAGTCCAGATAAACAATCAGCGCTCACCTACCATCATGTCTTGCACCGGGGTACCACAAGGCTCCATACTTGGCCCACTCTTGTTTAGCCTATATTATATCAACGACCTACCATCTGTCTGCCCAGAAGTGCATGTACAAATGTACGCTGATGACACTGTTTTATATGTGCATGACAAGAACAAACACCTGGCAGCTGCCAAACTTAGCTCTGCTATGGAAAAGGTCACCAAATGGCTCAACAGCTCTTGCCTCCAGCTCAACGTTAATAAAACTGTAGGAATGTTCTTCTCCAAACAACACAATATGACCACGGCAAACATAACCATTTCAGGGCAAAACATTAGTATAGTTCCGTCGTTCAAATATTTAGGGTTCATCATTGATTCAAACCTGACTTTCAAAGAGCACATCAAGAAAGTGTCTGGTAGGGTGAAGTTTGGCCTGGCAAACTTCAGGTACATCAGAAGCTCACTGACCATGAGTGCTGCCAGACTAAATATGGACGCATCAATTATGTCGCACCTCACATATTGTTTGACAAGCTGGGGCCATGCATACAGCACTTCCCTAAAGCCATTAGCCACACTATACAAGCGGACCCTTAAGGTCATGGACCAGAAGCCCAACAGCACACACTACTGTACCATCCTAGACAAATGTAAATACCTTAGCTGGGAAGACACCATCAAATACAAAAACATCTGTCTCATCCATAAAATTCTGCATAACAAAGCTCCTCCCCCGCAAAACTCCTCCCCCGCTTAACTTACGGCCCACCAGAAGCACCTCTCGTGGCGACCTTATAGTTCCATTCAGGAAAAGCACCTTCAGTAAGCAATCCTTCTCAGTGATAGCAATAGAAAATTGGAACTCACTACCCAACCAACTCAAAGACATACATACTTACTCCACCTTCACAACACACATGAAAGCCTGGCTGACACAGAACTATACTCCTCATTAATCCCTCTCTGTGCTGCCTCCCCATAATGCCTTTTTTGTATGTTTTGTTTTGTTTAATGTATTGCTGTTTGTAAGTGCTTAATGTTGTGTGGCCTGTAATTGTCCTGTGGCTTCTATGTGCTTGAAATGTCGCTGCCCCCATAAGTGTGTATGTGGTGTTTGTTGTAGCCCCTTCAATCACCTCAGCTTGCTTACGTGTGTTTTTTGTCAAGTGTGATGTTGGGGTACCTTGTCTCAGCCACGTGTTCTTAGAATATTTAAATGTTTTATTTTAACTAATGACGTTACTTTTCAGGATGCCATGTTGCAACTGGCCGGGGACTTCAGCTGAAAATTAGCCGACTAGGCCAGGGGTCGGCAACCTTAAATGTTGAAAGAGCCATATTGGACCAAAAAACAAAAAAACGAATCTGTCTGGAGCCGCAAAAACTGTAAAGCCTTATATAAGCCTTATAATGAAGGCAACACATGCTGTAAGTGTCTATATATTAGCCTACTATCAAAATAGTAGGCTACAAATACATAAGCCTTAGCACATATGCATACAACCGAATGCAAACGTATTGTGCTTTACAAAAGTGAAACACTAGGATAGCGTAAAGGGGGTCTGGGGGGTTCCCCCCAAACATTTTTTTGACAGAGTAGATGCAATTTCGTGTATTCTGGTGCCTTTTAACAAGTGGGTTGATACTTTTATCTGGCTATACTAGCCTGAGAAAAAATATGGATAAGTTTGTAATTTCATCCGGAGGAAGTGAGCAAACCAAGAGATCGTCAGCCAAAAAATAGACAAATCGACAGACTGTAGACTCCAGTACCAAATGAAAACTAGCCTCCCTCGTCCTCTTTTCACTATTTTAAGTTAAACCCTCTCAGACCCACAGGAACACCGGCGCTCCCAAATATCATACCTTCTTTAGAAGTTCATAATTCGGAAACGGTTTGAGCTAAAGACAAGCCGCTATTTGCATTTAAAAGTAGGCAAATAGCGCTCATTGGGAAGCTCCCGTTCATCGATGTGCGTTGCCGATGTCCGTCTATAAATCTAGCCACAAAGTTGTAGACAATGTGGATAGTTTCTTGCTTTGCCTGCCGCAGTACTTCGTCAATCCCTGTGGATATAGGTCTACTTTTGAAAAAAACCTGTCACATCCAGTCTCATGTTGGGTCCAGTCAAAATACTAGTCATGTGCCAACATATCCGAATCCTATTGGCCCTCGTACAACATTACAGCGTAAGCAGGGAGTTGAAGTTCAAGGAGAGACACCGCGGCAACGTAAAAAATAAATAATCGTTGTTAATTTCCATTTGTGGTCAAAGCCACAGGGAGCCACTGAAGATGGGCAAAAGAGCCGCATGCGGCTCCGGAGCCGCGGGTTGCCGACCAACGCTGCCTTTTTTACTGTATTTTATATGGTTCATGTATTTGGATTGTCCTCGATATAATAAACTAATAAACTAAACTAAACTAAGGCCAGACCGCTAGCTCATCTAGGCATGTCTGACCACGTGTCCATCCTCCTGATCCCAGCCTACACTCCCATGAGGAAAAGTGCTCCCATCACCACTAAGACTGTCAGAACCTGGCCAGCAGGGTCCGCCCCACTGCAGATCTGCCTGAATGACACCTCATGGCAGGAATATGAGCATGAGGACCTGGAACAGTTCACGTCGTCGGTTCTGAACCACATAGTGAACTGCACCAACTCAGCCACCGTGGACAAACCTGTCCGGGTCTACCCCAACACGAAGCCATGGATGACTGAGAAGGTCCGAAAACTGCTCAAGGAGAGGGACAACGCCTTCTCAGCGAAGGACACACTGCTGTACAGCACCAACAGGGCTAACCTAAACCGTGGCATCCGGGAGGCCAAGGCAGACCACAGAGAGAAGATTGAGGAATGCTTCCTGAGCAACGACTCCAGGCGGGTGTGGCAGGGGGTTCAGCACATGACAAACTTCAGAGCCAACAGGCTCACAGCCGCGGAGGACGACCCCCTGCTGGCGGAAGAGCTGAACTCCTTCTACGCCCGGTTCGACGAGGGGCGAACGGAGGTAACCACAACACAAACACCACTCTCTCCAGCTCTCAGCAGCCTCACCCTCACAGAGCATGAAGTGAGATGCGTGCTGAAGGCGGTGGACCCCAGAAAAGCCTCAGGGCCGGATGGCGTCCTGGGACGGGTGCTGAGGGACTGCACCGACCAGCTGGCCGGGGTTTTCACCAACATCTTCAACCAGTCCCTGTCCCAGGCTACCATCCCACCCTGCCTGAAAACCTCAACAATCATCCCAGTCCCGAAGAAAAGCACGGTGAGCTGCCTAAACGAGTACCGCCCGGTGGCACTCACACCAATCATCATGAAGTGCTTCGAGAAACTGGTCCGGGCCCACATAGTCACACGCCTCCCGCCCAACCTGGATCCATACCAGTTCGCCTACAGAGCCCACAGGTCCACAGAGGACGCCATCGCGACGACTCTCCACTCCACTCTATCCCACCTGGAGAGGGGGAACAGCTACGCGAGACTGCTCTTTGTAGCTCGTTGTCTCCCAAATTTCGTTGTTTGGTACCTGTACTATATCAATGACAATAAAGACCATTCATTCATTCATTTATTCATTCTTTGTGGACTTCAGCTCTGCCTTCAACACCATCCTTCCAGACAGGCTAGTGACCAAACTACTAGACCTGGGACTATCACACTCCATCTGTGCATGGATCAAGGACTTCCTGTCTGACCGCCCCCAGAGGGTGCGGGTGGGCTCCCACACCTCCACAGCCCTCACAGACTCAGCACTGGGTCCCCCCAGGGCTGCGTGCTAAGCCCCATCCTCTACAACCTCTCCACCTACGACTTCACCCCCGTCCACCCCAGCAACTCCATCATAAAGTTTGCAGACGACACCACCGTGGTGGGCTGCATTTCGGGGGGGGACGAGGCGGCGTACAGGGATGAGGTGGAGCAGCTGGGCAAGCTGTGCAAGGTTAACAACCTGCTGCTGAACCAGTCAAAGACCCAGGAAATCATCGTGGACTTCAGGAGGAAAAAATCTGAGGTCCAGCCCCTGCTCGTCGATGGAGGGAGCGTGGAGAGAGTCTCAACCCTCCGATTCCTGGGGGTGCACATACAGGATGACCTGTCCTGGAAGACCAACACAGCAGCCATCATCAAGAAACCGTCAACAATGATTCAATGCTACGCTAGACCCATAATACGGGTTTACAATGTTATTTCACAGTTATTAGTTTTTTCAAGTTACATGAAACAAGTTGAATTGTGTCTATTTAAGCGATTAATATGCCAATGTGTTTCCCTTGAGGATATTAGAGTAGATTGGTAGGTCAGAAAGTAACAAAAAAAAGTACACTAAAACTCATAATCCCACAATGCACTATTCGAGCAGCACTGTTTCCTGAACAACGGAGATAGAATGGAGAGAAAACAGCCTCAGATCAGATTGGCAACATATCGTTATTGAAGTGGTGAATCTAAATGATAAATTACATAATACATAATGTCAATTATATAATACATTATATGCCAATATATTCTTCTACTTTTTATTTTGGTTACTAAATTCAACCAGGGGGCCAGGAAACTTTCACAATAGGGCACGTTAAGCACTGTGTATGTGGGTGGGTGTATGTGTGTATGTATGTATGTGTGTATGTGAGCTCAGTTATTTTCAGGGTGCCAACTGCTGATCCACATTATTTAGTTATTCTAATATAAAATTCACAATGGGCTTCTATACTTAACATTTAGTGGTGGTTGACCAATATACCAACTTTGTTAATTAGGTTTTTATTTCACATTTAGTGGAGGGAGAATGTTACTCTTTATAAGGAGATTAATCAGTTCAGCCTCACTACTCCTCACTCGGTGTGGAGTAGTTTTCAACGTTACGGGAGTGAACAGGTGGGTGGGGGGAATGCTCAGTTCTGGAGCATTGGGGGGGTCTCGGTTAGTTTGTTGAGAGACCCAGTTTGTTTGTTTGTTTTTCTTCGTTTTTCTCTTTTGACCTCTTTTTTTTTATTTATTATTATTTATTTTCAAGATTTGTTTTATCTTTTTCAAAAAACTCAATAAATATATTGTGGAAAAAAAAGAAGGCACAACAGCGGCTCTACTTCCTGAGAGTCCTCAGGAAATACCACCTCAAACAGGAGCTGCTTGTGACCTTCTACCGCTGCACAGTGGAGAGCATCCTCACCTACTACATCTGCGTGTGGTTCTCCAGCTGCACAGCCGCAGAGAGGAAAGCGCTACAGAGAGTCGTGAGATCGGCCCAGAAGATCATCGGCGCCCCCCTCCCCTCTCTGGAAGAGCTGTACAACACACGCTGCCTCAGGAAGGCCTCCAAGATCTCCAGAGACCCATCCCACCCTGGGAACGAACACTTTGTTCGGCTGCCCTCGGGCAGGCGGTTCAGGACCATGTCCGCAAGGACAAATAGACTGAAGCTCAGCTTCTACCCCAGGGCCATTCAGGCCCTGAACACAGCAAAGACCTAGGTTCTAGGCCCTGGACAATCTAGACAATTTGATGGCAGCTACTAGATTGTAATCAAGTGAAATACTGAAACACAACTGTGAACATTTCAAACCTGCAAACTGCGACACTTTAAATGAATGTGCAATAATACTATGTGCAATATGACAACCCTCGGGTACATAAGGTTCAGAGATAGGTAATAGAGTACAGCACATTATGTGTGTTTTATTTGTATAGTATAGTATAGTAGTGGATAGTGTATATAGCCTTTATTTATGTAAACCAGCTCTTTTTCCCTTCTTGTTTTTAGTGAAAAAAAAAATCCTAGCACCAGGGGAGCCCCCCCTCCCAAATTTCGTTGTATGGTACCTGTACTATATCAATGACAATAAAGACCATTCATTCATTCATTCATTCATTCATTATAGAACCTTCTGTGGAAAAGGTTCTACATGGAACCCTAAAGGGCTTTTCAAAAGGTTCTCCCACAGGGACAGCCGTAGAACCCTTCCTTTATGGTTCTAGGTGCTGAAGGACCGTTTGTTCTAAGAGTGTACAGTAGGAGATCAGAGGCTGCACAGAGACACAGATTCTGGAACAGTTTAGCCTGCTTGTTAATACATAGCGTCTAGGTCCTACAGAGGTGCTATCATCTGACAGTGGAACTGTTGTGTGGGTACTTATTATATTACATATTGTATCTTTACTGTATAATTGGTGTCAGAAGGCAAGGTCACTGTTGTTGCTGTTCCGGCTGCGCAACCAGCGCAAAATGCGTGATTAATAAAGCATGAAATCGCTTTCGATTAGATTATAAAGGTCAGCACTACGATGACAAACGACCAAATAAAAGGCAGTTTAACTTATCTAGATCGTGTTTGTTTAGTTTTCCGCCCGGCTAGTCATCTCTTTACATAGTAGCCGGAGAATTAACGCCCCCCAAATGAACTGCATTTCATCAACCGTTAAATGACTTCAAAGGAAAAGTTAAATTGCGTGTGTAATGAAATCAATTAACTAATGTACTTTGGAGAGAATGGGATAGGAGCGTGGCTCGCAGTGACCGACGATCATATCTCCCTCCTCTATCAGCCTTTTCTCTCGCTCTCTTTTCTCCTCTTCACGACTTACTTCTTTTCTGTCACAAAAGAGGAGTCGATGGCATTCCACTGAAGAGCGATAGAAGGGTGAATGTATTCAATAATGTGGCTCAGACTGTGACCTACACGGGCTCTCGTGTCACATTCTGAATACGACATTCAACTCTAGTCTAGTCACAGTGAAGGCCTAACAGGCCTGTGAAATCACTCTCATTGTAATAACGTCATCCCTATTCACCCCGAATTAGATTAGATTAGATTTATTGTCCCCAGGGGGAAATTCATTTTCACACCACTGTACAGTATACATATATAGATACAACACCGTATAACACAGACAACAGCAGACAGTACTACACATGACAGATACACAAGTACACACACTCAGCGCGGTCTATTATTTAAGGCAACAATGGCTGCAGGGATCCGGCTTTTGCCAAAGCGAGCCCTTTTGCCCGGATGGCAGTGGGGCGAGGTACAGATTGAGCGGGTGGGTGATGTCCTGTTCTACTGTGGTTACGATGCGTGAGATGGCCCTGATGTTTAGTGCTATTAGAATTACCTAGGAATTTAGTGGGTTCAAGATGAATGGGGTTCTGCCTTGTATTATAATTCATACCAACAGTTCTAACCCGGCAATTCAGTGGGTCGGTGGTGAAAACACATGAATCCCGAAAATGGGTTATATTTGCAATTTGGTGTAGGAGAAAAAAGCAAAAAATACTTTTGTAGTCATTCAAAAATACCTATAGTCTGTGAGTTTCTTTTTGATTTGCCTCTCTCAAAACAGCAGCGAAGTGTTGAGAACTCGATATTGTGTCACAATGACGTCAATGTGTCTTTAGCTTGTCTCGTTCACACCGGAACGGACCTACTAAAATAAGTGGGTTTTCTACTCAGTCCAGGGGAGGAATTTAGTGGGTTGCCCCATCACACTGAACCCTCATAAGGAACAACCCACTCAATTCCTAGGTACCCTCTCTGGTGTGAAAGGGTCTATAGATCTATTCATCAGGGTGATAGTGTGAGTGGGGGGGGACAGAGGGGAGGGCTTTGAACCTAGGTCGGTCTCCCGCATGGAAGACACAAGCAGCTACCTACCACTCCGCCAAAAAGCAATCTTCACGGTACACTAAACACACAGATCAGAGCATCAGACCTATCCTCCTTCGGTCCTGTGTGGTCGCTGGCGATACACCATGTGACACTGAACCCCCTAACAGGATTGGTCCACATCCGTCGAGGGGGGCCCTGGGAAAAGTGGCAGCAGACATACAGTGGATTATGAAAAGCAGGGTCAGTGGCTTAAGTCTCTGCTGGACTTCAGCCACGGCAGAACTAGCGTATCTATAGCCTCAGCTTCTTTCTTATCGTACGTGAACACGAGACCCAATCCTGGTAGGAAACTGTAAGTATGGGATTCAGACACTCCCTGTCTCACTGCTTTAAGGATCACACCCCGGTGGGGTTACACCATCCGCTCTGGTGATTTCTTCGCGGTCAATGAGCCAAATTCTGAACTGAACTGAAGTGATGGGATAAAGCTGTGTGGTACTGTACTGACGTGCTACTACTGCTAATCTGGGGAACTCATGCATTGCCGGTTTCGCCGTCAGACTTTCTATTTATGGGCTTAGTGAGACTACAGTATGCCGCTCACCAGAGGGAGGAGGTAGAAAAACAGCAGGATCGCCGGGCTCGTTGGAATGCACGGAATGGGGAATGGAGGAATGGATGAAAACGTGTTGTGAGCAGTACTCACAACACGTAGAAGTAGTAGTAGAACAAGGAGAAAATCAGGAGGGATGGTGGATTTTATCGTATGGGGACAATTTTAGCATCCCCACAGCGTCAGTGACTTCAGTGTCAGTGACTTGGTAAAAATGTCATTGCATGTGTGCGCCCACAGTATTTTACTCAATATGCGCAAAACTAAATGTTGAAATAGCAGTAATACCACGTTCATTGATAAAATGACATACGGGATGGAAAGGGGGGATGGCAGTTTTAGAAGGGGGATGATTTTGACCGTTTTTAGTTTATATTTCACCCCCCCCTCAACTTGAGTACTGGTTGTGAGACCCATTCCGTATTCCATTCCGTACCCATTCCGCATTCCATTCCATGCATTACCCATGAGCCCCCAGTGGTCCGATTCCCTGCCTCCACCAGCCTCCCCTGATGCTAGCGTCTGCATTCGTTCCGCTGTGTAGGATGGGATGTGGGGAGCATTTGAAACAGTCGAGTTGTGTTGACCAGAGAATTACAGTAGAGCAGATGTTTGATAATCTAGGCTGTAATGGCCAGCAAGATGAATGCCATATTTTTTTAAAAAAACGCAATCGCAGAGCAGCGAATGATTGCCTCCCCTGCCTCATTCCTTCCACAGGCCATTCTCTCTTTACAGTAATGCATATTAATGATCCCAGATGCATAGTCCTTTTGGCTACATGGAATACTTTTCACAATTAGCATGAATTAGCATACCATTTCACATGTTGGAGGCCCAGTTCTGAGTACATGTCAGAATGCCACTCAGCTGTTGTATTAATCCCCCTAATGTTGTGCTCAAGTCATGATCATGTCATCATTATTCAAAATGTTTCTCTCTGGTCACTGCAGCCCACTGAAGGACGGCATTAATCTCATTTCGGGATGATTAGAGAAAAGAAAGTTGCTGAATTGAGAGATGTTGAATTGGTTATGCTCTCTCGTTTTCATTAGAGGACGGTGATTACTTCAAAAATATCTGTTCAGTCGAGCTTGTTCGTTTTGAGCTCGCCAGCGATGGAGCTATTAGTTAGATGCAGTATGTGTGTCTACAGCGGAATGGACGTGACATTCCAGAAAGTTCCAGAAGTCTCCTGGCGCGGACCAGTGGTCCAGCACCGCGGTCTACAGTGCACACATATACCCATGTGGGCATGAGTTGCAATCCGGCCCATGCCCTACTGGCATGCCCTCTTCTCCTGACTTTCCTGTCTATCTAAACTATCGCTATCCAATAAAAAAGAAAAATATACAAAAAATATTGGGACTGACCCACTCAGAAAAATATAATGTGCAGACTATTGGAATTGAAGATGTAATATGTGGACATTATATGTGGAAATATAATGCGAGGATGCGAGGAATCAATGTGAGAATGTGTGTGTGTGTGTGTGTGTGTGTGTGTGTGTGTGTGTGTGTGTGTGTAGTTGTGTGTGTGTGTGTGTGTGTGTGTGTGTGTATTATGTGTGTGTGTGTGTGTGTGTGTGGAGTGATGCTGCGGGTTTCTACCGCCTCATTAGCTCCGACCGTGGGATGATTAAGGAGCAGTCACTCCCGTCAACTCTGTGGGTCGTCATCTCCCCCCTCCCCCCCCTCCCCCCCCCTGGGCTAGGAAGCAGGATTTTGAGCGGAGCCCAGCGCTGGGAGATTTAGGATGCTTGCTCTCTTGCTCACCCCTGTCTCCCCCCTCTCCCCACCCACATACATACTGTCCCCTACACACATAATGTACCGTCGTATAACTTTGAGGCTGAAGGGCGAGGAGAGAGTGACAGTTGAATATGGTGTTTTTCCTTCAAACAATAACGATTTTGATAGTTGAGTTTTAATGACTTCAACATAAGTATATACTATATACTGTATATATATATATGTATATATACACATAGTTGAAGTTGGAAGTTTACTTATGTTGAAGTCATTAAAACTCATCAAAATCGTTATGTTTGGAGGAGTGCTTTGCAGCTGGAGGGAATGACTGGTGCACTTCACAAAATAGATGGCAGGAAAATTATGTGGATATACTGAAGCAACATGGTAAATGGACTGCACTTACAGTTAGGAAGTGGACAGTGACACACATCTTTGCATAATGTTTAACATAATTTTAGCTCTGTATGCCACCACAATGGATTTCAAATGAAACAGTCGAAGTGCAACTGAAGTGCAGGCTTTCAGCTTTAATTCAAGGGGTTGAACAAAAATGTTGTATGAAATGTTTAGGAATTGCAACCCTTTTATACATAGTCGCCTATTTTCAGGAGCTCAAATGTAATTGGACAAAGTAACATAATCATAAATAGAAATGTATAACACTTTAATACTTTGTCGTGAATCCTTTGCAGGCAATGACTGCGTAAGCAACCCAGGAGCTTTTTTAAGGCAAAGAAGTGGAATATTCTGCAATGGTCGAGTCAATCACCTGATCTCAACCCGATCGAGCATGTAGCACTTGTCTTCAGCAAGTGCTACATGCTCGATCGGGTTGAGATCAGGTGCCACACTTTTTTTTTGCTTAATCGATATAGGAATAATGAAGGAATAGCCCACACTGGCCAATGAAACAACTTTTGAGTCAAACTTTTGAGTCAAATGTTACTTTTGGTCCCTTGAAAAAGGGGATGCCATGAAAGAAATAAAAGCTGAAATCATTCTCTTTACTACTATTCTGACATTTCACATTCTTAACATAAAGTTGGAATGCAAGTTGGAATGCACGGAATGGGGAATGGAGGAATGGATGAAAACGTGTTGTGAGCAGTACTCACAACACGTAGAAGTAGTAGTAGAACAAGTAGAAAATCAGGAGGGATGGTGGATTTTATCGTATGGGGACAATTTTAGCATCCCCACAGCGTCAGTGACTTCAGTGTCAGTGACTTGGTAAAAATGTCATTGCATGTGTGCGCCCACAGTATTTTACTCAATATGCGCAAAACTAAATGTTGAAATAGCAGTAATACCACGTTCATTGATAAAATGACATACGGGATGGAAAGGGGGGATGGCAGTTTTAGAAGGGGGATGATTTTGACCGTTTTTAGTTTATATTCCACCCCCCCCTCAACTTGAGTACTGGTTGTGAGACCCATTCCGTATTCCATTCCGTACCCATTCCGCATTCCATTCCATGCATTAACATAAAGTAGTGATCCTAACTGACCTAAGACAGGGAATGTTTACCAGGAGTAAATGTCAAGAATTGAGAAAAGCTGAGTTTAAGGGTGTGTTCTCACTAGAATTATGCTTCACTTGGAACCGGAGTTTAGGACAAAATTCACTTTGCTCTGCGTCGTTTGGAGCTGTTAGAATGCGCATTTGAAGTCGCTCCCGGAGCAAACAACCAACGCATGCTCCGCTTGAAAAGGGTGGTTTCGCTCCGATTAGAAACGACGCATCGAGGCTGTCCATAGGAAAACAACAGCGCATGCGTGTTGATCTGGATAAGAGCGGGACGAACGGGCAATTTTCAATTTTTCTGACCAATCAACTACCACGACTGTTGCTTCGATCGCGTATGTTACTTCGTTTACATAAAGGGCTGTGAGAACGCAAATCAGAGAAATAATTTCTCTGTTCGGACTTTCATGTGAGAACATGACCTAAATGTATTTGGCTAAGGTGTATGTAAACTTCAAACTTTAACTGTACATTTATGTTACGGTACATGTGGGAATATGGTACATGTGGGAAAACTAGGGTTAGGGTTAGGTGCTAGGGTGCTACGGTTAGGGTTAGGGTTAGGGTTAGGATTAGGGTTGGGGTTGGGGTTAGACATGCCAGCATTTACCAAGCTGACGTAGCACCTAACCCTAACCCTAGTTTTCCCACATGTACCGTATTCCCACATGTACCCTAACATATATATTTATTCTCTCTTCCTGCAATCCTTCCTTCAGTCTCCAGGGACCTCTCTGACGAACTGACGACGCAACTATCAATCACTCTCCTCTCTCACATCCTTCGCATCGAACCCGGTTCTCCCACTCACTAAATACCCACCTAGCTTAGCATGCTAAGCTAAAACCTTGACATTAGCCAGGAGAGCTAACACAGGTGTTCCCCCTCACCTCAGGCATTCATCGTTATTCATCTCACAGGCGTGGTTCCAGAATCCCATCCGCCTCCATTACACTCCACGCAGCAGCCATTTTCCTGTTAGCTTGTCAACTGCCATCACATGGTGTTGGTGTGGATTTGACTGATTGGACATATATAAAATGGATACAGCCCACACAGTAGGCGTGAGCAGATGGTTGACTGATTGGATGGATTAGTATACATTAGTGGAAGGCTGTTGCCTGTAAATGTACATGTATCAAATGTATAAGAGATGAGAAATGGGAGAGAGAGGCAGGTAGTGGAAGGCAGCGTGTGCAGCTGTCGTTGGGAACAAGGTGAAGACAGATATGGGTCATGGAATAGCATGAGCAAGATTGATTCAGTGTGTGTGTGTGTGTGTGTGTGTGTGTGTGTGTGTGTGTGTGTGTGTGTGTGTGTGTGCGTGTGTGTGTCAGTGTGTGTGTGTGTGTGTGTGTGTGTGTGTGTGTGTGTGCGTGCGTGTGTGTGTGTGTGTGTGTCAGTGTGTGTGTGTGTGTGTGTGTGTGTGTGTGTGTGTGTGTTTCCTCTACTTATTATTCAGCAGTGTGTGAGTAACACCTTGGAGGTAATAACAAGTAAATGTATCATATCAACTGTCAGTTTAATGTTATTAACACGGAAGCTTCTTTCAATAGTTATTATATTTAGTAATAAATAGACTCAAAACCATGCAGACACAAGTGTGTGTGTGTGTGTGTGTGTGTGTGGATGGAGGGGTTATTGAGAGAACTTTATTTACTGATGTTGATGGTACAGTTTCATGTGATTTAGATCCATTATGAATCTTTTGCAAATATCACTAGACTCCCCACCATGACTGATTTATGGACTAATCACCTGATGATAAACCACAGCTACAATATTTATGAACCTGCTCCACTCTCACCTCGCCCATGGTGTGATGATTGATTGTGTCTGTGTGTGTGTGTGTGTGTGTGTGTGTGTGTGTGTGTGTGTGTGTGTGTGTGGTGTGTGGTGTGTGGTGTGTGTGTGTGTGTGTGTGTGTGTGTGTGTGTGTGTGAGCGTGACTGTGTGTGGTGTGTGTGTGTGTGTGTGTGTGTGTGAGGGTGACTGTGTGTGGTGTGTGTGTGTGTGTGTGTGTGTGTGTGTGTGAGGGTGAGCACGACTGTGTGTGGTGTGTGCGTGCGTGGTGTGTGTGTGTGTGTGAGCACGACTGTGTGTGTGTGTGTGTGTGTGTGAGAGCGACTGTGTGTGGTGTGTGCGTGTGTGCGTGCGTGGTGTGTGTGTGTGTGTGTGTGTGTGTGTGAGCGCGACTGTGTGTGTGTGTGCGTGCATGTGCACGTGTGTGTGCGTGTGCGTATGTGTGTGTGTTTGGGTGTGTTAACTACAGTAATGTATGTAATTAAAGTCAGTGAAATGTGAAGTCGACACTGAATAAAAATCTGCATAACCCAGCGGAGCGGCCATACATCACTCCTACCTCTGTCAGAGCCGCTACTGATATCTACACTCATTCTACGTCTCTGACCCTGGGATTTCTCAATGTCAGGTACTCTTTAGAGAACATTTGCGTGTAAACAACACAGGTATAATGGTTGCCAACGAGAGCGGTGTGATTAAATACTCATTTTCCTGACTACTTTTTCTTTTATAATGATGACTGGCAGAGCAGGCACATGTGTGTGTACAGAACACAGTGGGTGTATATGTATAATATATATAATATATATATATATATATATATATATATACGGTATATACTGTATATATAAGTGTGTTCAGAGCCCGAGGCTTGGTACCTTGACATTTCACTGATGACTCAGACTTTTCGCTGTTGGGAATGTAAACAAACATAACCGTTGAATACAGTTTATTTTCCCACAGCTGTGTTACGTGTGTGTGTGTGTGTGTGTGTGTGTGTGTGTGGGTGTATAGCAGTGACTACAGCCATTACACAGCCATGTGTGTGTGTGTACTTGATGTATGTACTACTGTACCTGTGAAACCCAGACATAATCTCAGTCTCAGGACTTATCACATATATATCTATATATATATATCCATTTAAGTGACGCTTTTATTCAAAGCGACTTACATTGCAATGAGCGCATACATTTCAGTATATATGGTCCACCATTTCTGACAGAAGTTAATGGATGGACTGCACTTATATAGCGCCTTTATCCAAAGTGCTTTACAACGGCCTCTCATTCACCCATTCACACACACATTCACACACCAATGGCAGCAAGCTACTCACTGGGAGACATTTGGGGTTCAGTGTCTTGCCCAAGGACACTTCGACAAGTGGCCAGCCGGGGCTCGAACCGCCGATCTGCCAACCTTGCGATCATTAGACGGCGGCTCTACCTCCTGCGCCACAGCCGCCCAAGTTGGATAAAACAAGACTCAGCAGAAGCCTGCATGGTGGCCTCATTGGATATCATTTTGATATAGGATGGCAGTTAATTCCTCTCTCCGATCTCTGCCAGCTTCTGTGATTCTGATTATGGAAAAAACCCACTTCAACTTGCAGTGGGTAATGGCTTTTTAGGTAGAGCGGTAAGTTTTTTGAACTGCGGCCAAAATTACTTGGCAATCATAATAAAACGCGTCCTTTGAGGATACGTTTTAAATTAGGAGATTGGTTAGAACTACATCAAGTATTAGAGGAGTGTTTTCTCAAGACAGGTGAGAATGACACATGTCTATTAGGAACGGCAGTTGGTCGATCGACAGCGTTATTACGCCCTCAGAAACTAGACAATTAGCTCATTATTTCTGCACTTCATTACAAATGATACACTGGATAAGATAAACTGTTTTTCGCTTGATGGTAACTCTCTCCAGTCTCTCAAGAGCCACCGTTTTTTTTTTTTTTTACAGTCTCTCTTAATTGGAGTAGAGGATAAGAGCGTCTCCTTGGTTACCTCAAAGGAGTTTGGGACGTGATTTAAAAGCTTGATTCACTGCGACGGAAGAGGCGCCACCCTTCATAAGAAATATATTACAGCGCCGCACAGGGCCCGTTCTCTCTGGGACGTTATGTTCATTTTCATGGGAAGAGAGTGTCCTGAAATTGGAAATGAATAGGGACCATAGTTACTCTAGGCTGAAGGGTAACCTCAGAAGATCTGCAGTGGCACACAGTGGGGGGGAGTGTGTGTGTGTGTGTGTGTGTGTGTGTGTGTGTGTGTGTGTGTGTGTGTGTGTGTGTGTGTGTGTGTGTGTGTGGGTGCAGACTATTGGAATTGAAGATTTAATATGTGGACATACAGTGTAGTAACATGAGCAGTGTGACAGCTTGTTGATGGCATGCCTCCATTCAGACATGCCTCCATTCAGGGTTGATCAAATAAGTGGCACTTATTATTTGAAATATGCACATATTTACATTCCCATAAAGTGTATTTACTCATGCTAAGACATGGTTAAGATGTGTATTGGCTTAACCCCCATGGCCACACTTGATTATCATGTAGAGAGTGAAACACTCCTCTCTGCCTGCTTGTAGGAATATGAAGAGAGGCTGTTCAACTTGGTTCACCTCTCTCTCTCTCTCTCTCTCTCTCTCTCTCTCTCTCTCTCTCTCTCTCTCTCTCTCTCTCTCTCTCTCTCACTCTCGGTCCCTCTCTTTCTCTACCTTCCCTCTCTCTTTCTCTACCTCCCCCTCTCCCTCTCCCTCTCCCTCTCCCTCTCTCTCTCTGTCTCTCTCTTTCTCTCTCTCTCTCCCTCCCTCTCTCCCTCTCTCTCTCTCTCTCTCTCTCTCTCTCTCTCTCTCCCTCCCTCCCTCTCTCCCCCCTCTCCCTCTCTCTCCCCATCTCTCTCGCTCTCGAACTCTCTCTCTCTCCCTCCCCCTCTCCCCCCAACCGCCCCTCTCTCTCCAGCAGCGTGACTGAAGTATACGCCCCCTGCTCAGTGTGAATGGGAATGTCATTTTCTTGATCGATTATTTGGACCCTCCATAATGCCTTTGCTCTTTACCCTCCAAACTGCTATTGTTTTTCTTTTTCAACTCAAAAGTCACTTCAGTGTGCCCCCCTGTGTCACAGAAGGCGTCCACTCAGCTTAACCACCTTGGCACTGTAACGTGGGAGATGACAGAGCCAAGGGGGGCTGGAGTGCTTTAATAATTCTCCGATTCACCTGAGCCAGAACCCAGCCAGACCCACTCTCTTGTTGCAGACAAAGCAGCTTTTGAGAAGGCATCCAATACATCCGTCTCTCTTCACCTCTCTCTAATTCCCTCATTAAGAATTCCACTTTCTTCCTATTTTCATTTGAAATCCTTCAAGATTTAGTTCAGGACCTGCCCGCTTGGCTGTCTTCATAGTTTTACTCAACTGACATTTTTCGAACGCTGCTCTCTCCCGTCCCTATCCTTCAGGAGACTCCGCCCCCTTTGAGATGCCATCATCAGAATCCTCTCGGGATGACACACAAACCCTCTATTGTTGTCTGGTTTCTCTTAAGTGATGTTGACAGCGTAATCGCTTTCCTTGCATTGTTGCTTTATTTTGAGGGGGCTTGGCTAGACAGTTTATTAAATGTGATAATTGATATTCCGGCACCTAAGCGCTTCAGAGGCGTGACGTGTTTCTGATTGCCTGGAGGGGGGAAGATAAATTAGCTGAGAGAAAAGCTCCTATTTTGATGAGCTTTCAACGTTCTGCATATTTGGTAAGGAATGGAATCTACCGCATAGTAACCAGTTGACCTGTTGACACTACTGGTGCCGAAACAAGCTTTACTGTACTCTCGCTGGCCTGGTGAAGCACCATCGTTGCTGTAATAATGCTTGAATGAAAGGATAGAAAATATGAATAGAAAAGGGTACCTAGGGTAGAGGACATACTGGCATACCTAGGCTAGGGGACATACTGGTATACCTAGGGTACCGGACATACTGGCATACCTAGGGTAGGGGACATACTGGTATACCTAGGGGGTAGAGGACATACTGGCATACCTAGGGTAGGGGACATACTGGCATACCTAGGGTAGGGGACACGGGCATTCCTAGGCTAGGGGACATACTGGTATACCTAGGGGGTAGAGGACACACTGGCATACCTAGGCTAGAGGACATACTGGCATACCTAGGCTAGGGGACACACTGGCATACCTAGGCTAGAGGACATACTGGCATACCTAGGCTAGGGGACATACTGGCATACCTAGGCTAGGGGACACACTGGCATACCTAGGCTAGGGGACATACTGGCATACCTAGGGGGTAGAGGACATACTGGCATACCTAGGGTACCGGACATACTGGCATACCTAGGGTACAGGACACACTGGCATACCTAGGGTAGGGGACATACTGGCATACCTAGGGGGTAGAGGACATACTGGCATACCTAGGGTACAGGACATACTGGCATACCTAGGGTAGGGGACACTGGCATACTTAGGGTAGGGGACACTGGCATACCTAGGGTAGGGGACACTGGCATACTTAGGGTAGGAGACATACTGGCATACCTAGGGTAGGGGACACACTGGTATACCTCGAGTAGGGGACACTGGTATACCTAGGGTAGGGGACACTGGCATACCTAGGGTAGGGGACACTGGCATACCTAGGGTAGGGGACACTGGCATACCTAGGGTAGGGGACACTGGCATACCTAGGGTAGGGGACACTGGCATACCTAGGGTAGGGGACACTGGCATACCTAGGGTAGGGGACACTGGCATACCTAGGGTAGGAGACATACTGGCATACCTTGGGTAGGGGACACTGGTATACCTAGGGTAGGGGACACTGGCATACCTAGTGTAGGGGACACTGGCATACATAGGGTAGGAGACATACTGGCATACCTAGGGTAGGGGACACACTGGCATACCTAGGGTAGGGGATACTGGTATACCTAGGGTAGGGGACACTGGTATTCCTAGGGTAGAGGACATACTGGCATAACTAGGCTAGGGGACACACTGGAATACCTAGGCTAGGGGACACACTTGAATACCTAGGCTAGGGGACATACTGGCATACCTAGTGTAAGGGACATACTGGGACACCTAGGGTAGAGGACATACTGGCATAGCTAGGGTAGAGGAACACACTGGCATACCTAGGGTAGGAGACATACTGGCATACCTAGGCTAGGGGACATACTGCATTCTACCTCTGACAATCCAGAGATAATTATTGGCTCCCTCCCATGTTACCTCATCACTAAGGTAGACTGTGTGGGAGAAATACTAATAGTTCAGGGTTAACCACCATGAATGTGTGTAGTTTGTTAAAGTTTATGATGGATTGCAAAGAAAAATCTCATCGGTCGAAGAAGAGCTGCATGCGCCCACTTCAAAAGCAATCGGAATGCATTCATGTCGGGAGATATGACTTCCCGCTTCCTACGAGTTCCTGAGAACCGAACGAACCATACCATTCACTCCAACCCCAACCCTGGAGGACTCAGAGGGAGGGGAAGAAGAACGTACCATTCACTCCGACCCTGGAGGAAGAGGGAAGCAAGCTGCTTAGTAGGAGTTCCATTGTGGGAGAGAGAGTGAATAAAGAGGTTTGAGTCAGAGCCAGGCAGATGGGAGGCTTTGAGGCTCTTGTAGGGATTATATTGGCCTGTCTCCTGTCTCAGGAACAGGAGGGGAGAAGATTGGCTAGACTGAGATGCTAGACAGTCTTCAAAGTTATGCTGCTGTCAAACCGGCAGGGTTTCAAACCAGGGAAACTCTGGACACGGATGACCCCAATTTAGACCGCGATACGAGGGCGTACGACAGCTTCATCTGGGCAGGGCTACTCATCAAAGGAGTGTGATGAGTTCGAATCACCTCCGCCACATCGGTGGTGTTAATGATGGCTTCCGAGGTCAGTCATTTTGTTCGCTAGGGCTACTGCTTCATCCCCTGGCTCTCGCAAAGATTTATTTCCTCTGAATGCCTCAGTTTTGGTTGCCCCCCCCCCCCCCACATTTTTTGGAGCTACGTTTCTTTTTCCTTTTTTTATGTTAATGCTGTTCACTCTTGAATGTCAGATACACTCTCAGTTGCTGTTTCTCTCCTCTCCCTTGTGGAGTCGGTTTATCACACACTGGCCTGTCTGTTCAGCTTCCAGGACCTATGGTGGATAGGGGAGGGGAGAGATATAGAGTGACGCCCAATTAAATGACACATCAATCTCAAAGTCATTTGAGTGGGATGTTTCTTCTTCATGGTAACCGAGGAGTGTTTAACGTACTCACGCACGCGCACACACCTCACGCCTCACATTCCTTATCTGAGTAGAATGACAGACATTTAATTTTCCTCTTTCCATCTCTGTGGAGAAATGTATTAAGCAGTTGAAGTGCGAATGTGTCTTAAGAGGATTAAATTAACTGGGTTCGCACCAAGCCTTCGCTAAACATTAGCTTTAACTGACTCTTAGATATTTGCTTAGTGTTTTCTGAACTATTTTATTTATTTACCACTGCACAAGCCATAGATGCCACATCCATATCCATTATCTGAACACTAGTGTATATTGTCATCCAGTATAATTTCCTGAACACTAGTGTATATTGTCATCCAGTACCATTTCCTGAACACTAGGGTCTATTGTCAGTAAACACAGTAGGCCAAGGTCATCACTGATAGTAAAGTTCATAGTTATTGGCAAACCTCCAATTCATTCTTAGTGTTGCTGTTTACATCTCTTTGGTTGGTTCACTGTAGATGCAGTTGCATGCAAACTGGCCCTGCTCCCACTTATGCTTATGATGTTCTGTCATGGAACTCTTAGCTCATGATATGTCATTTGGGTGTGATATGATATCGCCCTCTACTGGTCACATGCAGACATGACAGCCAGGGGTTAACACTAGAACAGCCGTGCCTTTTTTAACTAGTAAAAGAACCCCCTCTTTACAATGCTCAAGCTGCTATTTACACACAACGACCACTAGTTGTGTAGTTGTGTAAATTAGCCTGCTTCCTACACAGAAAAACGGCAAAATAGCTTCATACTAGCTTATCCTGATGTGATTTTGAAAATGTAAGGATACTGGGTGGTAGAATGCACATATCTAGGAAAAGTCATAAAAGGAGGGTCCTGAAATTTGAAATTTTGCAAAGATATAACATTTTCCTTTACTCACATGGGTCAAATGACCCCTCACAGATGTTATAGTGTTAACAGGGACGGACTCTCGGTTCTAGGAACTCTTACAGTATATCATCCTGTCAAGGCAGTGTGTGAGAGCAGTTAGCCCTGTTGGTAGTCACATTCCTCCTGGGGAATGGCTGCTCAGCATAGGGAGGGGAAGGCTGCCCTCAGCCCTGATAGCATGGGGAGATATCATACATTTTGGGGCAGCTGTGGCGCAGGAGGTAGAGCTGCCGTCTAATGATCGCAAGGTCGGCAGATCGGCAGTTCAAGTTCAAGCCCCGGCTGGCCGCATGTCGAAGTGTCCTTGGGCAAGACACTGCACCCCAAATTGCTCCCAGTGAGCGGGCCGGCGCCTTGCATGGCAGCTTGCCACCATTGGTGTGTGAATGTGTGTGTGAATGGGTGAATGAGAGGCCGTTATAAAGCCCTTTGGATAAAGGCGCTATGTAAGTGCAAAGAGTTTGAGGATCCTAATAAATCTAATCAAATCATACACTACACCGGAGGCAAGCAAGCCGACGCACATCCACCTGATCAGAGTGCTCCAAACACATCCAACCTACTGTCATGTTGCCATTGCCCCGCCCCCCCACCCCTTGGTCCCGCCTACTCCTCCTACTGTACCTATCACCTATCACTATCATGTTTTATATCACTATTTGCACTTTTGGTTAGATGCTAAACTGCATTTAGTTTTCTGGTACTCTGCAATAACAATAAGGTTGAATCTAATCTAATCTAATCTAATCTAATCTAATCTAATCTCCGTTTTAAGGCCCAAACCCTTAAAATATTTAAATCTAAGCTAAAAACCATCATGTTTTGCAGCAGTTATGATTAAACACAAACACTTCGATCAATATCTTTTTTCCATTAACTATTGTCTTATTAAATGTTTTATCTATTTACTTCTTATATTTGCTTTTATTCATTGTCATTTTGATTTTCTTTCTATGCTCCTCTTGCTGTATTTAAAAAAATAATGTACAGTATGTAAAGCACTTTGAATTGCCCCTGTTGTATGAAATGTGCTATACAAATAAACTTGCCTTGCCTTGCCTTGATTTCACACGGTGTCAACTGTTGTTGACGTTTCCCCAAACACTATTCAGTGTCATGGTGGGAGGGGAGGAGGGAGGAGAAGGGATAGACTAGCTGAGTAGAAGGAAAACTCCCAGGGTCAGCGACATAGAATGAGTAGATATCAGTACCGGCTCTGACAGAGGTAGGAGTGATGTATGGCCACTCCGCTGGGTTATGCAGATTTGTATTCAGTGTCGACTTCACATTTCACTGACTTTAATTACATACATTACTGCAGTTAACACACACAAACGCACACACAGACACACACAGACAGACACACACACACACACACACACACATAGACACACACACATACACAGATACGCGCGCACATACATACGCACACACACACACACGCATGCACGCACGCACACGCACACGCACGCACACACACACACACACACACACACACACACACACACCAGCGGCCTCCCCGTCATTCAGCCTACTCCTGCGCCGTCGCATTTGGTGAGTGAGAAAACCTTTGGACCACAGAGAACACCAGGTTCAGCATTAGCAGATAAGAGTATGAATGTGAAAGTAAAGATATAGCTTGATATGTGTTGCTTCTTCTGTTATTCTGGGGGAAGGGGTTGTTTTTATGTTCAGCACTTGGAGTTGCATTCAATGTGTGACTTGTACTATATACATTTCATTTTCATTTCAAACCTTTATTTAAAACTCGATAGGCACTGAGGTCACCCTCATTTACAGTGACGTCGAGTGTACAATAGAACAGTGAGCAAGGGCAAACAAACAGTGAGCAAGACAGGATTACAAAGAGAAAAAAAGAAAGAAAAAAACTAAAAACAATTGCAATCGGTAGAATACAGTTTTTGCACCAAGAGTTTAAAGGTAGAGGCAGAGGGGAGGACCTCCAACCGGAGAGTTTGCTGCAGAGTGTTCCATGTATTAGGGGCATCAATAAAAAAGGCTGTTTTACCCAGGTCTGAACGCGCATACGGAACCCGAAAAGAAAGCCAACTATTAGATCTGGTCACATAAATACCAAGACTCCAGTCCAATAAAGATGAGATATAAGGAGGAAGCTTGCCACAGATGGCCTTGAAAACGAACAAGTTCCAGTGGTAACTGCGCCTCAGAGAAAGACAGGGCCAGCCAACCTTGTCATAAAGTATGCAATGGTGAGTGTCATAACTGTCCCCGGTAATAAACCTTAGAGCTGAGTGATAAACTGAGTCCAATTGTTTCAATGTAGATGAAGCTGCATGCCTATAGATAACATCACCGTAATCTAATACGGACAGGAATACCGCCTCGACAACTCTCTTCCTACAAAGCAAGGGGAAGCTAGACCGATTACGGTAAAGAAAGCCCACCTTTTGCCGAAGTTTGGAGGCGAGGCCGTTCATTGATAAATAAAGTTTGATTGATTGATTGATTGATTGATTGATTTATTGATCTATCCGATTTCAACGTTGGCAGAAAGAAAGTTCGATTTCAGGTGATAGGTCCAACTGGTCCAGTGGTGGCCTTAGCTGTGGATGATGTCACTCTGATGTCACTCTGGCCTATAACCTCAAACCCAACATCAGTGCCGTGGACATGAAGGTGGAGTGGTTCAGACCAGTTGCATCTGTACGAAGACCACAGAGACAAAGATGAGGACGAACAACATTGTTCAAAGAAGAACATTTCATTAAAAAGAGGCAAAGAGGCAAACATTTTTTTAAACTGACCCAAGTGAAACTCTCTGACGCTGGCAGATACAAATGCTCTGTTTCCGCTCCGACCTGGTTTGAGGAAGCTGACGTTGAAGTCTTTGTTAAAGGTGCAGGGTCGCTGCCAGTGGCCTCCACTGGGGAACAAGTTGGCTGTGGTCTGGAATTAAAGTGTCAATCCACCGGCTGGCACCCTGAACCAGAGGTGGTGTGGCTGGATGGTGGCATCCTCACAGCCTTACTCTGCCGCGGTCCACAGGGAAAATGGCTGGGCTTTACACCGTAACAGGGACTGTTATTGTTAAGCAGAGTGACAACAACCAATTGACCTGTATAGTTGATGAATATACCATTTGTGCATCACTCTGGACACAAACATTTGTGGACAACAAGAAGGTTAGCTACAAAAGCAAAACCAACCAACACCCGTAAAGTGCTTTTACAAATAAAATGTAGTATTATTATTATTATTATTATGATTCTGAAAGGTTCAAGAAGACACTGTGGGCCCTATTATGCACTTCATAAGTCTTAAGCAATAAGACGAGGCAGTAGATCTAAACTTAAGACGTGGAGGCGTGGTCAAGGCCACTTTGCTATTATGCGTGCGGTAGTGGGCGCCTAAAACCCGGCGCTAAGCAAAGAAATTAGTCATGGGTGTGTTTTGGGCGTCTTCTCAATCAACCCAATCAGCGTGCCAGGTGCCATTCCCTTTAAGAACCGGCTGCGTTGAGTCATTAGCGCTATGCTATTATGGAAGTCCTAAGAAGGAGGTCAGCGCGCTTCTCTGCAGAAGAAAGTAACAAGCTCGTGCATGATTATTTTCTGAATAAACACGGCAATACCTCCGCTTGTGAGTTGAGAAGTATTACAGAGGGGTCGCTGGAAGACTGCAGGAATGACAGATGTTGATGTCATTATATTACGCACGGCATGCTCGTACTGTATGTGCACAGTATGCGGAGGCAACATACTGTACAGCGCTGGCCTCTCCCTTCTGAAATAAAGCATTTATACTGTGACCGTAATTGACGTCTTGCCGTGGAGCCACGTGCGTGTTCATGTGTGCCCACATGCATGCGCAAACCGCGGAGGCGCGCTCGTGTTTCAAAACGTGCATGAAGTCTAAACTTAAGAACTTTTCAAACCACTTCTTAGCGCTAGGAGCAAAGTCAGATCGCATAATAGCAGGGGCGCCTAGTGCACTTCATTAACATATGAACACTCCCACAATGAGTAATATATGCACGGGAGTTTTACGTCTTATGTGTGGGCGCCTATCGACACCTGCATAATAGCAGTAGCGCGTATGAAGCGCATAATAAGGGTGGCGGTAGGTCTTAACCTGGCGGTGCGTCTTAATTAAGACTTAAGACGGCAAGTTAAGAAGTGCATAATAGGGCCCTGTGTGTCTTGGGAAGGGAGGTGCTCTGTTCGGGTAAATGTAAAAACAAATGTGTAAAGGTAAAAGAGAATCTTAGGAGTTGCCAAAAAGTCCATTAACAGGAAAAATGTAACAAAATATATAGTGTTATAGACGGTGCCTGGACTCTGAGTTTATGTGAACACGCTGACCTCTCTTTCCCTAACAAAGGAGTTGAGGAAGGATGGGTTTTTTGTGGATTATGAAAAAGGTTTGGTCTCCTTTTACAATGTCACAAACATGGCAGCACATCACATCTTCTCTTACATAAACTGCCAACTCCAAGCAGAGCGACTCCATCCATCATTTGGTCAGGAGGATTCAGATCTCACCATCATTTATCCTGTGGGTGTTAACACTGACGGTTCTGGCCATGTCCACAGCATCCTGAGGATCACACTGAGACCATGTCCTGAGATGACATCCTGAGACAACATCCTGAGATGACTTCCTGAGATGACCTCCTGAGACAACATCCTGAGATGACTTCCTGAGATGGCCTCCTGAGATGACATCCTGAGACAACATCCTGAGACAACATCCTGAGATGATTTCCTGAGATGACCTCCTGAGATGACCTCCTGAGATGACATCCTGAGACAACATCCTGAGATGACTTCCTGAGATGACCTCCTGAGATGACCTCCTGAGACAACATCCTGAGATGACTTCCTGAGACAACATCCTGAGATGACTTCCTGAGACAACATCCTGAGATGACTTCCTGAGACAACATCCTGAGATGACCTCCTGAGATGACCTCCTGAGATGACCTCCTGAGATGACCTCCTGAGATGACCTCCTGAGACAACATCCTGAGATGACTTCCTGAGATGGCCTCCTGAGATGACATCCTGAGACAACATCCTGAGATGATTTCCTGAGATGACCTCCTGAGATGACTTCCTGAGACAACATTTACATTTACTTTTTTGGCATTTAGCAGACGCCTTATTGCAAAGCAACTTACAATCAATACATTTGACTAAGGAAGTGAATCATCAATTCACCAGTTCTAGCAGGAGGAGTAATCTAGCTCAGGCCAGGGGCCACTGGCAGTTGTTGTGATTATTATTATTTATTTTTTTATAGACACTGGAGAGACAGTACAAGGGGGGCAGTAGAAGTCTTAGGAGGCACAGTATAAGGGAAAAGCAGGTGTCTCAGGAGACACAGTGCTGGGGGGTGGTAATGTCTCAGGAGGAGCAGTTAAGGTGTAGCCTGAAGAGATGGGTCTTCAGTCTCTGACGGAAGATGGGTAATGACTCTGCAGTTCTGCATCCCGAGGCCCCCCAAGAACTCTTCCTGACTGCAAACTGATACCAAAGAGGAATCTAACTCAATAAAAGGATGGATAGGACTAACCTGTTGGGCCTGTTCTACTGGTGGCATACACTCGAGATAAAAACAGTCAAAATCATCCCCCTTCTAAAACTGCCATCCCCCCTTTCCATCCCTTGTCATTTTATCAATGAACGTGGTATTACTGCTATTTCAACATTAAGTTTTGCGCATATTGAGTAAAATACTGTGGGCGAGGGGGCACGCACACATGCAATGACATTTTTACCAAGTCACTGACACTGAAGTCACTGACGCTGTGACTGATTTTAGCTGATGCTAAAATTGTCCCCATCCACCATCCCCCCTGATTTTCCTTTACAACTTGAGCACTGGGCACACAGTATGTATTAACACTACCTGCCTGTATGATGTTAACACTTCATACCAGATAGATACTGTAGTGGAATATTGAATATAGATCATTATTGTATTATCTCAAATGAGAGGTGGCATACGTTGTATGCATTTTCTGATCATTATAATGATGACTTGCCACTCAAGTTCTTTCGTCTTTGGTCAACATTGCTTTGATGGCCTTGTCAATTCAAATTGAATGACTCATTTGGTGTAATTTGACCACTTCGATTCGAAACTTTTTAGGGCTTATTAGTGGGGAGATGCAGCAAGTCAATCACTCTCATGTGATGGTCTAGTCTGATAGATACTCACTGTAGTTTCATTTATCAGCGCAATCTGTCGGCAGTCTAATGGGATGATTAAAACATCAATATGACTGCATGAACGATGTCTTTATCAGTGGTGAATTGTTCCTTATGGCTTTCAGTAATTAAAGAAAACTTAATCAAATCCTCATTATTACCTTTAAAGGGATGGCACAATGTATTTCCAGAAATCTAACAAGGTAGATTGATCATTTCTGGTCTAAACTGTCTCTATGCAAATGTAAAAGCAAAAAACTAATACAAAATTTAAGACATTCTTTTTTACATCAGAAGCTCATACCAACAATACATTGTAAAAGACAATACACTCCAGTCAGGAACTAGACGCACATGTCGTCTTGAGATTGCTTTGGGATAGATACATAATGTAGACACAGCGTAGAATAATGGAAGACGTTTGTTTGTGGCCGCATCACAAACGTGTCATAATAAAGACGATAATATTCTATCACATCACAAACATATATTATATTATCGTCTTTATTGTGATGTGGTCACAAACAAATATCTTGAGTGGCTTGCCACTTGACAGTTTCATTAAAGGGGAAGTTTAGGCTACCCTAAATCCATTTTCATGTGTATCTTTGGTCAATCCATGATGCATAACGCCTTAAGCTATCATCATTTTTGCCTGAAGCTGCATCATAGCACTGGAAAAAACGCGTAGAAGTTAAAATACATCAGATGAGTTTTTGCACTCTGACCCTGCTCCATTAATCAGTAATTCCCAGAGAGCATGCATGCCGCAAATGCTCTAGTGTGTTCTCGTGTTCTAGTGTTCTAGTGTGTTCTAGTGTGTTCTAGTGTTCTAGAGTGTGCTCTAGCTGTTCACCAGAAGGGCCCATGTGGGAGGGAGAGGGGTATGTTGGGAGTTGTAGGAATTGGCTCAAATGGGCAATTTGGACTGATTCAAAGCAAAATATCTTGACTCGAAGATCGTTTTATAAAATGAGATTTTTTTTTCATGTGTCTAGGAATGACTAATGAAAACAACAAATCCACTGGATTACAGGGTAAACAGGATTATACTTGAAATCTTGACCTCTAGACTCATTTATGGTATGATAAACTCCATGAAGCCTATTAGTTGAGAGGCATCAAGCCAATCCTTCTCATGTGATGGTCTCGTCTCATAGATTACCCGGTTTGATTTAGTTTATCAGCGCAATCTGTCGGCAGTCTAATGGGATGATTAAAAGATCTAACATAACATCAATATCACTGCATGAAAGATGCCTTCTCCTCGTCAGCCGTGAATTATTCCTTATGGCCTTCAGTAATTAAAAACAACTTAATCAAATCCTCTTATTTAAGCTCCCGCCTCCCACACACACACACACACACACACATGCACACACACACACACACACACACACACACAAACACGCATGCATGCACGCATGCACGCACACACAAACACGCATGCATGCACGCATGCACGCACACACACACACACACAAACACACATACACACACGCACACACACACACAAACACACATACACACACACACACACACACTCTTCCCCCTCCCCCTTTAGCCCTAATGATGTATATATATCTGCAAAGATAAATAAAGCAAAGATAAGAGCTTGATTGAAAGTTTGAGTTAAAGGGGCAATCCTTGATTCACTGGCTATCATGAAGGATTCATTGAACTGATCATTAAACAGCAGAACAAATCACAAAGTATGCCTTTAAAGACATTTCCATATGGTTAGAAACGTTCAGGCAGAGCTTTGCATCCTTTCATCCCAAAGTTTCCCTCACCCAATTAGGCGTCATAATACAGCGTATTGCAAAGCTAGTCAATAATAACTTTAATAATAACTTTTTTTTGTATAGCGCTTTTCCTGCAAACGTTGCAGCTCAAAGTGCTCCAATCATTATATACAGTAATCATCATTTAATATATTTAGTCATTTAAAGGCAATATGAAAAATATGGGTTTTTAGTCTTGACATGAACATACTTGCTGAGGTTGCATCCCTAATGTAAACTGGCAGTGCATTCCACAATGAAAGCCATGCACAATGGGTGGCGTGTACAAGTAGTAAACAAAGTGATACTGAGCTCCATAAATACCGCATGCTGTCTTTGGATTGTTCTGAGGAATCATAACCATGATGTTAAACATTAATCAACATTTTAATTTAACATGCATGTTACTGTAATGTGTCTGAGTTAACTACATACTGTAGCTCATTTGCACCCGTAGTAGTCATTAGAACCATTTAGGCGCTTTATGCAAGTCAAATACGCCAGCGTTTTGGATTTGAAATATATAATTCCTTTTTCTATTTGAAGGTTGAAGTGAAGCAATGTGATTCTCCCGAACATCTGTGTATTCTGGTCCTATTACCCAGACAGACCCAGAGGGCAGGAGGGCCAGGAGGGCCAGGTGTGCCGGGGGAAGGTGAAGAGAGCTCTGTCCAACTGCCTCACAGTTGTCCTTCTCCAAACTGACACCTCAGTCCTACACAGGGCCAGCCCTGCCAGCTTCTACATTACACAGGCCACTAGGCCCTGTCAATGGGTTTGGTAGGGGAGAGAGAGAGAAGATATGGGAGAGAGACAGAGAGAGAGAAAGGAGAGGGAGAGAGAGACAGAGAGAGAGACAGAAAGAAAGGATAGAGAGAAAGAGAGAGAGAGAGAAAGAGAGAGAGAGAGATGATAGAGAAAGAAAGGACAGAGAGAAAGAGAAAGATTGAGAGAAAGGAGAGAGAGAGCGAGAGAGAGAGAGAGAGAGAGAGAGAGAGAGAGAGAGAGAGAGAGGACTGCCACAGAGCCCAACATCTCTCCAGAATGGGGGAACAGATGTGACCAGTGTGGTGTATGAGATTCTGATTGGGTTGCTTGTCTGTCTGCATTAGCTCTAGATGGGCACTGCTTTGGAAGACTATGGGAACGAATTGTTGGTGGGGTGCTTTTGATCGCCTCCTGAACCCTGTGAGCTGTGCAGCCCTCTCTATCTGTTTAAAATGTTAAGAGTTAGGAAAGCAATTAATGAGCGGATCTCCCAGGACGAGAGTTTAGGAGCGCTAAGCAAATTGATTATGTGCATAATGTGATGTAATGTAGCCTAAATGATGAGTGTCCGGTGGGATATTCAAAATGGGAGCGCAGCTGTCATCGGGTCTAATGGACTTTTTTCATTCTTCTGGCTTCAATGGCTGGAAGGTTCTTGTCATAGGAACTTAACCACAGGAGATGTTACCGGCTATTATGTCGAATGTATTTGTTTGAGTTATCTGTTTATATACGTAGCAGCACAATCGACAGGGACAGTATACTACGCATTAATCAACACGTCTTAATCTACACATCAGTGTAGATGTCTGAGTTAGCGAGAGAGCTCATTTATATCGCTAATCCCTGCGTAGTTTCAGGCAGGTAGCTAATCTGAAGCTAATCTACTCTGACACACTGAGGGTGGTAGGAGGTGACAACCGAACACACTGAGATCAATGTTACTCTGGAAAAACCACAATTTCATCTCAATGACCTTAACTTGCCCATAAATAACACGAGGATTCTTTACGATCTTATCAGAGATGCCCAAAGATGTTTGCTCACTGATCGTAAGCGTCATCATCACTCTCTAAAAACCCTCTCTTTCTTATGAAATATAGCTCTTCGTCATTTTGAGCCCCTTACAAATCCATCAAACTTCTAAATGAAGCTCCTCCCCCAGTGTAAATCGCTGGCTAAGTGTCTTGAGAACAGCGTGATCTGCCCTGGGCAGTAAATCACCTCTTTAATGTCACCTCCTCTCTGGCCAACGTGACGGAAACCCCCAGCAGACCACAGCAGGTCCACTCTCACTGTGTGAGTGATGCTGTCCACTCTGAGAGATGACATCTCTCCTCTTCCTCTTCCTCTCTCTCTCTCCTCTTCGTCTCTCTCTCTGGGAGATGACATCTCTCCTCTTCCTCTCTTCCTCTCTGAGAGATGACATCTCTCCTCTTCCTCTTCCTCTCTCTCTCTCTCCTCTTCCTCTTCCTCTCTGGGAGATGACATCTCTCCTCTTCCTCTCTTCCTCTCTGAGAGATGACATCTCTCCTCTTCCACTCTCTCTTCCTCTCTGAGAGATGACATCTCTCCTCTTCCTCTCTCTCTCCGCTTCCTCTTCCTCTCTCTCTCCGCTTCCTCTTCCTCTCTCTCTTCCTCTCTGAGAGATGACATCGCTCCTCTCCCTCTCTCTCTCTCCTCTTCCTCTCTCTCTCTCCTCTTCCTCTTCCTCTCTCTCTCTCCTCTTCCTCTTCCTCTCTCTCTTCCTCTCTGAGAGATGACATCGCTCCTCTTCCTCTCTCTCTCTCTCCTCTTCCTCTTCCTCTCTCTCTCCTCTCTGAGCAGCACTCCTGCTGTTTCTCTCACGTGTTCCATCGTCAGTCTCATCCCGTTTAGAGTCCAGCAGCATCAACCCTCCCTCCCACCTTCCATCCCCCTCTCTCCCTCCCTCCCTCCCACCTTCCATCCCCCTCTCTCCCTCCCTCCCTCCCTCCCACCTTCCATCCCCCTGTCTCCCTCCCTCCCACCTTCCATCCCCCTGTCTCCCTCCCTGTCTCCCTCCCTCCCACCTTCCATCCCTCTGTCTCCCTGTCTCCCTCCCTCCCACCTTCCATCCCCCTGTCTCCCTCCCTCCCACCTTCCATCCCCCTGTCTCCCTGTCTCCCTCCCTCCCACCTTCCATCCCCCTCTCTCCCTCCCTCCCTCCCTCCCTCCCTCCCTCCCTCCCTCCCTCCCTCCCACCTTCCATCCCCCTGTCTCCCTCCCTCCCACCTTCCATCCCCCTCTCTCCCTCCCTCCCTCCCTCCCTCCCACCTTCCATCCCCCTGTCTCCCTGTCTCCCTCCCTCCCACCTTCCATCCCCCTCTCTCCCTCCCTCCCTCCCTCCCTCCCACCTTCCATCCCCCTCTCTCCCTCCCTCCCTCCCTCCCTCCCACCTTCCATCCCCCTGTCTCCCTGTCTCCCTCCCTCCCACCTTCCATCCCCCTCTCTCCCTCCATCCCTCCCTCCCTCCCACCTTCCATCCCCCTGTCTCCCTGTCTCCCTCCCTCCCACCTTCCATCCCCCTCTCTCCCTCTCTCCCTCCCTCCCTCCCTCCCTCCCACCTTCCATCCCTCTCTCCCTCCTTCCTTCTGTGCCTTCCTCCCTCCCTACACCTCCCGCTGGGCTGCCAGCCTCCAGTACAATAGAACAATTAGCAGTATTATTATACGAGAGAGAGAGAGAGAGAGAGAGAGAGAGAAAGAGAAAGAGAGTGTCTAAAGTGGTATGCAAAAATCCTATTAATTTATACTCCTGATTTCCATGGAACAAGCTCCATGGTAACCGCGGTAACGTGCGATGGTCCATGTCTTTCAGTAAAAACACACATCAAAAGGACACGGGGTGTTTAGAATATTCTTCTTCTCTCACGCTGTTCCAAAGACCGTAGGGTTAAGTAGGACCTGTTCTTGCCAGGAGTGGATCTGCACTCCCAGGCTAATTACTTTACTGTGAACCTCCCATTCGGCTCAGCAGGTGCATGGAACATAATGATCCAGAAGATTGGCATACTGTAGATCTCTGAGAGTTACATCATCTGAGTCATTTAGCAGGTGTTCCTCTACACAGCGACTGTACAGTTTTGGTAGTCAGTAAAAACAACAACAACACATCAACACTCTTCTAGGAGAGTAAGAAAGTACCAGACTCAGCAGACTCAAGGGCACTGAAAGGAAGGGGGTTGTCGTTTGGACTTCCATTGGAATATAGAGGCTTTAGGTAGAAAGATGTTGTTCAAGTTCAAGTTCAAGTTTATTGTCATATGCATTCATACAATGACATTCTTCAGCCTCGTCTCTCTCGGGAGTATCACACACAAACAAACATAGTCCACAACATAATACAAGCAAAACAACAATACAGTATAATGCAGTGCTTAGTGCAGGGTGTAAAGTGCCAAGTGCAGTGCGTACAGCAGTTGTACTGTAGATGTACAGCAGTGGAGGCTGGTGACGGTAGGAATCGGAGGACAGGCTCATTGTATTTGATACTATTCCTGATTCCTCCATTCCTCCATGCATGACGATGTACCTGTTCTCCAATTTCTACCTCCACCGGCCTCTATTGATTGTGCAGTACAATAGTCTCTTCTTCACAGATCTAGGGTCAGATACCCTTGCAATCTGCAATCTGGGGCAATCTGGAAAAAATGTGGGATACATTTTTGGACTTCAAATGATAGCCTTGTGACCTGATTGTGGAAGAATGAAACTTGTAAAGGCCTCCTGAGTCTTACCCAAGCAGAACCCAACATAAAAGCTTATTTTTCTGCAATCATTTGATTACAGAAAAAAAAAACTCTATATGGAAGCAGTAATAGTTTCCATTTTCAGTTTGATTTATTCATTGCACTTTAAAACGAGACAGAGGTGGCCTGGGGGTGGTCAAGTGATCTAGCACCACGGCCTAACAGTACACACATACAATGGGGGAAATAAGTATTCAATACATCAAAACTATTTTAATTCAACATATTTCCATTGCAGCTATTCACATGACATTTACACCAGACAATAAAACTACACAGCTAAAGAAATTGCAAAAATACAATCCAACAATCGTGTTGCGAAGGTCTTTGGAGAGTTATTTGTCTCTACCCATCATGAGATGTTTCTTGCAGGAAAGCTTGGTGACTAATTATTTGTTTACTTGCTTTCAGAAGTGGGAAACCTTTTTCAAAGAGTGGAAGTACTTACCCACCAACATGCACTAACCCAGGTGATTCTAATTAGCACAGGTAAGCACAGGTAACTCATTAGTGCCAAAGTGCTGTTTTCCTGTTTAGTGCTTACTGTGTTCAATACTTTTTTTCTGGTGTCATTCCACTTTATTGCACATAGCTTTTTTATAAATTGGAATGTTACAATGTATTTAGCTGTGTAGTTTTATTGAATTAATACCAATGTATGGTTGCTGCCATAGAAATTATGTTGAATTACAACACTGTTGATGTGTTGAATACTTATTTCCCTATTGTATGCCCATGTCAGCAAGGGTTCCACTCTGACATAACCTTATAAGAAATAAAAGAAAGACAGAGAGGAAAACAAGGTGACTTGTTGAGGAAAAGGAGAAACAGACATTGTCCAGGTTGAGGCAAGGCTGCACTGGGGACCTATCTTTTTGTCAATGCACACGAAATGTACAACCAAATGTTTTGTTTTGCTCTAGGCAGCACCCCTGGAGCAATTAGAGGTTAAGTGCCTTGCTCAAGGGCACAACAGCAGTGGTAGGCACCACCTTAAATATGATGCCAGCAACCCTGCAGTCACCAGCTCACATGCAGCTCCCTCCTGAGGCGGGGATCAAACCAGTGACCTTCCGATTGCTAGACGGTTTTTCTAACCTCTAGTCTTCCACTGCCCCCCCTCTCTGGAGGAGCTGTACAAAACACGCTGTCTCAGGAGGGCCTCCAAGATCTCCAAGGACCCGACCCACCCTGGGCACGTACACTTTGTCAAGCTGCCCTCGAACAGGAGGTACAGGACCCCGGCCGCTAAGACAAACAGACTGAAGGACTGCTTCTACCACAGGGCCGTCAAGGCCCTGAACACAGAAAAGGCCTAAGTTCTGGGCCCAGGACAGTCTGGACGGATTGTATGGCAGCTAGTGCTGAGGCACAAACATGTACATTTTCAAGCCTGCAAACTGTGACTCTTTAAAATAATGTGAAAAAATACTTTTTGTGCAATATGACAACCCTAGTTGACTATCTGTGCAGTATAGTACAGTGGATTGTGTACATAGCCTTTATTGATGTAAACCAGCTCCTTACCTTCTTGTGATTTTATGCATCTATGCTTTTTCTAAAATGTGTTTTCTTTTTCCTTTCCTAACACCAGGGGAGCCACCCCTCCTAAATTTCGTTGTTTGGTACCTGTACTGTAGCAATGACAAATAAAGTCCATTCCATTCCAAAAGAATGGATCAGTATAAGCGACCATAAGACTCGTTTTTGAGATAGGCAGTTTGTGATATGTTACGAAGCTGGCTCTAGGCCATAACAAAAATGGAGACACACCAAATAAACGATATATAATTAAGTATTCATTAAATAGAACTAAAGAGAACTAAGGCAATAATCTGATGAGGTATGATAATCAGTAGTGTATCATGTCAGTAGTGTAAGTGAGTGGATGCAGTGGAAAGTATGGTATGGTGTAAAGCAACATAACCAAAGAAACAAATGGTGCTGGTGGAAGAGAGAGAGCTGGAGACTGGAGCCTCTTTTAAACTCTAATCAGGAGACCCAGACAGCTGTGCTGAATCCACCTGATTGGGCTCTAGCCCCGCCCACCAGGTAGCCTACCTGGACAAACAAATGTTAGTAGGCCCAACAAGGCCAGAGGGCCGTCACAGACAGGCAGTTTGTGATAGGCAGTTTGTTTGATGCTGTCATCTCCATCAGCTGTCAGACAGTTTGAGCATCTGACTCCCTCTGATTGCCCTTCCAGTTGCCAGTGAGTTGATTCCCCATAGTCGAGCTATCAGGACATGAGAGGTTGTTTCCTGACAGACTCCCTGTCAAGAAGAACTTGACCTGAATTCAGTTCTCTGCAGTGGAGAACAGATAAGAAAGCTGTTTCCTGAATATGACTGCTAGATATTGTAGCTGAGGCATATGCTACTTGATGATGACTTGACATTGGATATATATATATACGTATGAGGATATGGCATGTCAAATTGCATAATCTATAATAATAATAATAATAATAATAATAATATTAATAACATAATTAATCCCTGTCATGTTGCACGTTTTATGTGGAAGATGTGCACCAGGGGAGGCTGCATGGTGGAGGTAGAAATCGGAGGACGGGCTCATTGTAATGTATGGAATGGAATGAGGAATGGTATCAAATGTTTTATACCATTCCTGATTCCATTCCATACATTCCATTCCATACATTCCATGCATGCCATTCCATAGATTGCATACATTCCATTCCATTCCATACATTCCATTCCATATATTCCATTCCATACATTACAATGAGCCCATCTTCCAATGTAGGCCTCCACCAGCCTCCCCTGGTGTTCTGCCTCCCCTGGTGTTCTACCTCCCCCAGCCTCCCCTGGTGTTCTACCTCCCTCAGCCTCCCCTGGTGTTCTACCTCCCCCAGCCTCCCCTGGTGTTCTACCTCCCCCAGCCTCCCCTGGTGTTCTACCTCCTCTGGTGTTCTACCTCCCCCAGCCTCCCCTGGTGTTCT
This sequence comes from Nansenia antarctica, assembly GCF_963989245.1. Lineage (NCBI taxonomy): Eukaryota > Metazoa > Chordata > Actinopteri > Argentiniformes > Microstomatidae > Nansenia > Nansenia antarctica. Next base: position 13,394,044 of record NC_137678.1, read on the forward strand.
ACCTTCTCCAGCCTCCCTTGGTGTTCTACCTCCCCCAGCCTCCCCTGGTGTTCTACCTCCCCCAGCCTCCCCTGGTATTCTACCTCCCCCAGCCTCCCCTGGTGTTCTACCTCCCCCAGCCTCCCCTGGTGTTCTACCTCCCCCAGCCTCCCCTGGTGTTCTACCTCCCCCAGCCTCCCCTGGTGTTCTACCTCCCCCAGCCTCCCTTGGTGTTCTACCTCCCCCAGCCTCCCCTGGTGTTCTACCTCCCCCAGCCTCCCCTGGTGTTCTACCTCCCCCAGCCTCCCCTGGTGTTCTACCTCCCCCAGCCTCCCCCTGGTGTTCTACCTCCTCTGGTGTTCTACCTCCCCCAGCCTCCCCTGGTGTTCTACCTCCCCTAGCCTCCCTTGGTGTTCTACCTCCCCCAGCCTCCCCTGGTGTTCTACCTCCCCCAGCCTCCCCCTGGTGTTCTACCTCCACCAGCCTCCCCCTGGTGTTCTACTTCCCCTGGTGTTCTACCTCCCCCAGCCTCCCCTGGTGTTCTACCTCCCCCAGCCTCCCCTGGTGTTCTACCTCCCCCAGCCTCCCCCTGGTGTTCTACCTCCCCCAGCCTCCCCTGGTGTTCTACCTCCCCCAGCCTCCCCTGGTGTTCTACCTCCCCCAGCCTCCCCTGGTGTTCTACCTCCCCCAGCCTCCCCTGGTGTTCTACCTCCCCCAGCCTCCCCCTGGTGTGCTCAGTAGGTGACAGGGGAGAGGGGGTGTGATCCTGATCCGCCGCCTCAGCAGGATGGGGGGTGGGCGGCCTAGCGGTGGTGCCTGGCTGTGCTATAATACTACCAGTCTGGGCCTCGTTAATAGCCCGTCTCTAAGCCCCCTACTGCTCGCCGTACGCCTGCCGTGCATCAGTCGGGGTGTTTAAACGCTCCGTAAAAATTCCCAGTGAATTGTCCTGACACCTCCTGCAGCCGCGCGTCCATAAACCGCCCCCCCCACTCCCCCCCCCCCCCCCCCCCCGCCGCCCCACCGGCATGTCTGGTGTATAAATTGAGATGGCCGGCGCTTCTGGGATGCCCAGGACTGTGGGTGGGGAGGCCTATAAAGCTGTGTGAACGTGGTGAAAGGACTACATCAGCATGTCTGCTAACAGATACTCACTCAGCAGCAGAAGACTCCAGTCTTAGAAAATCAATTTCAAAGAGGAGTGTCTGGTGTCCTCCTGGGACGCTGGGTGAGATGAGAACCTTTATACGTCCCCCTCCCGCTAGTCATAACATGGCTGCACACAACGCATGGACGACGGACGTGCTAATGGCTGCCAAGAAGGTCGATAGTTTTTTGGGGGGACGTTTTCGCATGCAGACAACACACATGATCGCTTATAGAGATGAAGAGATTTCGGAGTCGCTCTCTTTATTTCCAGCTGAACTCCTGCCACCTCCGAAGCCTACGGGAACCGTTCAGGCTTTCTGGCATTGGAGTTGGAGTTCAGCTTTCTGGGATTTTTTTATTTATTTATTTTTATAAATTTGTTTTTCAGATTTTATCCCTTTTTCACCCAATTTGGTAGCCAATTTAACCCAACTTAGCATCCAATTATCCCCTGCCTATTGCATTGGATCCGCCGCCCGACCCCGGCATGGCCGGCAGTCCCAGAGGAGGGCGCCAGGCAGACTAGGCTGACTGGCTCCTCGAGCCCAGTACCGTTATTCCGGCACCCCAGGGGGCGGTGTTGCGCGACGGATCCTAGTCCAGAAATACTCCTATACCCCCCCTCGGAAGCGGCCGGCCAATATGCCGCTTCCCGTGTGCCTCGGCCATTATCTGGATCTGGCGAGCCGGGATACGAACCCCGGCCCCGGTGGGCAGCATGCACTAGCGGCCAGTGCGTAGACCGCTACACCACCGCGGGGCCTTCTGGGATTGTTTTATGAGGAATGCAGGGGGGGGGGGGGGAGGAGGCTGGCTCTTACCAGGGGGGGTACTTTGAATATAAAGAGGAGGAAGATAGAGAGAGAGAGCGAGAGAGAGAGAAAGAGCGAGGGATGGGACGAAAGAGTGGGCCGAGGACCTGAGAGATTTATGATCCAAGCCTTCCCACAATGCACTTAGGACCCTGTGGGACCTGGATCAATCTTGATTAAATGTTTATTCCTATCGGCTGCATGTGTGCCCTCTCTACCGCGCTCAGAATTTACGAGCAGACCCCCTGACCCTGTATCGATCCAAACGTCATTATAATCACATAGGGATTATAATAATAATCCAGCTTTCAAATCAATAACTGATTCATGCCTTGGTTTGGACAGAGGGCTGTATGTCTACATAACCCAGATAGTACTGTGTTCCTATTGGTATCCCATCACACCCTCAGACACTAGAACCTAGAACCTAGAACCTAGGAACCTAGGAACCTAGACTCTAGAGCAGAGGTTCCCAAACTTTTTTTAAGCAAGGCACCCCTGAAGCTTTCCCCCTTCTCCAAGGCACCCCAACTCTACGAAGATTTTAAAAATGCCTCGGAGCTTAAACTAAAAACAATACACGATGAATTGGTTTGAAAATGTGTGTTTATATATAATACATAAGTATTGCCCCAATGAATTTTAACAAGATAATAAAAGTCATAAATGAACAGTAATGGATGGGCAAGAATGCATAGGTCAGTCAAACTATCGCTAAATTAAATAAAATTGTGGCCCTCAAGGATTGTACAATATGGGAGGAGACTCAGAGGGAATTCTTCACACAAATAAAATATCAAAGGCCTGTATAATCAATCAATGGAACAAAGCTTTTTGGGGGGGCTTAAAATAATGCCGTAAAATGTAATTCTCATTTCAATGCTCATTCTGAGATTATTATTTCACATCTGAACCAAACGGGTAACTCACAACTATAATAATTTAACAATAATAATCATGACAGAATTTTAAAAATTGAGAGAAATACAAAACAAAGAAATATGTTGTGCGCATTAGTGGGACACATGCGCCTGCTTTTGGGAGCAGAGTCTCTTTATGCGGGGAGAGATAGTGGACAGCGCGACACGCGGGTCCTGTTCCACTGACAGTCGCGTGCGTGTCTTGTTCTTGACGTATGCTAGAGAAGAAAAAGCCAGCTCGCACAAGTAGGAGGTTGGGAAGGGTAAAAGCACCTTGATGGCACCTTAATCCACCACGATTCATCTTCCAATTGTTCTTTGTATGGCAAGTCGTGCTCACTGACAAAAGTTATCAGTTCATCTCGGAGCTCATAGACAGCCAGCGGACAGCCAGCGGACCTCTGTGTGTAATAAGAGCCCCTCATGCTCGGACCCCATCTCATTGCACAATGTGCTGAACAGCCGTGACTTCAGCGGGCGTGATTTTACATAATTAACCATTTTCACCGCTTGGTCCAAGACTTCAGTGAGGAGTAGTTAGTTAGTAACTAGTAGGCCTAGTTAGTAAATTAATGTCTTTCAAATCTGAGAAATATATATTTTATTTGCTTATGAACTCCATTGCACATGTAATAAACAAACGTTTATTAATGTATTATTATTATAATTTTATATTATACTTTTTTTTTTTTTTTTTTTTTACGAGCAGATTTGGCGGCACCCACTTTGGGAACCTCTGCTCTAGAGGACGTCCTGTCTTCTCAGTGCTTTACCCAGTCTACAGTACTGTATGTGTCAGCCTGGTCTCACTGAGGTCCTCCTCCCCATCCGTCCGACCCCTCTAAGTGTGTGATCTATGGGGCTCTAACAGAGTGTTGGACCTGAAAGCACCGTGCTTTAGACCACCTTTTCAGACCAAGGACACATTCACCATGACTTGTCAAGAAAAATATATCTTTTTTTTTTTTAAATCGTCCTTTGCAATCGGTCACTGATACACAGGTCTTCTTGGTCTGTTGAATTAAAGTACCTGTTGATTACTGAGGTAACATCCTTCGAGGTTTTTTTGGTTGTTGTTGTTGTGATTGATTAAAGTGTTGACCACGTAACCGCAGGGTTCCCGGTTCGATTCCGTCCGCGGACATATCCTGCATGTCATCCCTTCTCTCTCTCTCTCACCCATCCTTCCTGTCAAAATCTGTACTGCATCTGTCAATAAAAAGAAAAATATGAGTGGGACTGCCCAGACGGAGATAGAGTTCTTATCAGGAGGGAAGGTGGGCTCTCGAGTTAGAGGATGAGGAGGCGTGGGGGAAGACAGGAGGCATTCTGGGAACGCCGTCACCGGCGACCTTGGAGGTCAGCGTCCATCGCTATCAGCACCAGTGGATCTGCAGAAAACCCCCCAGACCAGATAAGAGATCTCTCTCCACTCTCTCTGCATTTAATTAGATTCAGATTCAATCCGTTTCCCCTTTTCACCACTCTCTCCACCTGGCTGTCTGAGGTTTAAAGATAGCCTGGACTGGATGGATCGTCTGGGGCTGGGCGAAAATAGTCCTGAAGAGAAACACTTTGAAAAAGAAAACTTTCTTAATGCATTCTGTCCTTTCCGCTTGATCTATGGAACACCCCTCCCACCCCCACCCCCACCCCCGACCTTGTGAGAACCGAGACCTCCGGTGAATACCACATCCCTGATTTGAGGATCGATAAACACCCGGACACTGAACAAGAGAAGTTCATTAGGCATGCAAACAGGTGTCACAATATAGATGTCAGAGTACAAATGCCTGTATGGATTTTCAAGGGGGCGAGAGACAGCCTTTCAGAGTCGGCTTGGGGATTTGCCATGAAGCATCCGCGTTTGGCAGAGGACCGTGTTTAGAGGCACTGTCCACAAACTGTTGATAGAACGAGTGTCTGCTTAGAAAACGCAGTTTTCTGTTTAAGTGGATGTCACTTTAAGTCCAACACTTTAAGTCCAACATACCCACCCAGATGAATGCACATTAGAAATATCACGCCAATGAATATACAAATGTATTAACGGTTCATACAAATTCAGTGCTCAGTGTCGAGATAACGAAATAATGAGAAAGTACTATTTCACCTAAAGTATATATTTACAAGATCAACTGAACCCACAGGAGTTGTCCCATAGGAATGTCTGTGGATCGAAAACAGGAATTAGTAAAAAAAGCTGTTACGGTCAGAGCTAAAGCACCCAAGCGCAGGACACAGAGTCAGGATACCTTGTGGTGACCACCACGTTGGCAAGGTCATTTACGTCAAGGTCATGTTTGCAGTTTATGAAAGTACAGATTGTAAGCTTTCAAATGATCATACAAAGGAGAGTTCTGCTGTTTCCCTGGCGAGGAATGGACGTGTCCTCCTCGTGTGGCAGAGGAAGAGTCTACAGGAGTGTGCTGTCGCTGGGATGGCGCTGCACAGGCGCAGGTGGAGGGGAGGACGTGAACTGACCAGCTGGAGCCTGGGGCCATGCCCACGCACACACACACACACACACACACACACACATACACATACACATACACATACACATACACATACACAGAGACAGACAGACACACACAGACACACACACACACACACACACACACATACACATACACATACACATACACATACACATACACATACACATACACATACACACACACACACAGACAGAGAGACACACACACACAGACAGACAGACACACACACACACACACACACACACACACACAGAGAGACAGACAGACACACACACACACACACACATACACAGACAGACAGAGAGACACACAGACAGAGACACACACACACACACACACACACAGACAGACAGAGAGAGAGACACACACACACACACACACACACATACACACATACACAGACAGACAGAGAGACACACAGACACACAGACACACAGAGACAGACATGGGAGAGAGAGACAGGCCCAGGCTAGGTGGAAGTGGAGGGTGGTACACAAGTATTTGGGAACCACAGAAACAGTTTGAGTGTAAAGATGTGGAGAGCTGATAGTGTAATGGATTGGATACCCTCACAACTTAGTAATATCATTTCTCCTGCCTTTTTATTACTGTCATTAAACCCAGCAGGTCTTTTCCACTGAGAAACATATTGGCCTTTCCTAACACAGCTGCTTGCAGAAGCTGTGAACTATGAAGATAATATCGACTCTCACTAAAAACATACAATTGTGTAGAGGCAGACTAGTTAGGGCGTAAATAATCATGAGTCCAGCCAGAAAAAAAGTGTTTACTGAAAATAGAGTCCAGGGGGGTATTCCATCAACGACGCTAAAGGAAAATCCAGGCTTATTTTTGATAAATCTCTTGAAACCCTGATAACCAAGATAACCCTGGATTTTCCTTTAGCGGCGTTGATGGAATACATCCCAGTAGTGCAGACATAGCTGGGTTCTCTCCTTGGCCTTTCTGAGGGGCAGTTTTCTCCTATTTCTCATTGTATCAGATATAACACTATATAGAATATGAATGAACATATTTCATTGTTATCACTTAATCAGCCAGAGGGGTCCATTGACCCCTGTGATTAAAAAAAACATGTTACATCTTTGCACTCGATCAAATTTCAGGACCCCTCCTTTCATGACTTTTCCTAGACATGTCCGTTCTACCACCCAGTATCCTTACATTTTCAAAATCACATCAGGATAAGCTAGTATAAAGCTATTTTGCAGTTTTTCTGTGTAGGAAGCTGGCTAATTTACAAGCAGCCAAATGGTGGTCCCTGTGTGTAAATAGCAGATTTACATTCTAAAGAGGAGGTAATTTGACCCCCGAGGGGCGGTTCATTTAGTAGGTAAAAAGGCACGGCTGTTCTAGTGTTAACAATCACACATAATACTGTATGTGCAGTACGACTGACTTCCCCAACTGGGAGCTACATACAAGTTCCAGAGAAAACGTACGATTCATTTTCTTCTCTCTCCTCCTTCACTCTCTTCTAGGAGAGTTGGCCAATGAGACGATTAGGCTAATGAAGTCAGTTGGGGATTGGCTGGTTCAGTGTTCTCTGTGGGGCTGAGGCCCACCGGGAGGTCTTCACACCACCGCAGGGAGGCTCTGGGACCTGCTATCAGTCACCAGCTGATCAAAGGAGCGCCATCGACATCAGCATGAGGAGCCAGAGATGATGAGATGATCAAGGCTCTACTCTCGGGTGGTTAAATGATGATATTTTTACCTCCTTGGGGGAACTAATTCAAATTTCAGGTCAGGGGGGTGCAATTATGTGTAGCTGACAGGTCGACTTTTTTTTTACTGTATTTGATCAGAAAGAGAGAGGGAGGAAGAAAGACGGGGGGGGGGGAGAGGGGGTGGGGGGGAGAGAGGGGGTAGGGAGGGGGAATGAGGAGAGAGGGGGAGAGAGGGGGGGGAGCGAGGGGGAGGGAGAGAGGGGGGGAGAGCGAGGGGGAGGGAGAGAGGGAGAGAGAGAGAGAGGGAATGGAGGGGGAATGAGGAGAGAGAGAGGGAGAGATAGGGAGAGGGAGAGGGGGAGAGAGGGGGGGGAGAGAGGGGAGGGAGAGGGGGAGAGAGGGGGGGGGAGAGAGGGGATGGAGGGGGAATGAGGAGAGAGAGAGGGAGAGAGAGAAAGGGTTACCAAACATGCTCCCTCAGTAGGTGCTCCTAGCAGCCATAATGCTAATCAGCTCGGCCTGTTTGACCCACATAATCTTGCAAAGAATCGTTTATGCAAATACATCCTCACAACAAATAAACAAACTACTGTTGAATATCTGTTTCGAGTCAGTTACTGTTTAGGTGTCACAACAATGCCCTGCTAAATGACAGAATGACACAGCACAGGAGAGGCAGCAGATGCAGGCCTAGGGCACACGTCGTGTTCTCTAAAGTGTGAACAACAACACGATTATGCTGAGATTTCTGTTTCATTCGTTAATTCACAGGCACATCCAGATACTGCAAGAAGTAGCACAAAGCCCCCGTAGGGAGAGAAAATAAAATAAAAAATAAAAGCGTCAGCATATATAAGGTGGGTGTTTCAAATTCAAATCATGACAAACTTTTTTTTTAGGGGTCTCAGTTTGCACAGTGGGGAGAATGAATAGTCTGACTGTGATACAGAGATGATGTAAGAGCTAGTCTCAGACAGACAGACAGACAGACAGACAGACAGGCAGAGATGAGGTGAGTGCTAGTCTCCAGTGGTGTCTCTGATCCCAGACCTGAGGCCCAGGGGAGGCTCTGATGTGGAGATGTTCTCTCTCAAGAGACAGACAGGCAGGCAGACAGACAGACAGACAGACAGACAGGCAGGCAGGCAGAGAGGCAGACAGACAGACAGACAGGCAGACAGGCAGGCTGGCAGGCAGACAGACGGGCGGGCAGGCAGGCAGGCAGGCAGGCAGACAGATGGGCGGGCGGGCAGGCAGGCAGGCAGACAGGCAGGCAGGCAGACAGATGGGCGGGCGGGCGGGCAGGCAGGCAGACAGATGGGCAGGCGGGCGGGCAGGCAGGCAGACAGATGGGCGGGCGGGCGGGCAGGCAGGCAGACAGATGGGCAGGCGGGCGGGCAGGCAGGCAGACAGATGGGCGGGCGGGCGGGCAGGCAGGCAGACAGATGGGCAGGCGGGCGGGCAGGCAGGCAGACAGATGGGCGGGCGGGCGGGCAGGCAGGCAGGCAGACAGGCAGTGTGTACAGAAGAACCAGTGTTCATGTGAAGACAGCAGAGTGACACAGCCTTCTACCTGCCCCCATCCCTCTGCACTGTCCTCTCAGTGTGACTTCTCTCCCCCCTAACCCTAACCCTCCAGTGTACACAACCAGCTAGCCTCTCTGGTGCTCTCTGATGTCTCCTCTACATGTACTGTACATTCCTTCTCCCCTGTCACCCTCTCACCCATCTATGTCGTCATCCTCTTACTCCATCCTTCTCTCTCTCCCTCTCCCTCTCTCTCCCTCTCTCTCAGAGACACAGACTCTCTATCCTCTGTCAGGGGGTCAGGCCTGCAAAACACCTCAGGAAGGACAAACTTAAACTTCAAATGATCCTCTCTCTCTCTCTCTCTCCCCCCCTCTCTCTCTCTCCCCCCCCCCTCTCTCTCTCTGTCTCTCTCTCTCTCCCTATCACTCTCCCCCCCCCCCCCTCTCTCTCTCTCTCTCTCTCTCTCTCCCCCCATCTTTCTCCTATCCTTCACATTCTCCTCTCCTCCTCATCTCATCATCCATTCCACTCAGGGCCTCTCCACTCTGTTTGCTGGGACTGCCCCTCAGGCGTTGCCTCTCCTGAGTGATTTATTGTCTTTCAAGGCTGCTCCTGCTCTCTCTGCACTCCTGTCCCAGCCCCCCCCCCCCCCCCCCACCTGCACCCTGCCACACCCCCTTCTGATGGAAGAAGTGAGAGAGGAGGAGTAAACTTCCACCATTGGGACGTCACTGCAGTCTGCCACAACATATTATTCTTTTGCAGTTGAAGTTTTTACACTTTTACACAATCTCTCTTTTTTTTTTTTACTTGTTTTGTCTACTATTTGTTCCAGTCTTTTAGCTGTACACATATATGGTCCATGAATGTGGTTCAAAGCAAGACACACAAAGCAAAAAAGATGTGTGGAAGGGTTCACTGTATTAATATGGACATGACAGGACTCCATATTTTAATAAATAGATGTTTCTGGAGTCTCAGAGTGTATACAGTCTCTTTTTTTGTCCCTTTTTATATTTTTTTTACTATCAAAACAGTAGCGGTTTTACGGTACGATAACACTCAGAGACTCAGAGTATTACTAGAGATAAATACTATAAGATGAAGAGGGCTGATTACAGGAAGAGAGAGAGGGCATGGTAATCATCTCTCGAGGGTTTGGGGGGGTGGGGGTGTGTGGTGGGGGGGTGATACGGGTGGCAGATAAAGTAGGGCACACATTTCACATGATCGCTAAAGTAA
>NC_137678.1:13406367-13448867 GCF_963989245.1 Nansenia antarctica
CCGGCCTTCCCTGATATACTGTACATGTCGGATATAGAGAAGCTCCTGTGGGAACTGAAGCATTTGTTTTAGCTAGATAGATACATGTGATGCTGGCTGGGAGGACAGTTACACTACAGTATCTAGATGTTCCCACAGCCCGATGGTCCCACAGCCCAGCCCACCCTAACCCTAACCCTACTAACCCTAACAACCCTAACCCTAACCATAGCCCACAGCCTAACCTAACCCTATGAAATATTTGAAATGTGGCTGTGGGACCCTGCATCTAGAAACATGTCCTTCTGGCTGGGAGGACAGTTACAGTATCTACTAGATACATGTCCTTCTGGCTGGGAGGACAGTTACAGTATCTAGATACATGTCCTTCTGGCTGGGAGGACAGTTACAGTATCTAGATACATGTCCTTCTGGCTGGGAGGACAGTTACAGTATCTAGATACATGTCCTTCTGGCTGGGAGGACAGTTACAGTATCTAGATACATGTCCTTCTGGCTGGGAGGACAGTTACAGTATCTAGATACATGTCCTTCTGGCTGGGAGGACAGTTACAGTATCTAGATACATGTCCTTCTGGCTGGGAGGACAGTGTTTTTCAACCACTGTGCCGCGGCACACTAGTGTGCCGTGAGAGATCATCAGTTGTGCCGTGGGAAATTATCAAATTCCACTTAATTGGTCCAGAAAAATAAAGGCACAAAAAAAATAATCAAACTGCTCTCGTATGGTTGCGCAGGTGGCGGTAGCGCGATTAATAGCTTAATCTGACGTTGTTGATTTTTATATATTTAGAGAGAATTAGAGATGCGGGCAGACAAGTGGCAATGCTAACAACAAAGATGGATACATATTTGAAGAGGGATCCTGCTGCACCGACTCCATTGTGCTTTGTGGTGGACAGCTATCAAACAGTGCCATGGTCCCTAGCAAGCTTAAACACAATCTGCAAACAAAACACCCGTCAAAACACCCGCTGTTGTTTTCCTCGAGCAGCGTTCTCGCCAAAAGCGAATTTTATCCAAAACTCTGATTCAGGCCCTTGCACACCAACGCGTTTTTTACGCGCGTTTTTTACGTCCGTTAAAAAAATAAATTAGAACTCATGTTGTGTCAACCACGCTTGCACACCAATCCGTAATATTTCGTCCGTCAAAAAAAAAACGCAACAGGTTCGATTTTCTGCGTTTTTCGCGTCCGTCAAAAGCCTTTTGAGAGTAGTTTTTGACCACTCCGCCATGGTATAGACTGGGACCAGTGGCGGACTGGCCACCGGGCAAGCCTGGCAAATGCCAGGAGGGCCGCGAGACTCTAGGCCGCTCAGAATGTATTATATAAAAATATATATATATATTTGTAATTTTGTCTCTAGTGATTTTCATTGAAAATAACTTATTTCAGCAGACCGCGGCCCAAAACCTTTGATATCGGCCGGGCCATCCACGCAGTTCTGCATCGCGGATGCCCAGGGCCCTAAACCAATAGGAGCAGAGCTCCCCTATGGGGCGGAGCTCCACGATCTAGAAGGATAGTTATGGTAAACCAATAGGAGCAGAGCTTTAGGTAGCGGGGTAAACCAATAGGAGCAGAGCTTTAGGTAGCGGGGTAAACCAATAGGAGCAGAGATCCCCTATGGGGCGGAGCTCCACTCATATAACTGGAGTATATCTCCATAACTATCGTAGTCAGTTCTATATCGCCAGTGGACACGCACCTCATGTCATCATTCCGTTTATAACAGCAGTTAACGTTACACTGCTTTCATTTTCAGAATGAGGGAATTTGATGAGAGCGATGCAGTTAATGTGCAACAACTGGATGCAGGGAGCAAGTGTAGTTGGAAGTAGGAATGCACCGAAATTCGCATGTATTGGGCCGAAAATAGCACAAAAAAGTACATTCGGTGTAAAAAGGCTATTGAAAGAGATATTGACTGATGACTGCCTACTGATAATACATAATTACAGCAAACATGTCGGTAGTTTGGCATCTGTCCTCTGACTTTTTATGTTAACAATCCGTGTTGCGTGTTGCGTTTGGAAATAGGGCTGTTGTGTCGCAAATGCCAGGGCTGTTTTTTGATCCCAGTCCGCCCCTGACTGGGACACATCGTCAAATTACAACTGCAGGACAGTTGGATTAATGTTTACGGAAGTACATGTCTCAAGTATTATCTCGGCGGTTAGTCGAGTGAAAGAAAACAACATACAGATGATAATTCACACAATATAATACCACGAAAGCGTACGGCACTAAACAATAACATTCATTTGGGCAGCATCCTACTCAAACTCAGGCAGAAGGGCAGGGTCCGGCCAGGTGCACACGGTCACAGACTGCCAGTGCATCATTCAGCTGGTTATAGCGGTTTCTTTTTCTATTCTATTCTACTTCTGCTGTCTGCGTCTCCCTGGGTATTCCTAGACCAGATGGCAAACAGTAAAGAAATGCCACAATATTACAACATGTAGAGTGCATATTGCGAAAGTTCGCAACGTAAAAAAACGCAACGGACTCCGCAACGGACCGGTGTGCAAGGTCTCTGTGCGTAACGTTTTTTTCCGGATGACGGATTAAAAATACGCAGGCGTAAACGCACGCATTGGTGTGCAAAGGCCTTAAGTGAAGCAAAATGTTCTAGTGAGAACACACCCGACCCTAATATACATTAATATTACTGGACTGCAAAGCCATTGTGAACACGATGCTTAGCTCTGATATCATTAAAGAAATTGCCAAAGTTCCCCTCTCGATTAAGACGATTGCCAGACGCATTGATGACATGTCTGCAGACATCGAAAATGTTGTTTTGGAGAAGATACGTGGCAGTGGGCAGTTTGCTTTGCAACTTGAGTCTTGGCCAATGCACGCCTTTGTGGATGGAGACACAATCACAGAAAATGTCTTTTTTGCAAGACATTGCATTAAAAAAAAAACAGGGGAGGACTTCAGTGGGACAGCTGCGTAAGTGTCTGCACTGATGGAGCAGCAGCTATGTTGCCGGGACTTTACCAGCGGAGATAGCTGTTGTTCGTATGGTAAACTTTGTAAAAACAAGACCTCTGAAAAGCCGCTTATATGCAGCATTATGTGAAGAGATGGGAGCCCAGCATAAGACGTTATTGCTCCATACGGCGGTCCGATGATTGTCCCGCGGAAAAGTGCCGGCCCGCGTGTTTGAGTTATGGGAGGAGCTGAAAACCGTTTTAACTGATGAGAAGTGTGATGACGCAAAGTTGCTTGCAAGTGACAAATTGTGCGCACGGCTCGCATACATGGCCAACATACAGGGCCAGGCTTCGCACTGAGTGAGTATAACGACAAGTTCTTATAATGTTACATACTGTATATGATAGGCTACTATGTATCATTTTTGTAACATTTGGGATGGCGGTGTGCCGTGGGATTTTTTCAAGGTAAGAAATATGCCGTGGCACAAAAAAGGTTGAAAAACACTGAGTTACAGGACAGTATGGTCCCACAGCGCAACCCACCCTATCCCTACTAACCCTACCCCTAGCCCAACCCTAACCATAACCCTTGCCCACAGCCTAACCCTAACCCTATGAAATATTAGAAATGTGGGGCCACTGGGCTGTGGGAACATAGGGCCTAATTTTGAAACATTTTTAAATATTAGAAATGTGGGAACATAGGGATGATGTATCTAGATACATGGGAGGACAGTTACAGGACAGTATCTAGATACGGGGCGGCTGTGGCACAGGAGGTAGAGCCACGGTCTAATGATCGTAAGGTTGGCAGAACGGTGGTTCGACCCCCGGCTGGCCACATGTCGAAGTGTCCTTGGGCAAGACACTGAACCCCAAATTGCTTTACCATGTACCATACATTTACCTGCTGGCTGGGCGGACAGTTACAGGACAGTAGGAGTCAGAGTGGCGGAACAACATCACATCTGACAGCATCGGAGGTTCTGCAGGTCCCATCTGTGCTGCCACTCAGTCCAGCCCGAGATAGAACCATCTAGATAGAACATTTGTGTGAATACCACAGACACATCAGGAGACCTCATCAGTGAAGTGACAGAGACAGTACATGTTTTCTCTCCCTATGTAGGCCAATGATTCATACTTCACTGTGCACCATCCTTTCCTAAAACGACATGCGGTCAGATTGAATATGCACACACCCACACACAGACACACACACACACACACACACACACACGTGCACACACACACACAGACGCACACACTCACACACAGATGCACACAGACACACACGCACCCCCCCCCCCACACACACACACACACACACACACACACATGCACACACAGTGCTGTGCTTTGACAGATTTAGGACTGTGCTGCTGCAGTGTGCTTGAGTTGAAGGCAAGGTGGGGGGGGGGGGCATTGTGCAAATGAAGCCACCATTTTTTGGAGGGAGGGAGGGAGGTTGGTCGTATAACCGGTGATAATAAAAGCAGAACGGGGGGTCTTAGGCCAGGGGGACCTCTCTCTCCGGGTTTGATTAAGCGGTCGTAAAACTATGTTTAACACGTCTGCATTACCATATTTCTGGTGGTTTTAAAGAGACGCAGTGAAAGCATGCAATCAAATTGAGATAGAGGTGTCATGCTCCCCAGTAACCTGACACCACATGAACAGCCCTAGGTGAGTCTCGGGGGAGGCTGGTGGAGGTAGAGGACAGGGTCGTTGTAATGCATGGGATGGGACGAGGACAGGTATCAAACGGATCACATGGTGATAGTGTGGCCATTTGATGTACTCTATAACTACTCCCAGGATTCATTCTTGATTCTAACCAGAAAAAAAATTCTCGGCCTATATGGGTCGGCTGTGGCGCAGGAGGTAGAGCCGCCGTCTAATGATCGCAAGGTTGGCAGATCGGCGGTTCGAGCCCCGGCTGGCCACATGTTGAAGTGTCCTTGGGCAAGACACTGAACCCCAAATTGCTCCCATAGGGCTTTCACACCGGCAAAGAACCGTGCCGGTTCGCGTTCGCGTTCGGAAACCTCCGAACGTTGGCGCTGTCTGGCGAACGATACACTGGTATGAACGCGGGCTCGTTCGCCAGACAGCGCCAACGTTCGGAGGTTTCCGAACGCGAACGCGAACCGGCACGGATCTTTGCCGGTGTGAAAGCCCTACCAGTGAGCGGGCCGGCACCTTGCATGGTAGCTTGCCGCCATTGGTGTGTCAAAATGATCACGTTCAGTAATCCCTACTGCACGTACTGTGTACTCGGAATCACAGAGCGCATGTGCGAAGTAAGCTGATTTCTTGACAGCCTTGCCATATGTACAGCAGGGCAGCGGTTTTAAACCAAAACGATCGAACACACTGAGAGACAAACATGTAAATGCTTTTTTTAAATTAAAGGGCTTGGGCATGCGCCGCATTTATAGCTTATTATGACCGCTCGCCCATGGGTTACAGTCGTCAGGAGAAACTCCTGGCCCAAGCAAAGGGTTAGCCCTAGACCTGTAAGACTAATTCACACTACAAACCCAAATGGAGCTGTACTGGGCTTGCCTTGTTACCCAATAGTGTGGCCCAGTAAAGCTCTGTAAAGCTCCCTAGTGTGTGACCTTCTGTGGTCAGTGGGGATCTTCTCTGATAGATCTTTCTCTCTCTGTGTGTATGACTTGAGCTCTTGTTGCCAGACAACCGCTAACCAATTCATTCATGCATTTTACAACAAGCCATAACTTCGATTGCTTCAGAATTCATAGCCATGGTCTAATAAATTTGATTTGACATGCTGTGAAATTAATTTCTCCTGGCAAGGCTTTTCTTGATGCAGAAAAATAATAGGCTTCCATTAAGCCGTTGGAGGTGTGAACGTGTGCGCGTGTATGCCTGTGTGTGGGACAGAGTGTGTGAGAGATAGAGTTGACTGAGGCGATTAGGAATAAAGCAAGAGGGGAGTTCGTACTTTCAAATTAATTTCTCTATTCTCTCTAGGCCTGCGCTCGGATAACACACTTCTCATAGAGCCACCGCCGCAACAATGACCTCAAAACAATGCTGTAATGCTGTGGCCAATGACAATGTTTACAATCGGTTTGATTTTGACACAAGTCATACCCTCAATCTCGCATGTTATCTTTGTATTATTTATTTTTTAAACCACTGCTTGTTTCCTGTTTATTAAGTGACAGTTGCAGCTTTTCTTAAACCCTTTCTCAATGGTTATAAACTGGACTCCTTGCATCCTCCACTCACCTTACATTCACATGGCATTTAGCAGACGCCTTATTCCAAAGCGACTTACAATTGCTACATTTGACTAAGCAAGTGGATCATCAATTCACCAGTCGTAGCAGGAAGAGTAATCTAGCTCAGGCCAGGGGCCCTTGGCAGTCGTCGTGATAGAAGAAAGAAAGATGTTTGGTTTTTTTGGACATGGGAGAAACAGTACAAGGGGGGGAAGGAGAACTCTTAGGACCAGGGGGAAGCAGGTGTCTCGGGAGGCACAGTGCTGGGGGGGGGGGGGGGGGTAGTAGATGTCTCAAGAGGAGCAGTTAAGGTGTAACCTGACGAGATGGGTTTTCGGTCTCCGGCGGTAGATGGGAGTGACTGCAGTTCTGACAGCCATGGGAAGCTCATTCCACCAGCGGGGAGCCAGTGTAGTGAAGAGACGTGACCGGGCAGCCTACTCAAAACGCACCAGAAGAGAGAATATACAGGTTCCTCCCTTTAGATATTCTATGCTAATGCCTTTTGAGAAGCGTGAGAAGTGGAGGGCGGAGATGATGAGTGGAATCAAGTTTCAGAGAGCTGAGAGAGGACCTTTGGCTCTTTCGTGGCTCCTTCATGGATCTCGGCTGGGGCGGCTGTGGCGCAGGAGGTAGAGTCGGTGTCTAATGATCGCAAGGTTGGCAGATCAGCAGTTCGAGCCCCGACTGGCCACATGTCGAAGTGTCCTTGGGCAAGACACTCAACCCCAAATTGCGCCCAATGAGCGGGCCGACGCCTTGCATGGTAGCTTGTCGCCATTGGTGTGTGAATGAGTGTGTGAATGCGTGAATGAGAGGCCGTTGTAAAACGCTTTGGAATAAGTCTGTCCATTTTATCTCCATTGCAGGAGCAGAGGATATTGTTAAAAAGCTGATTTAAGGCAGGCTTCTTTTATAGGAATAATTCTTGCCCTTCCCTGAACAGCAGATTGTACAATCAAAACGTCATGCCAGTGCTTGATTATTGTGATGTCATCCACCGAAGTGCAGCTGCCACTGTTTGGATGCCATCTGCCATAGTGCCGTTCACTTTACCTCAGGTGATAGTTTTAATACTTGTGATTTAATACTCATTACGCATTGTATCCTATATCAAAATATTGGCAGGACCTTGTTAAAGTCCTGTAGATCTCTTCATTACTCCCTTTTTTGTCTCTACTGCATAATCCCCCCGGTTTACCTAACCCCGTTATTGGAAATTCCAGAACATCAACAAGTAAACTCGTTCTTAGAGTCGGTTAACTCTTGAGGTTCCCACGGGGTCTCCGTTGAATTGGGTAAATCTACTTTTTTTTTTAGTTGTGGTGCAGCTCACTGCCGGAACAATCTGCAGAGAACGTTTCAGTTGGTTGCACTGGTGCCGCTTGGGCAGTTTAACGTTTTGATCGAGGACCCTGTTTGTTGAAAGATGTGAGGTGAGGACGCGTTTGTAAAGTTTTTAAACAGGGCCTAAAGCTTCACGTGGCTGCCTTCTGTCAGCATCTTCATGTGGCTGAATCTTTAACATTGTTGAAGACATTTTGGTAGATGCTGCCACCTAGTGGAGAGGTATGTAACAATGTGGTGCATCTTCTGTAACCCTATCGTATTTCATGCAGTGCTGATCCTCAATGTAAGACACTCACATGTCATATTAGTGTTATTGCAGTGTTTCCCAAACTGTGGGGCGCGCCCCCCCTAGTGGGGCGCGGGGGTACTGCAGGGGGGGCGCAGAAATAATATGGGAGGGGGAAAAAATGCACACACAAGAGCTGTAAACAAACACTGCTTGCTTAAGGTTACCATCAGGGGTGTTGTGGGCGTTGGATGATTTTATAATAAAAATGAGAACCTGAATGGAGCGCAGGCCATAAACTGTAACAGAGGCAGCGAGGGGGCGCGAGCCAAGGGGGGCTCCATTCACGTCATTGACGCGCGCTTTCCCTCCCCATCATTCCAGCTATCTAGCAGCAACAACAACAATGGATAAGTTTATGAAAGAGCCAGGAGCTAAACGAAAAGCGAAGGAGCCCATGACAAACGTCCCAAAGCCAAAGTCAAGAAAGTATGACGATACATACCTCTCCCTGGGCTTCACGTCTAATGTGGTCGGTGCGGAGGAACGACCACTGTCCTCTGTCTCAAAACTTTAGCGGCAGATAGCATGAAGCCTAGCAAGTTGAAACGTCACTTGGAGACCACACACCCGACTGATGTGAAGAAGCCCCTCAATTTCTTCAAGAGAAAACTCCAAGAATACCGTGGTCAGCAGAGCCGTTTCGTTAAAACAGCATCTGTTACGTCTAATGCTCAACTTGCCTCCTACAAAGTGGCATATCGTATCGCCCAGTCTAAAAAACCACACACCATCGCTGAGGAGTTAATACTCCCTGCTGCGATAGATATGGTTTCACATGATAGACGAGGCAACAGCCCAAAAACTCAAAGCTATCCCCCTGTCAAACAACACTATTGCGAGACGCATCAATGACATCTCAGAAGACATGAAAGAGCAGCTTGTTGAGAAAATAAAAGACCAACGCTTTGCGCTCCAGGTAGACGAGGCCACAGATAGTAACAAGGACTGTCTGTTAATAGCGTATGTCAGACACATTGATGCGGAGGGTTTGAGCGAGGATTTGCTATTTTGCAACTATGTCCCAAACAGAGCAACAGCTGATGAACTGTTCAAAATCATAGACAAATACCTGAGTGAAGCCGATCTGAAATGGGAGGACTGTGTGGGGATATGCACCGACGGTGCCCAGGCCATGGCAGGAAAACGGGGAGGGCTCCAGACGCTCATCAAGCGCGTTGCACAGGGAGGCACTCGCGTCAAAGCAGCTGAGTCCAGAGTTGAATGACGTTTTGTCTGATGTTATCACCACCGTCAATTACATACAAACAAGACCACTGAAAGCTCGCATTTTTTCCGCTTTGTGCGAGGACATGGGCTCCGAGCACACAGCCGTGCTATTTCACAGCGAGTCGAGTTGGCTCTCTCGCGGAAAGGTGCTGTCCAGGGTGCTATCGCTGAAAGATGAGATCCGAATCTTCTTGGAGGAGGAAGGGAACGAACTTGCCAGCAAGTTTAATGATGAAGACTTCCTCATGAAATTGGCCTACCTAAGCGACATGTTTGAGAAGCTCAATGAATTGAATCTACAGTTGCAGGGCAACAACACACACCTTCCACATCTGGCAGACAGGATACAATCTTTCACACGGAAACTGGACATGTGGGGCAGGAGACTTGAACAGGGGGACATCGACTCATTTGGGAATCTGAAGGCATTCATCGAGACCAATGAGCTGCAGAGCACAGTGGTTCCATGTATGAGAGAGCACATCTCAGCCCTGAAACAAAGCTTCCAGAAATACTTCTCTGTGGATGACAGTGCCAAATACGACTGGATTAGAGATCCATTTGTTGCACCACCACCTGCCGTGTTCAGCACTGCGGAAGAGGAACAGTACATCGACATGACTTCAGAGTCAACCATGAGGCTGCAGTTCACATCCACGACTTTGGCTGGGTTTTGGATTGGAGTGGAGAAGGACTACCCTCTCATTGGACAGAAAGCTGTGGGAATACTGCTGTTTCAGTATGACTTTTATTAAACTGCGGTTCCTCCCGCGCACGCCCACATACAACATCCGGGTCTTACATGCAACATTATCAGGTCACCCCTAGGTGTCCCTGTAACACAGGCTACTAACATATGCCTATATGTAACATCTCCTTTCCTTTAGCTGTTTGCAAATGACATGCTTGCATCTCCGTCTGCAATTCCATTGACAATAACAATCCCAAACATTAACAATAGCATTACAACATTGCATTATTCCCCTTTTTTCTTTTTTCTTTTTTCTGAACAAAGAACAACAGTCCAGTACAGCCGTCTGAGGCAAAGTCAAAACAGTCCGAGAAGAGCTGTCCCTTTACTCACCCCTTCCTTTTTTTTCAAGTCATAAGTCCAGTCGTTGTGGCGGCCGTGACAGGCGACCACTCCGTGAGTAGACACCCTGGCCTGCCGTGGCAGGACCCCCCGGCGTCGCCGGTGCCCTTGGTGTACGAGGATGTACCTCGCCGCCTGTTTCCCCCCGACTTGAGACAATCCGTGTCTCGGCTGAGGCAGTCTCCCCAGCGACCTGGGTCTGGTCAGGACTGCTCCGCTCAGGCCGTAGAATGTCTGTCTGTTGCGCTTGAGCTGAGCGCTCTGCAACACGCAGATCCACTTGGTTGCGTCTGTACTCTGTACAGTGTGCCGTCCACATCCACCACGAACGAGCGGGGAGCGACTCTCTGGAGGCACTGGCCTCGTCGCCACCGCCCTGTGCGATCACCTGGCAGAGGCCTCATCCTAATGTGATCTCCAACATCCAGCTCTGGAAGGTCTCTGGCAGACGTGTCATAGAATGACTTGGCGACCCGCCGTTTCCACCGCAGCTTCTCTGCCACTCCGTCCACCACACGTGGTAGAAGCAGGCTGTCCGCGACGGGCAGTGAAGTTTTGAGCCTGCGTGCCATTAAGCGCTGGGCCGGGCTGCTGTCCAACCCCTCTGTGGGTGTGTTGCGCCAGTGAAGGATGGCCATCCACGCATCCGTGCCATCCAATTTCGCCCGCTTGCAGAGTGACTTGACAATCTTAACGGCCGACTCAGCCTTGCCGTTGGATCGAGGATGTCGGGGTGAGGATGTGACATGGGCAAACCCCCAGCTCGCTGCAAACTTCCTGAACCGTTCGCATGCAAACTGTGGGCCGTTGTCCGAGACCACCCTCTCTGGCTGCCCATAACGAGCAAACTGAGCTTTGCAGCGCGTGATGAGCGTGTCAGCAGACAGATCTGGCAGCTGGTCGATTTCCCAGAAATCCGAATACTGGTCCACAATAATGAGAAAGTCCTTGCCCGCATATGAGTAGACGTCCATACTCACTGCCTGCCACGGGCGCACCGGTATGTCATGCGACATCATCGGTTCCTTCTGCTGGACCCGTGCGTACTCATTGCATGCGGAGCAGTTCGCCACAAAGTCCTTTATCTCCGCTCTCATGTTCGGCCAGAAGAGCGTATCCCTGGCCCGTCTGTAACACGCCTCCCCACCAATGTGGCTAGCGTGTATGCGTTTGAGCAGCTCAGATCTCATGGCTTTTGGTATGACGACGCACTGTCCCCTGTACAACGCTCCGTCTTGAACATTCAGCTCGTCTCTGAAGGGCCAGTATTCCCGCACTGCCAGCGGAGTGTCCTCTTTAAAGTCTGGCCAGCCACTGAGGATCACAGATGCCAGCTCCTGAAGCACATCATCCGTCTCTGTGTGCTGCACAATCTGGTGGAATCTGAAAGCCGTAACGTCCAGGTGCTGCGCCTGGTCCAGCTGTGAATACCCGGCCTGGGTGCTGTTCACGGCGCACACAGCATGCTGCACGTACGGGGTGTCAGACCCACGGCACGGGGGCGTGGCCCTGCTCAGAGTGTCGCTGACATACATCTCGGGGCCCGGCTTGTACACAACATCCAGATTGTAGCTTTGCAGCTGCAGCAACATGCCTTGGAGACGTTTCGGTGCGCTCAGGAGGGGCTTCTTGAATATTGTGATAAGCGGCTTGTGGTCTGTTTCTGCAGTGATAGCCTCCCTGCCATACAGGTACTGGTGGAATCTCTGGCAGGCAAAGACTATGCTCAAACACTCCTTCTCAATCTGAGCGTAGTTTTGCTCGTCGGCGTTAGTGCCCTCGATGCAAAAGCCACCGGCTGTCCCCCTTGTAACGAACAGCCCCCCAGCCCGGTCATGCTGGCGTCGCTCTGGACCGTGACAGGCTTTGTGATATCATAGTACTTGAGGACGGGCGTGCAGGTGACCATACGCTTCACTCCGCGCACTGCAACTTCGTGTTTAGGCAACCAGTGCCACATGACGTCCTTATCCAAGAGCCTGCGGAGCGGCTCACAGACCTCCGAGAGCTTTGGCAGAAACTTTGCAAGGTACGTCACGAACCCAATAAAGCGCTGCACTGCTTTCACGTCGGTGGGTGTCGGCATTTCCAGCACGGCCCGTGTCTTCTCTGGGTCGATTTTCAGTCCCTCCGAGGACAGAATGTGGCCGTGGAAGTGTACGGCTTTGAGCTTGAACTGTAGCTTGCGTTCACTCAGCCTGAGTCCCACTGCTCTGCATCGTTCCATGAGAGCACTCAAGTTTCTGTCATGGTCCAGTTCGGCCTCGGCATCCGTATCGCCACACCTGACCACCAGGATGTCATCCGCGATCGGTTCGATGCCGGCCAGGCCCGATAGCAGCTTGTGTTGCTTGCGCTGGTAGATCTCAGGCGCTACTGAGACTCCGAAAGGGAGCTTGAGCCATCTCATCCGACCCCACGGTGTCCAGAAGGTCGTCAGAGGATGCTCGCGTCGTCAAGCTTGCACTGTAAAAAGGCATAACGAGCGTCTGCCAACGTGAAGAGGCGAGCCTTGGGTAACTTGTACAACACATCTTCCAGCGTAGGCATATGGTAGTGAGACCTCAGCAGCGCTCGGTTGAGAGGCTTTGGATCGATACAGATTCTTATTTTCTCTGGCTTTGCGACAGTCACCATGTTACTTATCCATGCTGTCGGCTCAGTCACCGGCGCAATGTTGCCGACCTTGACATGTCTGTCAAGTTCCTCCTTGACTCTCGCCTTCAGAGCCACTGGAACATTCCTCGGCACGCACTGCACCGGCGTCACATCAGGATCCAGCTCGAAGTGTATCTCGCCCGGGACTGACTCGATTGGGTCATTGAAGACGTCATGATAGTCTCTCAGCAGCTGATCTTTGGTGAGGGGCACAGATTGGCTTGCATCAACTGTGTGGAGTTCATCTGGAACGGTGAAGGATACGAGGCCCAGACGTTCGCATGTGCCCCCCCCGAGAAGAGGCTTTTGCTCTGTGTCGACTATTTCAAATGTGAGGTTGTGCTTTTCTCCCCGGATGACACATTCAGTGTGGAATTTCCCCAGTGATGGCATGATTTCCCCAGAGTATAACTTTAACTTGGCTGCGCTCGGGCCTAGCGCCGCTCTGGGTGACAGCTTCTCTTTAATCTTGCGGCCCATGACATTGCAGGTGGAGCCTGTATCCAGCTGACACTGTTGCCTTTTCTCATTCAGGCATAGATTCACAAACCACTTGCGCCCCTGCTGGGCCTTTGCAGTATTGACACATTCAGTTACTAGAAACAGTCTATCATCAGTATCTGAGTCATCTTCTCTTTGCTCATCATTTTCAAGCACATTCACTTTTTTATTTTGTCAGCCTTGCTGCCAGCCTGGCATACCTTGGCAAAGTGATTTGCTATGCCACCATATCCGGCATGTCTTACCGTAGGCTGGGCACTGCTCCCTGCCCCGTTTGTGGCTGCCTCCACAGTATTTGCAGCTCCACTGTGGCTCTCTCTCCGCTGGCGCGGTTTTCCTTTGATGTGCGCGCCTCTCACTCTGCCTGTCCGCGGCATTCACATTGTCCGTCTGTTCTAGCGGGGCCATCACTCTCATGTGTCTCTCGGTTAGCTCAGCGAGCCTACAGATTTCAGTCGCTGTGTGTAACGTCAACTCACGTTCGCTGGTGCCCTCACTCGCAACACCCAGCACGAGCCTGTCACGAACCAGCTCGTCCTTCAGCGCACGGTATTCGCATGACGATGCTCTCTCCTTAAGCTTTGTCAGGAAACTGTCTATTGGCTCATCAGCCTCTTGTTTGCAGCTTCCAAACATGTACCTCTCATAAATGACATCTCGCCGGTTTGAAGTAAACCCCCAAAGCGTCCATAATCGCTTTTGGGTCCTTCTGTTCATCCTCCGTCAACGTGAGGCTATGTGTGTACACATGACGGCACTCACTTCCCATCAGCCGTCTCAGCGTGGCTGCCTTGATCAGCTTCGACTTCTCGCTCAGTCCGGTAGCGAGCAAAAAGTCCTCAAACAGATCACCAGTCATGCGCATACCATCGGGCGCGGGGATGCTGTTGCTTGCCATGGCGTTTTATTTCTTTAAGCGTCTTTATTTTATTTGTATTTTTACTTAGGTCCCGCTTCTGACTCCATGTTTCAGTATGACTTTTATTAAACTGCGGTTCCTCCCGCGCACGCCCACATACAACATCCGGGTCTTACATGCGAATCAAGGACCCCAATTGAAATAAGCCAGTGGCTTTCTTGGGTTTTAATCCTGTTAGTTGACCTTGTATGTAATATGTACTTTCATGTACCTACTTCTGCAAATCTTCTAATAAAGTTTTCAATCAATTTCAATCAAAACATGCAACATTATCAGGTCACCCCTAGGTGTCCCTGTAACACAGGCTACTAACATATGCCTATATGTAACAACTGCTGCCTTTTGCAACATCGTACCTGTGTGAGATAGGCTTTTCTTCTGTTGAAAAGCTGTTCAAAAGCAAATACAGGTCGAAGTTGAACATTGAGAATGAACTGAGAGTGGCAGTCTCAAAACAACAACCCCGCTTTGAGAAGATTTGCAAGGCAAAGCAAGCACACACAAGTCATTGATCGTAATTGTGATAGGAATGTGAGGAGTAAGAATAGTGATGCAGTAGAAATTAGTTAATGTTGATATTTTGAATATTTCAGTGGCACAGGATCATTTGCCAAGCACTTATGTTCCTTTTCAACCCATAATAAAATATAAAACTATAGTTGGATATATGTCTTGTTATTATTAGAAGAGAAAATGTAATGTTTTTACAACTTTATACAATTAATTATATCAATCTAGGTGGGGACCGGGTTAGGGGGGGCTCGAAAATATTTCCAATTACCCAAGGGGGGCCTGATTGAAAAAGTTTGGGAACCGCTGTGTTATAGGACCATTACAAGATGATGTGCGTATGATGACTCCTTCAATACATTCTATGTAAAGAAGCTCACACGTACAAAGACGACAGTTTTCATGCACTTCTTTAATATATCAGTTTTTCATATTCACAACAAATACATTAAGCTCTTTCTGCTTTTATATAATACAGTCTTAAATATTTTTACACAGAAACATTTTCTCAGAATTTCATCTATCAAAATGTCTTTTTTTTTATCCTTTATTTCTTCATTTTAAACATTTTATATCTCATTTTTCATGTTGAGTCTCCATGCCTCCTAGCAAACGGGACAGTATTTCCTTTGTACAAGTTATTTACAGGTGAAAAGAATCTCCCAAAAAGTTTGAATGCTAGTTCTCAAGTTGAAGGGTTTCGTGGGATAGGAGGGGTTAAGGTGCAGGCAAGGACGTCAGGGCGATGTCAGAGGAAGGATCCAAAGAAAGAGGAAAACGCATAGGGTTGGTTTCCCCGGACACAGATCTAAGCCTAGTTCTAGAGTAAAAAGCCTCTTCGATGGGGATTTTCCATTGAGAAGTCTTCTTTAGTCCTGGACTAGACTTGATCTGTATCAGGGGAATCAGACCCTAAAGTATAGAAAGTTCTTACAGTAAACATCATACAGGAAGTAAGCCAGAAGGGGGTAAAAAATAAAATAAAATAAAAAAAACAGAAAAGAAGAGGGTATGGTGTGAAAAATAAAGGAGGGAAACCTCAGTAAAGGAGGAGGCTCCTTGTCGGGTCCCATAGCGACGGAGCAATGCGTTTAAAGATATTCCTCTGTAACAGCATTCTCATAGAAAACAACGACATCTCTAAAATAAATACAGCACTCTTAAAAAAAAAAAAAAAAAACTACAACCTGTTCAGTTCCTCGTCAGATCCACATCTTAGGTTTGTAACAATAAACTGAAGAGTTGTGACCCAGAAGGAATGAAGAAGAGAGAAACAAATACATGTACACTTCCCTCAACAACAACAACAACAACAACAACAACAACAAAAATATACATGTACATGGCAGCAATCAAGTCTCCTTCGGTGCCATGATGTTTCATCTGTGGTACATAATTACCGCATCGCTCTGAAGTCCAAAGTGTTCAATTCTTCATATGACCAGAAAATAAATCAGACCCGGTACTTTTCTAGAACATTCTAACCCAGAGCTCAGTGTCCAGAGGAACGAGAGAGAGTTTTACACGTGTCGTTTCATAGCTGTGCCTGACAGAAAGATGGAGAAATACCGCCTCCATCTCTGGGAAATCGATCAAATAGCATTTCATAATTAATTAATTAACGGAATAGAATGAGAGTCATGTTACAGCGGGGAACATCCATGTTCAATAAACATCTAGATTGTGTAACTAAATGAATGAGGCGTCGTAACTTAAGCCCATGAGGTTGTCATAGGTGGACGTGGTAAAGCAACTTAAACCCTATGAGGTTTTAAAAGGTGGCCGTGGTAAAGTAACTTAACCCCCATGAGGTTTTAACAGGTGGGGTGGGAGAGACAGAGGTGTCATCCAGGACCAAGGACCTATTGAGCTGGAGTCAGGACCACCACTCTGTTTTAACGAGGCTGGGTGAAGCGCTCGTCTGCAGTAAGACAATATTGAGAATGATGGTGTGTGAGTGTGTGTGTGTGTGTGTGTGTGTGTGTGTGTGTGTGTGTGTGTGTGTGTGTGTGTGTGTGTGTAGTGTCCAAGGACATATTTGTCAATATCGCTCTTAGGTTTCCTTCATCACATTAACGAACTTGCAGTCCTCAAGCTGCTTCAAGCTGTAACAGATTGGTGGTTCGCACCAACCAAAGACGAAACTTTGTGAACAGCTTCACCTGTCCTTTTCTGTCCTAGACACTATAGAGCAAAGCACTACACTCAGGTGTGTGTGTGAGGAAAGCTGAAAAGATGAGTACATGTTTTTTTATTGTGGATATAACTTCTCTACGTCAAGTTTGGGCGAACATGGTCCCTTTTACACAGACTTTGACTCTCCCAGCAGACGACCCCCCCACAGCTCAGCTCCTGCAGATAAAATGTGCATTTGGAATTCAGTTGTGGGGGGTTTATGAACTCAAACTAATGTTGTGACAACGTATTTGTCCATAAAAAGGCAAGTCGCTTCATTTGCTTCTATCCATCTCGACAAAAGTGCAAGTAAACAAATCGCAAACGACCACACGAGCAGTTAAAGAAAGACAGATGGGCTTCAAATAAAGCGCTCTTTCCAAAAAAATTAAAATAAACATTTCACATAAATAAGTCAATATTCGCAGGCCTGCCTGTCAACAGAAAAAAAAAAGAAGGCAAACAAGAAAGAAAAAAGTAAAATACCTGACCCTAGACACATAAACTGGAATGAGGAAGTATAGGTGCATGTTTCTAAAAAAGAGAGAGGCATGGCTGGAGAGAGAGAGAAAGAGAGATTTCCACCCTTCCAGGTCATTCTAGAAGAGTACAAGTGTTTTCAGCAGGTAAGGTGGCAGCCTTGTCTGTGGACAGGTGCAACAGTGAAGCCTCTCCGTTTTAAGCTGAGTGCAATATCAAAGCCACAACACACCAGAAAAAAAAAAGACACTACCAATGACACAACATGCACTTGGTATCACTAAGAGAAACCCAGGTTTGGGAGAGGGAGGGAGGGGGGGGGGGGGTTGTGGCAGGAAAAATTAAAACAAAAACATAGAAAACACTAAAACTTGTGTTGCAGTGACATCAGCAACAACACCGTCATAAGCTCTATGTACGCAGCCAAAGCTTAGAGTCGAGAAGCCACGAGTCGCAAGAGCGCAGCCGGACTTCTAAACGGCACAATGCAAAAATGTAAACCTCAAAAAAGTAGTAGCAGCTGCAATTTGAACATCAACAAACTTCCCTAGAAAACTTCATATGGCCCCCCGGGGTCTTCAAACGGAAGAGGAACGCACTCTCGGTGTAGCTTCCTCCTTCAGACCCGACTCCCAACAAGTTCCCAACAATTGAGAAAAAGGATGTCACCACCACTCCTGGCAGAAAGACAGAGAGACAGAGGGAGAGAGAGAGAGAGACAGAGAGAGAGAGAGAGAGAGAGAGAGACAGAGAGAGAGACAGAGAGACAGAGAGAGAGAGACAGAGAGAGAGAGAGAGAGAGACAGAGAGACAGAGAGAGAGAGAGAGAGAGACAGAGAGACAGAGAGACAGAGAGAGAGAGACAGAGAGAGAGAGAGAGAGAGAGAGACAGAGAGACAGAGAGAGAGAGACAGAGAGAGAGAGAGAGAGAGAGAGAGAGAGAGACAGAGAGAGAGAGAGAGAGAGAGAGAGAGAGAGAGAGAGAGACAGAGAGAGAGAGACAGAGACAGAGAGACAGAGAGACTTACTCTTCTTTCTCATTCCTGGAACCAGTGACTGACGATCAGGCTTTCCCCCCCATGTGAAGTCAGACTTCTGGGAGGCCGCCTCAGATTTCCCACAGTCCCTTTCACATTGACCTGTTCGTAAAAAAAAAAGAGAGAAGAGAGGCGCTTTTCTTCAAGCCACAGCTTCGAGCAGGGAGTTTGTTTTTAAAAAAGTCGTCAGAACAGAGGTGAGGACCGCAGCAGAGGCAGACAGAGAAGGCAAGATTACCAGAGAGTCTCATCGCTGTGGAAACCCATACCTCTGAACGGCCTAAAACAACGGGATAACATCGAAATCTTTAGTCGACTGGATGTGGCGTTCCCGTCAGAGGGTGGAACCCTTCCTCCTCAAAGCGATAATGACATTTAAAAGGAAAAAAAGTCAATCTCCTCCTTCGAACAAATCTCCCCAAAAATCACCAGCATTCTCCTCCTCTTCCATACCCTAAAATACAAACATAAGAAGAAAAAAAGAAATGGAAAAATAAAAAAAGATCTTTCAAGTCATCTTCCATCAGGGTTGACCCCCCCGGCCCCCCCGGCTCATCTCAGAGATTGGCTTAGACCTGGCCCACGTCATCTTATGCAACCAATGAGCAGTGAGGGAGGGAGGGAGGGCCGCTCCTTCCACAGCCCCGGGTCACAGCCCCCCCCCCCCCCCCGCCACACCGGCCTTTAACCCCGCCCCCTCTGCCCAGGGGAGGGAATGACGAGGCGTGCACCACCGTAACCTTTGACCTTTGACCTCGTCCGACCTCTGACCTCGACCGACCTCCCATGCGCCCTTCACCTTTCCTTCCTTCCTTCCCTCCGTCCGTCCGTCCGTCCGTCCATCCTCCCATCTTCTCAGCAGGACATGCTGGCTTGCGCTCCTCTCTATATGGATTCCTCCACTTCCTCCTCGGTGTACTGAAAATCGGTTTGGTCTTTTGGACTGTATTTGTGTGTGTGTGTGTGTGTGTGTGTGTGTGTGTGTGTGTGTGTGTGTGTGTGTGTGTCTTTGATTTGGTTTAACCCTTTGTTGTCATTCAAGTTTTTTTGTCTTCTTCTTTGTCTTCTTCTAAATCTATTTATTCAATTTGTGTGGTTTTCTTGTCGTCTATGTGGCGGTCTCTCCCCCCACCAGAGAGGTTAGCGTGTAAGACTCCGATGGTGCTGCGGTTCTTCAGGTTGAAAGAGAAGAAGAAGAAGAAAACAGCAACATTCTTTGAGACTATTTTTGATTTTTTTTGTGTGTTTTTTTTCAGCAATGAATGAATCCACCGTAGGAACACAAGACTTTTTTTTGTTTGTTTTTGTTTTTGTTTTTAAGTGACGAGGGGGATGGACTGTTCTGGAATCTGCAGCACTTATTTAAATGCCGTAAACTCCCCTGTGAGGAAAGAAAGAAAGAGAGAGAGACAGAGAGAGAGAGAGACAGAGAGAGAGAGAGAGAGAGAGAGAGGCGATCAGTATGCGACTCCCCACATCGACACTGCAGTACATTTATCTCTCAGAGTTTGCAACACTGTAGTTATTCATTGCTACTTTTTCTCCATGTCTTTCATGCTGTTATGGGCCTGCTGTCTGTGTGTGTGTGTGTGTGTGTGTGTGTGCACCTGTGCACCTGTGCGTGTGTGTGCCTGTGCGTGTGTATGTGTGTGTGTGTGTGTGTGTGTGTGTGGGTGTGTGTGTGTTTGTGTGCGTGCGTGGGCGGTGTGCGTGTGTGTGTGTGTGGGTGGGCACTAGGGGTGCAACGGTTCTCGGTTTTTTTACGGACGGTACGGTTTGCGTTCCACGGCTCAATTCACTAGTGAACCGTGACGGTTTTCGGTTTTCGTTTTTTTTTTTTTTTTTTTTTTTTTTTTTTTTTTTTTTTACCTTTATTTTACCAGGAAGTCACATTGAGATTAAAACCTCTTTTACAAGAGAGACCTGGCCAAGACAGGGTCAAAATAGTAGCTTAAAAAAACAGTTCAGATAACAAGACAGGACATAAGACAGTGGCAACAATACAATAGACAAACAATGGTAGGGGTATTTACAAGGTGATTAAAACATTGAGAATTCTAACCAAAGCAGGTACAGCGAGCGGTGACCACATCCTTTAATCTACGCTTGAAGATACTTATGGAAATAAGGGCCTCTAATTTAAAAGTAGTCTGTAGGTCATTCCAAGACCAAGGGCCATAATAAGACAAGCTTGCCCTTCCAACATTGTTCATGATAAGTGGCACCTTGTATTGTAGCCATCTACGAGACCTGAGACCCGAGCCACTCGGTATAGGGATGAACTTCAGGCCCAGATAATTCGGTAAGAAGCCAGAGATGATTTTAAACACAAGAGTGTACCAGTGTTGGAGCCTTCTGACAGAAAGAGATGGCCATCCAACCAGACTATACAGTGTACAGTGATGGGTCCTGAAGGCACTATTGGTGATGTATCTTAGAACCGAATGATACAGGGGTCTAGCTTGGATAAAGTGGACAGAGAAGCAAACCTATATACTGTATCACCATAATCCAATTGTGAAAGGAAAAGGGCGGAGACAAGACGTTTTCTGGAAGCCAAGGAAAAGTAAGATTTAAATCTATACAGGAAGCCCACTGTACGCTTAAGCTTTATGGCGAGAAGATCAATTTGGCCGCGTTCGTAAATTAGCTCTGAGAGCGCCGGAGCGTCCACGTGAATGCCTCGAACGCGGCCTTTGGTCAGAGGTCGAGTTGGTCTGGAACGTTTGTTTCTGAACCGAACCGTACCGAAAACCGTGACCCAAAATACCGAACCGTACCGAACCGTGGGCCAACTGAACCGTTGCACCCCTAGTGGGCACGTGCGTGGTGTGTGCGTGCGTGCGTGCCTGTGCGTTTGTGTGTGCCTGTGCGGTGCGTGCCTGTGTGTGTCTCTGTGCGGTGCGTGCCTGTGTGTGTCTCTGTGTGTGCGCATTTGTGTGTGTGTGTGTGTGTGTGTGTGTGTGTGGTCTCACCGTAGCCCCGTGGGTGGTGTGTGTGTGCCTGTGTGTGCGTGGGCGGTGTGTCTCTGTGCCTGCGTGAGTGTGTGTGTGTGTGTGTGTGTGTGTGTGAGGTGTCTCACCGTAGCCCCCTCCCTGGATGGGGGTCTTGGGGGAGGCGCAGGCGTAGAGGCTGAAGTCCTCCGTCTGGAAGCCGGCGCGGTTCAGGGAGGGCTCCGAGGCGCTGCGGTGGATCTTGGGGAGGGAGCGAGCCAGCAGCTCGATGGACGCCAGGATCTGTCAGCGCAGGGAGGAGACACACACACACACACAGAGAGACACAGAGGGACACACACAGAGAGACACAGAGAGAGACACAGAGGGACACACACAGAGAGACACAGAGAGAGACACAGAGGGACACACAGAGACACACAGAGAGACAGAGAGAGAGACACACACAGAGAGAGACGCAGAGACACATACACAAAGAGACACACAGAGACAGACAGACACACACAGACACAGAGAGACACAGAGAGACACACACAGAGACAGACAGACACACACAGACACAGAGAGACACACACAGAGACAAACAGACACACACACACACACACACACAGTCAATAAGGTCACCCACTGCCATTCATCCGCCTCAA
Organism: Nansenia antarctica; assembly: GCF_963989245.1. NCBI lineage: Eukaryota > Metazoa > Chordata > Actinopteri > Argentiniformes > Microstomatidae > Nansenia > Nansenia antarctica. Next base: position 13,428,411 of record NC_137678.1, read on the forward strand.
GTGAAGTTTTCACACAGCACAAGTCGTCCCAGACTCTCAGCTTCTGGCTGTCCGTCAAAGTCCAATGGTAACTGGACCAGTCTGAGTGGCTGGGATCCCTGGGACCCAACCAGAGCTGGGGGAACCAAACTGTGACCAAAAAAACTCAGGTGGGCTCGACCACAGCTAGCTACGTAGCATAGAGGCTATTGTACGCCCCCCCCGCCCCCGTTACAGACACCCGTGTCAATCCACAAGTCCTCTTATCAACCTATTGCGCAGATTTCTATCAAACGTTAAACATCGTCTACTAGACTTTCCATTCCTGATCCTCTGACGCCACCTGGTGACTGGTGGGAGCGGTGAATCCACTCTGCTCTGATACCCAGAAGCCTGCCAGCTGAGACAGATCTGGGATTCAGGAACGGTTCTGATATCTTTGATATTGAGTTTGCCTGGCCCGTTGGAAACAGACTCAAACAGTCCCCCAAAAGGTATAAACCCCGCCCCCTCTGGCCCCTCCAGGCAGACCTGAGCAAACGCTCAAACGTATGTTTTTCAAATACTTTTTGAGTTAGTATTTTCTAAAACGTTTAATCGGGATCTGCTGGGCCCAGTTGTTCAAAACCTTTCATCTGGATCAGAATGATCCCGATTCTTTCCTCTGGCAGGGCTTGACATTAAGCTTTATCAGGTACTTGTCCTTCGGACAAGTGAACTTATCTTTTACTTGTCCAAGAGCTCAAGTTACTTGTCCAAATATGACGAAGCGTGTGTGTGTGTGTGTGTGTCTACTAACCACACTACAAGTCAGTAATACATTACATTCCAATTCCAACAATTACTGTGGATCTACGTGCACGGCAGAGCACGTGTGATTTCAAAGTTAAGTAAAGGGGTCCTGCCAGCATTAACGTTTTGATTCAAAGGCATGATTTGCCAGATTCTCTAGGTATGACAACACACCCCGCACTCCCCTACTCAGCAGACATAGATTGTTTGACAAGGCAGCAGACATTGGCAAGGCAGCATACATTGACAAGGCAGCTACATTGACAAGGGAGCTACATTGACAAGGCAGCATACATTGACAAGGGAGCTACATTGACAAGGCAGCATACATTGACAAGGCAGCATACATTGACAAGGCAGCATACATTGACAAGGCAGCTACATTGGCAAGGCAGCATACATTGACAAGGCAGCTACATTGACAAGGGAGCTACATTGACAAGGCAGCATACATTGACAAGGCAGCTACATTGGCAAGGCAGCATACATTGACAAGGCAGCTACATTGACAAGGGAGCTACATTGACAAGGCAGCATACATTGACAAGGCAGCTACATTGACAAGGGAGCTACATTGACAAGGCAGCATACATTGACAAGGCAGCAGACATTGACAAGGCAGCTACATTGACAAGGCAGCTACATTGACAAGGCAGCATACATTGACAAGGCAGCATACATTGACAAGGCAGCATACATTGACAAGGCAGCTACATTGACAAGGCAGCATACATTGACAAGGGAGCTACATTGACAAGGGAGCTACATTGACAAGGCAGCATACATTGACAAGGCAGCATACATTGACAAGGCAGCATACATTGACAAGGCAGCATACATTGACAAGGCAGCTACATTGACAAGGCAGCTACATTGACAAGGCAGCTACATTGACAAGGGAGCTACATTGACAAGGCAGCATACATTGACAAGGCAGCATACATTGACAAGGGAGCTACATTGACAAGGCAGCATACATTGACAAGGCAGCATACATTGACAAGGCAGCTACATTGACAAGGCAGCATACATTGACAAGGCAGCTACATTGAAAAGGCAGCTACATTGACAAGGCAGCATACATTGACAAGGCAGCTACATTGAAAAGGCAGCTACATTGACAAGGCAGCATACATTGACAAGGCAGCTACATTGACAAGGCAGCTTACATTGACAAGGCAGCATACATTGACAAGGCAGCATACATTGACAAGGCAGCTACATTGACAAGGCAGCTACATTGACAAGGCAGCATACATTGACATGGCAGCATACATTGACAAGGAAGCTACATTGACAAGGCAGCTTACATTGACAAGGCAGCATACATTGACAAGGCAGCATACATTGACAAGGCAGCATACATTGACAAGGCAGCAGATATTGACAAGGCAGCATACATTGACAAGGCAGCTACATTGACAAGGCAGCATACATTGACAAGGCAGCTACATTGAAAAGGCAGCTACATTGACAAGGCAGCATACATTGACAAGGCAGCTACATTGAAAAGGCAGCTACATTGACAAGGCAGCATACATTGACAAGGCAGCTACATTGACAAGGCAGCTTACATTGACAAGGCAGCATACATTGACAAGGCAGCATACATTGACAAGGCAGCATACATTGACAAGGCAGCTACATTGACAAGGCAGCATACATTGACATGGCAGCATACATTGACAAGGAAGCTACATTGACAAGGCAGCTTACATTGACAAGGCAGCATACATTGACAAGGCAGCATACATTGACAAGGCAGCATACATTGACAAGGCAGCTACATTGACAAGGCAGCTACATTGACAAGGCAGCTACATTGACAAGACAGCATACATTGACAAGGCAGCATACATTGACAAGGCAGCATACATTGACAAGGCAGCTACATTGACAAGGCAGCTACATTGACAAGGCAGCTACATTGACAATGCAGCATACATTGACAAGGCAGCATACATTGACAAGGCAGCTACATTGACAAGGCAGCTTACATTGAAGGCAGCAGACATTGAAGGCAGCATACATTGAAGGCAGCATACATTGACAAGGCAGCTACATTGACGTAGCTCATTAATACATCTATTACTTTTCTGATCGGACATTACTTTTTTTGCGGATATTAATACGTATTGATTTATTTATTTTACTCTTTGTTTTGACTTGTCCGTCGGACTTGCCCGAACATAAAATGTACTTGTCCCGGACAAGCCTTAATGTCAAGCCCTGCCTGAGGGAACAGGGGTTGTGAACTGTGTGTTTAGGGTTAGGGTTACCTGAGGGAACAGGTGTGTTTAGGGTTAGGGTTACCTGAGGGAACAGGTGTGTTTAGGGTTAGGGTTACCTGAGGGAACAGGTGTGTTTAGGGTTAGGGTTACCTGAGGGAACAGGTGTGTTTAGGGTTAGGGTTACCTGAGGGAACAGGTGTGTTTAAGGTTAGGGTTACCTGAGGGAACAGGGGTCTCTCCTCTCTCTTCTTCTTCAGGCAGTCGGCCATCAGCCTCTTCATGGCTTTGGGACAGTTGCTGCGCACCTTGCTCAGGTCCGGGGCCAGGTAGCCTCGACCCACCATGAAGATGATCTGGAGAGGGAGGGAGGGAGAGTTGGTAAGGGGTCGAGTTATAGGGGTGAGGGGGGGGTCGTCCCAAGTATCCCACTTAGCATCCACCGTCAGGGTAGCAGCAAAGCTTCGGGGGGTCCCTCCCTCCCTCCCCTCCCAGCCCCCTCCTCCCCTCCAGTCCTAACCCCGGCCCGACCACCACCTGACTCAACGACTACAATATCCTCCTCCTCCTCCATCTCTTCACTCCCTCACCTCTGGGAGGAGCAGCGCTAATGAAAGGTACGTTGTTAGGAGTCAAACAGCAGCTTAATGAGAGAAGAGAGAGAGACACAGAGGGAGGGAGAGGGAGGGAGAGGGAGAGGGAGACGGAGAGAGAGAGAGAGAGAGAGAGAGAGAGAGAGAGAGAGAGAGAGGGAAAGAGAGAGAGGGAGAGAGATGGAGACACAGAGGGAGAGGGAGAGAGAGAGAGAGACACAGAAGGAGAGAGAGAGAGGGAGAGAGAGACAGAGAGAGAGAGAGAGACACACAGGAGGAGAGAGAGAGACAGAGGGAGAGAGAGAGAGACACACACAGAGAGAGGGAGAGAGAGAGAGAGGGAAATAGAGAGAGGGAGAGAGAGACACAGAGGGAGAGAGAGAGACAGAAAGAGTGGGAGAGAGAGCGAGAGAGAGAGACAGAAAGAGTGGAAGAGAGAGCGAGCGAGAGGGAGGGAGAGAGAGAGAGAGAGACTCGACGCAGGACGACGTGTCGTTGGTAACGCCGTCTGGCGCCCCCCGGGGGTGATGGGAGGGAAGTAAACAAAGCGAGTGTGTGATTTATCTAATTACTGGGAGGCTGCCAGCGGTGCCTGGCTCTCCTGTGTGCCTCCCCCCCGTAGCGCCCCCCCCGCCACTGTGAGTCACCCTGGGGTGGCTGCGTCTACACTGAGCCTTGGGGGGGCGACGCCTGTGGTGAAATGACATGATTTAAAAGGTCACGTCGATGTAAAAATGGATTCGCCTGGGAGGTGGGACTGGCACAGTGCAGTGAGTCGGTCGGTCTCGCTCTCACACACACACACACACACACACACACACACACACGTACGTACACACACACTCACACGTATACAGTTGAGGCCAAAATTATTAGCCCCCCAGGAATGGCCATGGCGTTTTATTTCTTTAAGCGTCTTTATTTTATTTGTATTTTTACTTAGGTCCCGCTTCTGACTCCATGTTTCAGTATGACTTTTATTAAACTGCGGTTCCTCCCGCGCACGCCCACATACAACATCCGGGTCTTACATGCAACATTATCAGGTCACCCCTAGGTGTCCCTGTAACACAGGCTACTAACATATGCCTATATGTAACAACTGCTGCCTTTTGCAACATCGTACCTGTGTGAGATAGGCTTTTCTGCTGTTGAAAAGCTGTTCAAAAGCAAATACAGGTCGAAGTTGAACATTGAGAATGAACTGAGAGTGGCAGTCTCAAAACAACAACCCCGCTTTGAGAAGATTTGCAAGGCAAAGCAAGCACACACAAGTCATTGATCGTAATTGTGATAGGAATGTGAGGAGTAAGAATAGTGATGCAGTAGAAATTAGTTAATGTTGATATTTTGAATATTTCAGTGGCACAGGATCATTTGCCAAGCACTTATGTTCCTTTTCAACCCATAATAAAATATAAAACTATAGTTGGATATATGTCTTGTTATTATTAGAAGAGAAAACGTAATGTTTTTACAACTTTATACAATTAATTATATCAATCTAGGTGGGGACCGGGTTAGGGGGGGCTCGAAAATATTTCCAATTACCCAAGGGGGGCCTGATTGAAAAAGTTTGGGAACCGCTGTGTTATAAGACCATTACAAGATGATGTGCGTATGATGACTCCTTCAATACATTCTATGTAAAGAAGCTCACACGTACAAAGACGACAGTTTTCATGCACTTCTTTAATATATCAGTTTTTCATATTCACAACAAATACATTAAGCTCTTTCTGCTTTTATATAATACAGTCTTAAATATTTTTACACAGAAACATTTTCTCAGAATTTCATCTATCAAAATGTCTTTTTTTTAATCCTTTATTTCTTCATTTTAAACATTTTATATCTCATTTTTCATGTTGAGTCTCCATGCCTCCTAGCAAACGGGACAGTATTTCCTTTGTACAAGTTATTTACAGGTGAAAAGAATCTCCCAAAAAGTTTGAATGCTAGTTCTCAAGTTGAAGGGTTTCGTGGGATAGGAGGGGTTAAGGTGCAGGCAAGGACGTCAGGGCGATGTCAGAGGAAGGATCCAAAGAAAGAGGAAAACGCATAGGGTTGGTTTCCCCGGACACAGATCTAAGCCTAGTTCTAGAGTAAAAAGCCTCTTCGATGGGGATTTTCCATTGAGAAGTCTTCTTTAGTCCTGGACTAGACTTGATCTGTATCAGGGGAATCAGACCCTAAAGTATAGAAAGTTCTTACAGTAAACATCATACAGGAAGTAAGCCAGAAGGGGGTAAAAAATTAAATTAAATTAAAAAAACAGAAAAGAAGAGGGTATGGTGTGAAAAATAAAGGAGGGAAACCTCAGTAAAGGAGGAGGCTCCTTGTCGGGTCCCATAGCGACGGAGCAATGCGTTTAAAGATATTCCTCTGTAACAGCATTCTCATAGAAAACAACGACATCTCTAAAATAAATACAGCACTCTTAAAAAGAAAAAAGAAAAAACTACAACCTGTTCAGTTCCTCGTCAGATCCACATCTTAGGTTTGTAACAATAAACTGAAGAGTTGTGACCCAGAAGGAATGAAGAAGAGAGAAACAAATACATGTACACTTCCCTCAACAACAACAACAACAACAACAACAAAAATATACATGTACATGGCAGCAATCAAAAGTCTCCTTCGGTGCCATGATGTTTCATCTGTGGTACATAATTACCGCATCGCTCTGAAGTCCAAAGTGTTCAATTCTTCATATGACCAGAAAATAAATCAGACCCGGTACTTTTCTAGAACATTCTAACCCAGAGCTCAGTGTCCAGAGGAACGAGAGAGAGTTTTACACGTGTCGTTTCATAGCTGTGCCTGACAGAAAGATGGAGAAATACCGCCTCCATCTCTGGGAAATCGATCAAATAGCATTTCATAATTAATTAACGGAATAGAATGAGAGTCATGTTACAGCGGGGAACATCCATGTTCAATAAACATCTAGATTGTGTAACTAAATGAATGAGGCGTCGTAACTTAAGCCCATGAGGTTGTCATAGGTGGACGTGGTAAAGCAACTTAAACCCTATGAGGTTTTAAAAGGTGGCTGTGGTAAAGTAACTTAACCCCCATGAGGTTTTAACAGGTGGGGTGGGAGAGACAGAGGTGTCATCCAGGACCAAGGACCTATTGAGCTGGAGTCAGGACCACCACTCTGTTTTAACGAGGCTGGGTGAAGCGCTCGTCTGCAGTAAGACAATATTGAGAATGATGGTGTGTGAGTGTGTGTGTGTGTGTGTGTGTGTGTAGTGTCCAAGGACATATTTGTCAATATCGCTCTTAGGTTTCCTTCATCACATTAACGAACTTGCAGTCCTCAAGCTGCTTCAAGCTGTAACAGATTGGTGGTTCGCACCAACCAAAGACGAAACTTTGTGAACAGCTTCACCTGTCCTTTTCTGTCCTAGACACTATAGAGCAAAGCACTACACTCAGGTGTGTGTGAGGAAAGCTGAAAAGATGAGTACATGTTTTTTATTGTGGATATAACTTCTCTACGTCAAGTTTGGGCGAACATGGTCCCTTTTACACAGACTTTGACTGTCCCAGCAGACGACCCCCCCACAGCTCAGCTCCTGCAGATCAAATGTGCATTTGGAATTCAATTGTGGGGCGTTTATGAACTCAAACTAATGTTGTGACAACGTATTTGTCCATGAAAAGGCAAGTCGCTTCATTTGCTTCTATCCATCTCGACAAAAGTGCAAGTAAACAAATCGCAAACGACCACACGAGCAGTTAAAGAAAGACAGATGGGCTTCAAATAAAGCGCTCTTTCCAAAAAAATTAAAATAAACATTTCACATAAATAAGTCAATATTCGCAGGCCTGCCTGTCAACAGAAAAAAAAAAAAGAAGGCAAACAAGAAAGAAAAAAGTAAAATACCTGACCCTAGACACATAAACTGGAATGAGGAAGTATAGGTGCATGTTTCTAAAAAAGAGAGAGGCATGGCTGGAGAGAGAGAGAAAGAGAGATTTCCACCCTTCCAGGTCATTCTAGAAGAGTACAAGTGTTTTCAGCAGGTAAGGTGGCAGCCTTGTCTGTGGACAGGTGCAACAGTGAAGCCTCTCCGTTTTAAGCTGAGTGCAATATCAAAGCCACAACACACCAGAAAAAAAAAAGACACTACCAATGACACAACATGCACTTGTTATCACTAAGAGAAACCCAGGTTTGGGAGAGGGAGGGAGGGGGGGGGGGGGGGGTTGTGGCAGGAAAAATTAAAACAAAAACATAGAAAACACTAAAACTTGTGTTGCAGTGACATCAGCAACAACACCGTCATAAGCTCTATGTACGCAGCCAAAGCTTAGAGTCGAGAAGCCACGAGTCGCAAGAGCGCAGCCGGACTTCTAAACGGCACAATGCAAAAATGTAAACCTCAAAAAAGTAGTAGCAGCTGCAATTTGAACATCAACAAACTTCCCTAGAAAACTTCATATGGCCCCCCGGGGTCTTCAAACGGAAGAGGAACGCACTCTCGGTGTAGCTTCCTCCTTCAGACCCGACTCCCAACAAGTTCCCAACAATTGAGAAAAAGGATGTCACCACCACTCCTGGCAGAAAGACAGAGAGACAGAGGGAGAGAGAGAGAGAGAGACAGAGAGAGAGAGAGAGAGAGAGAGAGAGAGAGAGAGAGAGAGAGAGACAGAGAGACAGAGAGACAGAGAGAGAGAGAGAGAGACAGAGAGAGAGAGAGAGAGAGAGAGACAGAGAGAGAGAGAGAGAGAGAGAGAGAGAGAGACAGAGAGACAGAGAGACAGAGAGAGAGAGAGAGAGACAGAGAGAGAGAGAGAGAGAGAGAGAGAGAGACAGAGAGAGAGAGAGAGAGAGAGAGAGAGAGAGACAGAGAGAGAGAGAGAGAGAGAGAGAGAGAGAGAGAGAGAGAGAGAGACAGAGAGAGAGAGAGAGAGAGAGAGAGAGAGAGAGAGACAGAGAGACAGAGAGAGAGAGAGAGAGACAGAGAGAGAGAGACAGAGAGAGAGAGACAGAGAGACAGAGACAGAGAGACAGAGAGACTTACTCTTCTTTCTCATTCCTGGAACCAGTGACTGACGATCAGGCTTTCCCCCCCATGTGAAGTCAGACTTCTGGGAGGCCGCCTCAGATTTCCCACAGTCCCTTTCACATTGACCTGTTCGTAAAAAAAAAAGAGAGAAGAGAGGCGCTTTTCTTCAAGCCACAGCTTCGAGCAGGGAGTTTGTTTTTAAAAAAGTCGTCAGAACAGAGGTGAGGACCGCAGCAGAGGCAGACAGAGAAGGCAAGATTACCAGAGAGTCTCATCGCTGTGGAAACCCATACCTCTGAACGGCCTAAAACAACGGGATAACATCGAAATCTTTAGTCGACTGGATGTGGCGTTCCCGTCAGAGGGTGGAACCCTTCCTCCTCAAAGCGATAATGACATTTAAAAGGAAAAAAAGTCAATCTCCTCCTTCGAACAAATCTCCCCAAAAATCACCAGCATTCTCCTCCTCTTCCATACCCTAAAATACAAACATAAGAAGAAAAAAAGAAATGGAAAAATAAAAAAAGATCTTTCAAGTCATCTTCCATCAGGGTTGACCCCCCCGGCCCCCCCGGCTCATCTCAGAGATTGGCTTAGACCTGGCCCACGTCATCTTATGCAACCAATGAGCAGTGAGGGAGGGAGGGAGGGCCGCTCCTTCCACAGCCCCGGGTCACAGCCCCCCCCCCCCCCCCGCCACACCGGCCTTTAACCCCGCCCCCTCTGCCCAGGGGAGGGAATGACGAGGCGTGCACCACCGTAACCTTTGACCTTTGACCTCGTCCGACCTCTGACCTCGACCGACCTCCCATGCGCCCTTCACCTTTCCTTCCTTCCTTCCCTCCGTCCGTCCGTCCGTCCGTCCGTCCGTCCATCCTCCCATCTTCTCAGCAGGACATGCTGGCTTGCGCTCCTCTCTATATGGATTCCTCCACTTCCTCCTCGGTGTACTGAAAATCGGTTTGGTCTTTTGGACTGTATTTGTGTGTGTGTGTGTGTGTGTGTGTGTGTGTGTGTGTGTGTGTGTGTGTGTCTTTGATTTGGTTTAACCCTTTGTTGTCATTCAAGTTTTTTTGTCTTCTTCTTTGTCTTCTTCTAAATCTATTTATTCAATTTGTGTGGTTTTCTTGTCGTCTATGTGGCGGTCTCTCCCCCCACCAGAGAGGTTAGCGTGTAAGACTCCGATGGTGCTGCGGTTCTTCAGGTTGAAAGAGAAGAAGAAGAAGAAAACAGCAACATTCTTTGAGACTATTTTTGATTTTTTTTGTGTGTTTTTTTTCAGCAATGAATGAATCCACCGTAGGAACACAAGACTTTTTTTTGTTTGTTTTTGTTTTTGTTTTTAAGTGACGAGGGGGATGGACTGTTCTGGAATCTGCAGCACTTATTTAAATGCCGTAAACTCCCCTGTGAGGAAAGAAAGAAAGAGAGAGAGACAGAGAGAGAGAGAGACAGAGAGAGAGAGAGAGAGAGAGAGAGAGAGGCGATCAGTATGCGACTCCCCACATCGACACTGCAGTACATTTATCTCTCAGAGTTTGCAACACTGTAGTTATTCATTGCTACTTTTTCTCCATGTCTTTCATGCTGTTATGGGCCTGCTGTCTGTGTGTGTGTGTGTGTGTGTGTGTGTGTGTGTGTGTGTGTGTGCACCTGTGCACCTGTGCGTGTGTGTGCCTGTGCGTGTGTATGTGTGTGTGTGTGTGTGTGTGTGTGTGTGGGTGTGTGTGTGTTTGTGTGCGTGCGTGGGCGGTGTGCGTGTGTGTGTGTGTGGGTGGGCACGTGCGTGGTGTGTGCGTGCGTGCGTGCCTGTGCGTTTGTGTGTGCCTGTGCGGTGCGTGCCTGTGTGTGTCCCTGTGCGGTGCGTGCCTGTGTGTGTCTCTGTGTGTGCGCATTTGTGTGTGTGTGTGTGTGTGTGTGTGTGTGTGTGTGGTCTCACCGTAGCCCCGTGGGTGGTGTGTGTGTGCCTGTGTGTGCGTGGGCGGTGTGTCTCTGTGCCTGCGTGAGTGTGTGTGTGTGTGTGTGTGTGTGTGTGTGTGAGGTGTCTCACCGTAGCCCCCTCCCTGGATGGGGGTCTTGGGGGAGGCGCAGGCGTAGAGGCTGAAGTCCTCCGTCTGGAAGCCGGCGCGGTTCAGGGAGGGCTCCGAGGCGCTGCGGTGGATCTTGGGGAGGGAGCGAGCCAGCAGCTCGATGGACGCCAGGATCTGTCAGCGCAGGGAGGAGACACACACACACACAGAGAGACACAGAGGGACACACACAGAGAGACACAGAGAGAGACACAGAGGGACACACACAGAGAGACACAGAGAGAGACACAGAGGGACACACAGAGACACACAGAGAGACAGAGAGAGAGACACACACAGAGAGAGACGCAGAGACACATACACAAAGAGACACACAGAGACAGACAGACACACACAGACACAGAGAGACACAGAGAGACACACACAGAGACAGACAGACACACACAGACACAGAGAGACACACACAGAGACAAACAGACACACACACACACACACACACAGTCAATAAGGTCACCCACTGCCATTCATCCGCCTCAAGTGAAGTTTTCACACAGCACAAGTCGTCCCAGACTCTCAGCTTCTGGCTGTCCGTCAAAGTCCAATGGTAACTGGACCAGTCTGAGTGGCTGGGATCCCTGGGACCCAACCAGAGCTGGGGGAACCAAACTGTGACCAAAAAAACTCAGGTGGGCTCGACCACAGCTAGCTACGTAGCATAGAGGCTATTGTACGCCCCCCCCGCCCCCGTTACAGACACCCGTGTCAATCCACAAGTCCTCTTATCAACCTATTGCGCAGATTTCTATCAAACGTTAAACATCGTCTACTAGACTTTCCATTCCTGATCCTCTGACGCCACCTGGTGACTGGTGGGAGCGGTGAATCCACTCTGCTCTGATACCCAGAAGCCTGCCAGCTGAGACAGATCTGGGATTCAGGAACGGTTCTGATATCTTTGATATTGAGTTTGCCTGGCCCGTTGGAAACAGACTCAAACAGTCCCCCAAAAGGTATAAACCCCGCCCCCTCTGGCCCCTCCAGGCAGACCTGAGCAAACGCTCAAACGTATGTTTTTCAAATACTTTTTGAGTTAGTATTTTCTAAAACGTTTAATCGGGATCTGCTGGGCCCAGTTGTTCAAAACCTTTCATCTGGATCAGAATGATCCCGATTCTTTCCTCTGGCAGGGCTTGACATTAAGCTTTATCAGGTACTTGTCCTTCGGACAAGTGAACTTATCTTTTACTTGTCCAAGAGCTCAAGTTACTTGTCCAAATATGACGAAGCGTGTGTGTGTGTGTGTGTGTGTGTCTACTAACCACACTACAAGTCAGTAATACATTACATTCCAATTCCAACAATTACTGTGGATCTACGTGCACGGCAGAGCACGTGTGATTTCAAAGTTAAGTAAAGGGGTCCTGCCAGCATTAACGTTTTGATTCAAAGGCATGATTTGCCAGATTCTCTAGGTATGACAACACACCCCGCACTCCCCTACTCAGCAGACATAGATTGTTTGACAAGGCAGCAGACATTGGCAAGGCAGCATACATTGACAAGGCAGCTACATTGACAAGGGAGCTACATTGACAAGGCAGCATACATTGACAAGGGAGCTACATTGACAAGGCAGCATACATTGACAAGGCAGCATACATTGACAAGGCAGCATACATTGACAAGGCAGCTACATTGGCAAGGCAGCATACATTGACAAGGCAGCTACATTGACAAGGGAGCTACATTGACAAGGCAGCATACATTGACAAGGCAGCTACATTGACAAGGCAGCATACATTGACAAGGCAGCATACATTGACAAGGCAGCATACATTGACAAGGCAGCATACATTGACAAGGCAGCATACATTGACAAGGCAGCATACATTGACAAGGCAGCATACATTGACAAGGCAGCTACATTGACAAGGCAGCATACATTGACAAGGCAGCTACATTGAAAAGGCAGCATACATTGACAAGGCAGCTACATTGACAAGGCAGCTTACATTGACAAGGCAGCATACATTGACAAGGCAGCTACATTGACAAGGCAGCATACATTGACAAGGGAGCTACATTGACAAGGCAGCATACATTGACAAGGCAGCTACATTGACAAGGGAGCTACATTGACAAGGCAGCTACATTGACAAGGCAGCTACATTGACAAGGCAGCATACATTGACAAGGCAGCATACATTGACAAGGCAGCATACATTGACAAGGCAGCTACATTGACAAGGCAGCATACATTGACAAGGCAGCTACATTGACAAGGCAGCTTACATTGACAAGGCAGCTACATTGACAAGGCAGCATACATTGACATGGCAGCATACATTGACAAGGAAGCTACATTGACAAGGCAGCTTACATTGACAAGGCAGGATACATTGACAAGGCAGCATACATTGACAAGGCAGCATACATTGACAAGGCAGCTACATTGACAAGGCAGCTACATTGACAAGGCAGCTACATTGACAAGGCAGCTACATTGACAAGGCAGCATACATTGACAAGGCAGCTACATTGACAAGGCAGCTACATTGGCAAGGCAGCTACATTGACAAGGCAGCATACATTGACAAGGCAGCTACATTGACAAGGCAGCATACATTGACATGGCAGCATACATTGACAAGGAAGCTACATTGACAAGGCAGCTTACATTGACAAGGCAGCATACATTGACAAGGCAGCATACATTGACAAGGCAGCATACATTGACAAGGCAGCATACATTGACAAGGCAGCTACATTGACAAGGCAGCTACATTGACAAGGCAGCTACATTGACAAGGCAGCTACATTGACAAGGCAGCATACATTGACAAGGCAGCTACATTGACAAGGCAACTACATTGACAAGGCAACTACATTGACAAGGCAGCTACATTGACAAGGCAACTACATTGACAAGGCAGCTACATTGACAAGGCAACTACATTGACAAGGCAGCTACATTGACAAGGCAACTACATTGACAAGGCAGCTACATTGACAAGGCAGCTACATTGACAAGGCAGCTACATTGACAAGGCAGCATACATTGACAAGGCAGCTTACATTGAAGGCAGCATACATTGACAAGGCAGCTACATTGACGTAGCTCATTAATACATCTATTACTTTTCTGATCGGAAATTACTTTTTTTTGCGGATATTAATACGTATTGATTTATTTATTTTACTCTTTTTTTGACTTGTCCGTCGGACTTGCCCGAACATAAAATGTACTTGTCCCGGACAAGCCTTAATGTCAAGCCCTGCCTGAGGGAACAGGGGTTGTGAACTGTGTGTTTAGGGTTAGGGTTACCTGAGGGAACAGGTGTGTTTAGGGTTAGGGTTACCTGAGGGAACAGGTGTGTTTAAGGTTAGGGTTACCTGAGGGAACAGGTGTGTTTAAGGTTAGGGTTACCTGAGGGAACAGGTGTGTTTAAGGTTAGGGTTACCTGAGGGAACAGGGGTCTCTCCTCTCTCTTCTTCTTCAGGCAGTCGGCCATCAGCCTCTTCATGGCTTTGGGACAGTTGCTGCGCACCTTGCTCAGGTCCGGGGCCAGGTAGCCTCGACCCACCATGAAGATGATCTGGAGAGGGAGGGAGGGAGAGTTGGTAAGGGGTCGAGTTATAGGGGTGAGGGGGGGGTCGTCCCAAGTATCCCACTTAGCATCCACCGTCAGGGTAGCAGCAAAGCTTCGGAGGGTCCCTCCCTCCCTCCCCTCCCAGCCCCCTCCTCCCCTCCAGTCCTAACCCCGGCCCGACCACCACCTGACTCAACGACTACAATATCCTCCTCCTCCTTCATCTCTTCACTCCCTCACCTCTGGGAGGAGCAGCGCTAATGAAAGGTACGTTGTTAGGAGTCAAACAGCAGCTTAATGAGAGAAGAGAGAGAGACACAGAGGGAGGGAGAGGGAGAGGGAGACGGAGAGAGAGAGGGAGAGAGAGAGAGAGAGAGAGGGAAAGAGAGAGAGGGAGAGAGATGGAGACACAGAGGGAGAGGGAGAGAGAGAGAGAGACACAGAAGGAGAGAGAGAGAGGGAGAGAGAGACAGAGAGAGAGAGAGAGAGACACACAGGGGGAGAGAGAGAGACAGAGGGAGAGAGAGAGAGACACACACAGAGAGAGGGAGAGAGAGAGAGAGGGAAATAGAGAGAGGGAGAGAGAGACACAGAGGGAGAGAGAGAGACAGAAAGAGTGGGAGAGAGAGCGAGCGAGAGGGAGGGAGAGAGAGAGAGAGAGACTCGACGCAGGACGACGTGTCGTTGGTAACGCCGTCTGGCGCCCCCCGGGGGTGATGGGAGGGAAGTAAACAAAGCGAGTGTGTGATTTATCTAATTACTGGGAGGCTGCCAGCGGTGCCTGGCTCTCCTGTGTGCCTCCCCCCCGTAGCGCCCCCCCCGCCACTGTGAGTCACCCTGAGGTGGCTGCGTCTACACTGAGCCTTGGGGGGGCGACGCCTGTGGTGAAATGACATGATTTAAAAGGTCACGTCGATGTAAAAATGGATTCGCCTGGGAGGTGGGACTGGCACAGTGCAGTGAGTCGGTCGGTCTCGCTCTCACACACACACACACACACACACACACACACACACACACACACACACACACACACACACACACACACACGTACACACACACTCACACGTACATACAGTTGAGGCCAAAATTATTAGCCCCCCAGGAATTATGGAAAATGTTCCTAAAATTCTTCCCAATGTTTGCATCATTGATAAAACTTTATATAATCAAACATTCACCAGTGCTATTTATTAGCTTTTGGTACATTTTTTTTTTTTTATCCTAATCAAACTTAGTGGACATTTTGTCTTTATTATTTTGGAAACAAATTCACTATAAACACTTGTTGTTAATGGTCATTTCCATGGAGAAATCATGGGTTTTGTCTGATTTCACAAGGGGGGCTAATAATTTTGGCCTCAACTGTACACACACGCTCACGTACACACGCGCACACACACACACAGAGAGAGAGACACACAGGGGGAGAGAGAGAGAGAGACAGAGGGAGAGAGAGAGAGACACACACAGAGAGAGGGAGAGAGAGAGAGGGAAATAGAGAGAGGGAGAGAGAGACACAGAGGGAGAGAGAGAGACAGAAAGAGTGGGAGAGAGAGCGAGAGAGAGGGAGAGAGAGAGACAGAAAGAGTGGGAGAGAGAGCGAGCGAGAGGGAGGGAGAGAGAGAGAGAGAGACTCAACGCAGGACGACGTGTCGTTGGTAACGCCGTCTGGCGCCCCCCGGGGGTGATGGGAGGGAAGTAAACAAAGCGAGTGTGTGATTTATCTAATTACTGGGAGGCTGCCAGCGGTGCCTGGCTCTCCTGTGTGCCTCCCCCCCATAGCGCCCCCCCCGCCACTGTGAGTCACCCTGAGGTGGCTGCGTCTACACTGAGCCTTGGGGGGGCGACGTCTGTGGTGAAATGACATGATTTAAAAGGTCACGTCGATGTAAAAATGGATTCGCCTGGGAGGTGGGACTGGCACAGTGCAGTGAGTCGGTCGGTCTCGCTCTCACACACACACACACACACACACACACACACACACACATACGTACACACACACTCACACGTACATACAGTTGAGGCCAAAATTATTAGCCCCCCAGGAATTATGGAAAATGTTCCTAAAATTCTTCCCAATGTTTGCATCATTGATAAAACTTTATATAATCAAACATTCACCAGTGCTATTTATTAGCTTTTGGTACATTTTGGAATATAAAATACGTTTTTAGGCTTGCTTTATATCAAATATAGTGAAAAATGGGGTGGTCAAAAATATTAGCCCCCATGTGAATATTTGCTTTAAAAACACACCTAAGCAACCAATCAGATTTCAAACCACACCTGTACAGTCAATTGGCTTCCTAACAACACCTGAGCATTCAATTAGCATAAAAGGACTCCAAGAAACAGGGCACTTGAACACATTATTGAGAGGGACTATACTACTACTCTTACTCACCATGCCAAAGACAAAGGAAATCAGTCTTCAGCTCAGAAAGAATATAGTGGAGGCTCATGATAAGGCGGAAGGCTACACTGCCATTTCCAAGCGTCTCAGTGTCTAGAACCGCTGTACGTTGCATCATTGCTAAGTACAAGGAGACAAATTCTGTAAGAAACAAACCTGGGGCGTGGTCGAAAGCTCAAGATTTCAAGAACTCTGGAGAGGAAAATAGTCAGAGATGTCAGCAAGACACCAAGGACATCTGCCAAGATGATTGTTGCTGACCTGGCCTCTTGTGGAGTTGATGTTTCAAGGAATACAGTTGTGAGGGCTCTTCATCGTGGTGGGCTTCAGGGCCATCATCCCAGAAGAACCCCTTTACTCAAGCGGCACATCAGAGCCAGACTGATGTTTGCCCGTGAACATTTGAAAGGTAAAGATGAGTTTTGGAAATCTGTGCTTTGGTCTGATGAGACTAAACTGGAACTGTTTGGGCACATGGATGTTGCTTATGTCTGGCGAAGAAAGGGAGAGGCCTTCAACTCTAAGAACACAGTTCCCACAGTTAAACATGGTGGTGGGAGCATCATGCTGTGGGGGCTGTTTTGCAGCCTCAGGCACAGGGAGCCTTGTTCAGGTGCATGGCATCATGAAAAAAGAAAACTATGTTGACATTTTGAGGGATAATATGAAGAAATCTGCTCTTAGTCTAGGCTTAGGTCGTCACTGGGTCTTCCAACAAGACAATGACCCAAAGCATACATCAATACATTGGTCCAACAGTTCCTAAAGGACACCAAAACCAAGGTCCTGGAGTGGCCCGCACAGAGCCCAGATCTCAATCCTATTGAGAATCTGTGGCGGGTGCTCAAAGTGAATGTCCATGCTCGGAAACCGACGCAGTTTGGACCAGCTGGAACCATTTGCAATGGAAGAATGATCCAAAATCCCTCGAGAGACCTGTGCCAACCTAGTAAAGAACTACTCTAAAAGGTTTTTGTCAGTTGTGGCTCAGAAAGGGTACACTATTGACTTAATGGCCAGGGGGCTAATCATTTTGGACGTGTCATTTTTGCCGTTTCTTGTTTCAACTCAGTGCATCAATAAAATATCCTAATCAAACTTAGTGGACATTTTGTCTTTATTATTTTGGAAACAAATACACTATAAACACTTGTTGTTAATGGTCATTTCCATGGAGAAATCATGGGTTTTGTCTGATTTCACAAGGGGGGCTAATCATTTTGGCCTCGACTGTACACACACGCTCACGTACACACGCGCACACACACACGGGCACACACACACACACCCACACACACACTCTCTCATACACCCCCCCCACGCACCACTCTCTCACTACACACTCACACTTACTACACACACACACACACAGACAGACACCCACACTCTCTCATACACACCCCCCACGCGCCACTCTCTCACTACACACTCACACTTACTACACACACACACACAGACACTCACACTCTCTCATACACACCCCCCACGCGCCACTCTCTCACTACACACTCACACTTACTACACACACGCACACACACACACACACACAGTCTCCAGCCGTCAGCCGTGTGTGAGCGAGGAGATGCAGGTCTCACCCGGTCGCGGTTGTTGATGTTGGAGTAGGGCAGGACGCCTGACATCACACTCACACTTACTACACACACACACACACACACACACACACACACACACACACACAGTCTACGCGGGTCTCACCTGGTCTCGGTTGTTGATGTTGGAGTAGGGCAGCCAGCCTGACATCAGCTCGTACAGCACAACGCCGAAGGCGTACACGTCTGACTGGAAGCTGTACGGGTTCTTATCCTGCAGCCGGATCACCTCTGGGGCCTGGGGGGGGCGGGGGTACAGAGACATGTTATCACAGGGACACGCACGCACAAATCACTCATGAAACACTCACGAAACACTCACGAAACACTCAGGAAACACTCATGAAAGGAAACACGTACGAATGACGCACGAATGACACACGAATCACGCGCACACACACACACCCTGTACAGCTGTCCTGTAGCCATTGGCCTGTTCTTGTATGCCTAGAAAACACCCTCTCTGTCTCTCTCTCTTTCTCTCTTCCTTTCTTAAAATACAACTCATAGGCTGTTTGCTCTCCATCATCATCATCATCATCATCATCATCATCATCATCATCATCATCATCATCATCAGGCATTCTCTCGTTTATTTTTTATTTTTTTGCCCTGCACTTTCACTCACCATCCTCACGAAACACTCACGAAACACTCATGAAACAAAACACGTACGAATGACGTACGAATGACGCACGAATGACGCACGAATGACGCACGAATGACGCACGAATGACGCACGAATGACGCACGAATGACGCACGAATGACACACGAATCACGCGCACACACACAGGGCCACTTTAAGGGGGGGCTAGCTGGGGCGGTGGCACAGGGCCTCGCGCTTTGGAGGGCCTCGCGTGAGGCAGGGTACCCTGGTTGGTACCCTGGCTGGCGAGGCCCTCCAAAGCGCCAGGCAATCGACCATATTATTATTTTTGCCTTTAATACATTTCTAAATGTTCACACATGTGATAATCATTGTCAATCATATATCTAAAATCTAGCATACCTGTAGGACAGGGAGATTCTTAGCAACAGAAAAAAGTAATTTCCCCCTATGACACCTTACATGAAACGTGAATTTTGGGCGCGCGTTGACACTTGTTGTGCATAGTGACTGCTTAGTGCAACGGACAAAATGCAGAGGGAACTAGACAGAGGAAGAAAATGTTAATCGGGTGCTGAAAAAAAAGAAGAAAAAAAAAGAAAGGAAGGCTTCAGGGCCTCGCTTAGAGGTTCGTTCGAAACATTTCTAAAAACAAGTGAGGCTCCCGTTAGCACCGAAGAAGCTAACGTTACTGCTAGCACTAGCAATGCTAGTAGTAGCACGGCACAGCCCCCCCTGAGAGGCAAATATGATGTCTCAGAGGTGGAGGAGGACAACAGCTACACCGGCAGCAGTGGGGCTGCCCAGCCCCAGGTGATGATGGTCAGGAGTGGCGAAGTAGAGGATACGGAGGCGGAAGATGGAGCTACTCAGAGCAGCAGCAGCAGGGCTGAGAGTGATGGAACGCAAGACGAGCCTACGGTGTCAGATATGTCATGTATGATGATCCTGGTAAATTGGCCGGTACATATGGACTCTACAGTTACAGAAGTGATCATTAGAAGAGGTCCCCCAAAGATGAAACCTGGATTTAGTTATCCTAAAAATAATGAGAACAGAAACTTTAGTGAAACTTTATTTCTCCGAAAACTACCAAATGGGGAAAAAATAGTAATAATAATGTCTTTTTGATTTTGCTGTAAGCTTTTCAACATAAAGGATAGGCCTACATGGTGAGTAACATCTCTATTCATGTCAATAATGGCTTGTGAGTATTTAATGTTGGGTATGAAGACTGCTTTATCCTAAATCCTAATCCTTTACGAGTATAAAAGGTTTGAAATGAAACAAACATGGTTGTAAACTATCTAAATAAGTAGATATTCTATTGTCTATCAGCACAGCATGTGAGCGCATTTCTTGCAATATATCGGTACGTGCGTGTCGCGCGGTTATAATAGTAGCCTACATCATTATAAAAGGCCTCGCAAATCTGACTTTGCACAGGGCCTCGCATATCTCCCAAACGGCCCTGCACACACACACCCTGTACAGCTGTCCTGTAGCCATTGGCCTGTTCTTGTATGCCGAGAAAACACTCTCTCTGTCTCTCTCTCTTTCTCTCTTCCTTTCTTTAAATACGACTC
>NC_137678.1:13451367-13486367 GCF_963989245.1 Nansenia antarctica
CCATGAACAGCAGGATGTTCACGTGACGCGTTTTCCTGTTTGGAAAAACCGGGAGTGAGGGAGGGAGAAGAGTTTGGTGTCATTTGTGGGCTGACTAAACCAGGACATTTTTAAATGTCATACTCTGTCAAATGTTGTTAAAGTCTGTTAAATGTCATACTCTGCGGCTAACTGTAGTCTTTTAGAAGTCTATAGGCTAACTGTAGTCTTTTAGAAGTCTACAGGCTAACTGTAGGCCTTCAGCAGTCACTAGGCTAACTGTAGGTTTCTAGAAGAGTCTTACCTGAGGACTCCCACTTCATTCTTGAAGGCCTGAAGTTGCTGTGGGGTGGGAGCTGTGACGTTCAACATCTTGACCGCCACGTCACCTGTGTTGGGGGAGTAACAAACCGATATTTACAGAGAAGAGAGACGAGAACCCAACCGTACGTTTGTTCAATGTCTTGTACAGAGGGTTCCCACACCTTCTGAAACATCAAATTCAAGCACCTTTCAAGGACTTTCAAGACTCAATTCCCT
The DNA here is from genome assembly GCF_963989245.1 of Nansenia antarctica. Classification (NCBI taxonomy): domain Eukaryota; kingdom Metazoa; phylum Chordata; class Actinopteri; order Argentiniformes; family Microstomatidae; genus Nansenia; species Nansenia antarctica. The sequence continues at coordinate 13,451,887 of NC_137678.1, forward strand.
CAAATTCAAGGACCCAACATGGCATAGTTTGAGACAGATCTAGATGAGAATTTATAATAGGAACAATCCGCTCACAGACAACAATTAAAAAGAGAGGCTTGAATGTGTGAACACTAGATGGTCTCTTGCCTTCTCTACCACAGCACAGCAAAACAATATATTGGGAAATATGTGTAAAGCAATAGGAGAGGAGAGAGAGAGAAGCATTTTTAGAGAGAGAGAGAGAGAGAGAGAGAGAGAGAGAGAGAGAGAGAGAGAGAGAGAGAGAGAGAGAGAGAGAGAGAGAGAGAGAGAGAGAGAGAGAGAGACGGGAATTCAAGCACTTTCAATGACCCATGTCTATTTCCCAAATCTTTTAAGACCTTGATGTTTTTTTCTCAAATTCACAAACTTTCAAGGATTTCAAGGACCCGTGGGAACCCTGTGTACGTCTTGACAGACAGCTGCCTGGGCCTACCGTGCCACTTCCCCTTGAAGACGGTTCCAAAGGACCCGGAGCCTATCCTCTGGCCCAGGGTGATCTGGCCCTCTGGGATCTCCCAGTCATCGCTGGAGTCCCGCCTCCCAAGGGTTTTCTACCGGGACACACAAACACACACACACCAATCAGTCAATACACCTCATCAGTGAAGTGACCGAGACAGTACATGTTTTCTCCCTATGTAGGCCAATGATTCATACTTCACTGTGCACCATATTTTCCTAAAATGACATGCGGTCAGATTGAATATGCGCACACACACACAGGGCCGTTTGGGAGATATGCGAGGCCCTGTGCGAAGTCAGATTTGTGAGGCCTTTTATAATGATGTAGGCTACTGTTATAACCGCGCGACACGCACGCACCGATATATTGCAAGAAATGCGCTCACATGCTGTGCTGATAGACAATAGAATATCTACTTATTTAGATAGTTTACAACCATGTTTGTTTCATTTCAAACCTTTTATACTCGTAAAGGATTAGGATTTAGGATAAAGCAGTCATCATACCCAACATTAAATACGCACAAGCCATTATTGACATGAATAGAGATGTTACTCACCACCATGTAGGCCTATCCTTTATGTTGAAAAGCTTACAGCAAAAGCAAAAAGACATGTCCCGTTTTTGAGAGTACACAAGCCACTTTCTTTCTATTTTTTCCCCATTTGGTAGTTTTCGGAGAAATAAAGTTTCACTAAAGTTTCTGTTCTCATTATTTTTAGGATAACTAAATCCAGGTTTCATCTTTGGGGGACCTCTTCTAATGATCACTTCTGTAACTGTAGAGTCCATATGTACCGGCCAATTTACCAGGATCATCATACATGACATATCTGACACCGTAGGCTCGTCTTGCGTTCCATCACTCTCAGCCCTGCTGCTGCTGCTCTGAGTAGCTCCATCTTCCGCCTCCGTATCCTCTACTTCTCCACTCCTGACCATCATCACCTGGGGCTGGGCAGCCCCACTGCTGCCGGTGTAGCTGTTGTCCTCCTCCACCTCCGAGACATCATCTTTGCCTCTCAGGGGGGGCTGTGCCGTGCTACTACTAGCATTGCTAGTGCTAGCAGTAATGTTAGCTTCTTCGGTGCTAACGGGAGCCTCACTTGTTTTTAGAAATGTTTCGAACGAACCTCTAAGCGAGGCCTCTAAGCGAGGCCCTGAAGCCTTTTATTTTTATTTATTTTTTCAGCACCCGATTAACATGTTCTTCCTCGGTCTCGTTCCCTCTGCATTTTGTCCGTTGCACTAAGCAGTCACTATGCACAACAAGTGTCAACGCGCGCCCAAAATTCACGTTTGACGTAAGGTGTCATAGGGGGAAATTACTTTTTTCTGTTGCTAAGAATCTCCCTGTCCTACAGGTATGCTAGATTTTAGATATATGATTGACTATGATTATCACATGTGTGAACATTTAGAAATGTATTAAAGGCAAAAATAATAATATGGTCCCTTGCCTGGCGCTTGAGGGCCTCGCCAGCCAGGGTACCAAAAAAAAAAAAAAAAAAAAAAGTTTTTACCCTGCCTCACGCGAGGCCCTCCAAAGCGCGAGGCCCTGTGCCACCGCCCCAGCTAGCCCCCCCTTAAAGCGGCCCTGCACACACAGACACACACTCACACACACAGACAGACACAGACACAGTGTGCCAAATACACTGGAAGAGTAGCAAGGCGCTAGCTAGCATGGCGTAGGTCGTGGGTTCGATTCCCACTGGGACCATATATACTGAAACACGTATGCACTCACCATCTTATTGCGGTCCTCGGACGAGGACGACGACTTGCGCTCCCTCTGCGGGCACGGCGACTTCTGGGGCACCTTGACGTTGCTCATCGACCCTGGCAGGGAGGCCGGGGGGGTGGCCGAGAGACCAGCCGTGGACCCTAGAGGAGGAGGAGGGGAGGGGGGGAGGGAGGGGTTAAAGGGGAGGCGGGACGGGGGGGGGAGAGAAACAAAAAAAAGAACGATGAGGATGATAGAAAACAAAGGGGGAGAAAAGGCGGTAGGGGAGGAGAAGAGAAAGCGAGGGAGCGGGAGAAAAGAAAGGAGGGAGAGAGGGTTTTGGGGGGGGGGGGGGGGGTTGTGAGGTAAATTGTGTGTTGTGCTCACGTGGCGTTGGTGAGGTGATGTCACACGACACATGCAGAGTGAGGAGGGGGGTGCAGCAGAGACAGGTGATGCGGTGCTTGGAATCTTGGGTAAGGTAGTACTATAATGACAGTTCTCAGTTCGCTACGGGTGGCATATAAGACAGGGTCTGGTGAAAAAGTCCCCAAGTTGAGCACGGCCATTTTTCAGTTTCTGACAGATTCTGAAAGGTTTTATGCTTATTTGAATGCTGGTACACCTCAAACCAAATACCAGAGAAACTCGCTCAAAACAACGTGTTTGCTACCATCGCGTTGGTAGCTAGCTTGTAGCTAAGAACATCTGCATGTTTAGCACATCACAACACGCTGATAGAACATCGACATGCTGAAAACACATTAACTACACATAATTAGATGATCACACAACCCTTGCTTTTGAACACGTCGTAAAAAAGGTAAAACGTTTGTTTTACAAGCCGTCTATCACTAACCCAGTAGCCTGAAGCAGGACGGGACGCTATACAGTGAATCCAATTCACAAATTCTAAGTATTTAGTGATCCTTAAACTGTTCAACACCTAAACTTTCTTCATATGAAAAAAAGAAAAAGGAAAACACATTACAATTGTCATGGTAACGGAGCTATTTCTTCATTTGTGCGACTTGAGAATTGGCGACATGCGGACCTTTTCACCAGACCGTGTCGCATGGCCACATTGAAGAGCGCACAAATCAAATAGCAATTCATTGCTTAGTGTTGTTGTTTTTTTTACCATTAGTGTAAGACTTGGTCTTTAGAACACTTTTGAATACTAGTCCAAGAGCCATCCACACTTGAAACTATCATTTTAATCTGAAACCGGTATGTATTTTCCATTGGGAAAAAATCTTATTCGGTGATATCGATCAGACGGACCGCAAGTGAAACTGTCCCATGGGCCGCCTGGGGAAGCAGAGTGAAGGGGACTGAGAGAGAGTGTGTGGGAGTGTGGGAGTGAGAGAGTGAGAGAGAAAAAAAACATAAGGAGAGAGGCGAGAGAGTGAGAGTGACACACACAGTGGATGTGAAACGAGAGGGAGGGGGTGAGGACGGACACACGCGCACACACGCGCACACACGCGCACACACACACACACACACACACACACACACACACACACACACACAGAGACCTAGCTACCTCTGAACACAGGCTCAAAATCAAACACTATGTCATTGGGGTAGGAGTATAGGAGGGGGCTGGTGGTCCGCGTTCTGTGTTTCCTCAAGCAGCGGGCGGGGTGGACCGGGGGGGCTGCAGGGGGGAGAGAGACAGACACAGGATCACTGGCCCTGAAGCCGCGCGACTCACCCCCTCCTCCCCCGCTCTGTAGGCAGTCTAGTCTACATTACATTTAAACCCATTTTTGGGGGGGAGGGGCGGGGTAGTGATGGCCTAGTCTAGTGGATAGTGAGTTGGACTGGTGAAGGTCATGAGTTCAAATCCCCACCTGGGAACACCACCACTAGTGTGCCCTTGAGTAAGGCACTTAGTTAACCTAAATTACTCCAGGGAGACTGTCCCTGTAATCTCTAGCTGGAACTCGCTTTGGATGAAAGTGTCTGAAAGTAGTCTAGGCCAGTCCAGTCCAGCCTAGTCCAGTCCAGTCCAGTCCAGTCTAGTCTAGTCCAGTCCAGCCCAGTCCAGTCTAGTCCAGCCTAGTCTAGTCCAGTCTAGTCCAGCCTAGTCTAGTCCAGTCTAGTCCAGTCCAGTCTAGTCCAGTCCAGCCCAGTCCAGTCCAGTCCAGTCCAGTCCAGCCCAGTCCAGCCCAGTCCAGTCTAGTCCAGCCTAGTCTAGTCCAGTCTAGTCCAGCCTAGTCTAGTCCAGTCTAGTCCAGTCCAGTCTAGTCCAGTCTAGTCCAGTCCAGTCTAGTCCAGTCCAGTCCAGTCCAGCCCAGTCCAGCCCAGTCCAGCCCAGTCCAGTCCAGCCCAGTCCAGTCCAGTCCAGCCCAGTCTAGTCCAGTCCAGTCCAGCCCAGTCCAGTCCAGCCCAGTGTAGTCCAGCCTAGTCCAGCCTAGTCTAGTCCAGTCCAGCCCAGTCTAGTCCAGTCTAGTCCAGTCTAGTCCAGCCTAGTCCAGCCTAGTCTAGTCTAGCCTAGTCTAGTCCAGTCCAGTCTAGTCCAGTCCAGTCCAGCCCAGTCCAGTCCAGTCTAGTCCAGTCTAGTCCAGTCCAGTCCAGTCTAGTCCAGTCTAGTCCAGCCTAGTCTAGTCTAGTCCAGTCTAGTCCAGTCTAGTCTAGTCCAGTCTAGTCCAGCCTAGTCCAGTCTAGTCCAGCCTAGTCTAGTCTAGTCCAGTCTAGTCCAGTCCAGTCTAGTCCAGTCTAGTCCAGCCTAGTCTAGTCTAGTCCAGTCTAGTCTAGTCTAGTCCAGTCTAGTCCAGTCCAGCCCAGTCCAGTCCAGTCTAGTCTAGTCCAGTCTAGTCCAGTCTAGTCCAGTCTAGTCCAGTCTAGTCCAGTCTAGTCCAGCCTAGTCTAGTCCAGCCTAGTCTAGTCCAGTCTAGTCCAGTCTAGTCTAGTCCAGTCTAGTCCAGCCTAGTCTAGTCCAGTCTAGTCCAGTCTAGTCCAGTCTAGTCCAGCCTAGTCTAGTCCAGTCCAGCCTAGTCCAGTCCAGCCTAGTCTAGTCCAGCCTAGTCTAGTCCAGTCTAGTCCAGTCTAGTCCAGTCTAGTCCAGTCTAGTCCAGTCCAGTCCAGTCTAGTCCAGTCTAGTCCAGTCTAGTCCAGCCTAGTCTAGTCCAGCCTAGTCTAGTCCAGTCTAGTCCAGTCTAGTCCAGTCCAGTCCAGTCTAGTCTAGTCCAGTCTAGTCCAGCCTAGTCTAGTCCAGTCTAGTCCAGTCTAGTCCAGTCTAGTCCAGCCTAGTCTAGTCCAGTCCAGCCTAGTCCAGCCTAGTCTAGTCCAGCCTAGTCTAGTCCAGTCTAGTCCAGTCTAGTCCAGTCTAGTCTAGTCCAGTCTAGTCCAGTCTAGTCCAGTCTAGTCCAGTCTAGTCCAGCCTAGTCTAGTCCAGTCCAGTCCAGCCCAGTCTAGTCCAGCCTAGTCTAGTCCAGCCTAGTCTAGTCCAGCCTAGTCTAGTCCAGTCCAGTCCAGCCTAGTCCAGTCCAGTCCAGTCTAGTCTAGTCCAGTCCAGTCCAGTCCAGCCCAGTCCAGCCCAGTCTAGTCCAGTCTAGTCCAGTCTAGTCTAGTCCAGTCTAGTCCAGTCCAGCCCAGTCCAGTCTAGTCTAGTCCAGTCTAGTCCAGTCCAGTCCAGTCTAGTCCAGTCTAGTCCAGTCTAGTCCAGCCTAGTCTAGTCTAGTCCAGTCTAGTCCAGTCTAGTCTAGTCCAGCCTAGTCTAGTCCAGTCCAGCCCAGTCCAGTCTAGTCCAGTCTAGTCCAGTCCAGTCTAGTCCAGTCTAGTCCAGCCTAGTCTAGTCCAGCCTAGTCTAGTCCAGTCTAGTCCAGTCTAGTCCAGTCCAGTCTAGTCCAGTCCAGTCTAGTCTAGTCCAGTCTAGTCCAGTCTAGTCCAGTCCAGTCCAGTCTAGTCCAGTCTAGTCCAGTCTAGTCCAGTCTAGTCTAGTCCAGCCTAGTCTAGTCCAGTCCAGTCTAGTCTAGTCCAGTCTAGTCCAGCCTAGTCTAGTCCAGTCTAGTCCAGTCTAGTCCAGCCTAGTCTAGTCCAGTCTAGTCCAGTCCAGTCTAGTCCAGTCTAGTCCAGTCTAGTCCAGTCTAGTCCAGTCTAGTCCAGTCCAGTCTAGTCTAGTCCAGTCTAGTCTAGTCCAGTCTAGTCCAGTCTAGTCCAGTCTAGTCCAGTCTAGTCCAGTCTAGTCCAGCCTAGTCTAGTCCAGTCTAGTCCAGTCTAGTCCAGTCCAGTCTAGTCCAGCCTAGTCCAGCCTAGTTCAGTCTAGTCCAGTCTAGTCTAGTCCAGCCTAGTCCAGTCCAGCCTAGTCCAGTCCAGTCCAGTCCAGTCTAGTCTAGTCTAGTCCAGTCCAGCCCAGTCCAGCCCAGTCTAGTCCAGTCTAGTCCAGTCTAGTCCAGCCTAGTCTAGTCCAGTCTAGTCCAGTCCAGCCCAGTCTAGTCCAGTCTAGTCTAGTCCAGTCCAGTCCAGTCTAGTCCAGTCTAGTCCAGTCTAGTCCAGTCTAGTCCAGCCTAGTCTAGTCCAGCCTAGTCCAGTCTAGTCCAGTCTAGTCTAGTCCAGTCTATTCCAGCCTAGTCTAGTCCAGTCTAGTCCAGTCCAGCCCAGTCCAGTCCAGTCCAGTCCAGTCTAGTCCAGTCTAGTCCAGCCTAGTCTAGTCTAGTCCAGTCTAGTCCAGTCTAGTCCAGTCCAGTCTAGTCCAGTCTAGTCCAGTCTAGTCCAGCCTAGCCTAGTCCAGCCTAGTCCAGTCTAGTCCAGTCTAGTCTAGTCTAGTCTAGTCCAGTCCAGTCCAGTCCAGTCCAGTCTAGTCCAGTCTAGTCCAGTCCAGTCTAGTCCAGCCTAGTCCAGTCCAGTCTAGTCTAGTCCAGCCTAGTCCAGTCTAGTCTAGTCTAGTCTAGTCTAGTCTAACCCCAGAGAGACACCGGTGGATGGGCAGTGAATGGAACCCGAGAATGGAACTAAAGGGGAAGTCGGTAGGCACTTAAAGGGGGGGTGGGGGGGGGCGGTGTCCTTATTAAAAGACACTGAGCCCACCCGGGTGTGGTGTGGCAACAACACTGAGAAGTGTCCTGTATTATTATTTGGATGGAGTACTGTACCAATACAATCAGGGTTGTTCGAAACGGGTAGTCTGACAGAACTAAAAGACAGAACAGAACCAGAACTTCTAAGGACACCAGAACTTCTAAGGACACAAGAGAGAGCACACAGACGCAGGACCGGGACAGGGACGGGGACGGGGAGTCGGGGGAGGGAGGGAGAGGAGAGAGAGCTGCTGATCGACAGAGGAAGCAGGCTGCGACGCGACGTCATCCTTACCTCCGTCAGACCTCTGTAAACCCTGGTCCCTGATCAGGTCCTGGAACGGAGGAGGGGAGAAAGAAAGAGAAGGAAAAAAATAAAATAATGAACAGAACAGCAACAACAAACGCTACGAACTGGACTATTGTAACGGTCTCCCAAAACAAGTTTTAACCAAAACAAGCAGACAAGCTCATATAACTCCTATTTTAGAGACTCTACACTGGCTTCCTGTTAAGTTCAGAATAGATTTCAAGATCCTTCTGCTTGTTTATAACATTATACATTTCAAGCCTGCAAACTGTGACACTTTAAATAACGTGAAACAATACTATTGTGCAATATGACAACCCTAGTCGTCTATCTGTACAGTATAGTACAGTGGATTGTGTACATAGCCTTTATTTATGTAAACCAGCTCCTTCCCTTCTTTGTGATTTTTTTTTTTAAAGTGTTTTTTTTTTTTTTCCTTTCCTAACACCAGGGGAGCCACCCCTCCTAAATTTCGTTGTTTGGTACCTGTACAGTAGCAATGACAATAAAGTCCATTCATTATAAAGCTTAGGAAGACCTTTTGCTAGCATATCAGCCCAATAGAGCTCTCAGGGCTTCTGATGCTGGTTTTCTCTGTGTACCACATGTACAAAAGAAGAGATTTGGTGAGGCTGCATTCTCATTTTATGCACCCAAATTGTGGAATGCACAGCCAGTTTACATTAGGGATGCAAATATGTTCAAGTCAAGACTAAAAACCCATCTTTTTAATATTGCCGTTAAATAACTAAATTATGATTATATAATGATTGGAGCACTTTGAGCTGCAACGTTTGCAAGTCCGGACTTGTTGACTAGGACGGATGGGGGGCGCTTGTTGTCTCCAACGGGGGGGGGCTCGACAGGTTGGGGCTCGACAGGGTGTGTATGTGTGTGTGTGTGTGACTCACGTCGATGTTGACGGGCTCGATGGTGTTGATGTGAACGTTGGGGGCGGAGGAGGAGCGATCCCTCTGGCCAAACTGGTTCCGGTGGTCCTCCTCGCTGGGCCGGAACCCCTGTGGGATGGGGATGGACTTGGAGGGGGACACGCTGGCGTGGCACAGGGACCTGGGGGGGAAGGGTTAGGGGAGCGCACAGAGGAGGGTGCATCGCAATCAGCGAACGGATGTGACTTCCTCTCCTCCTCATCTCTTTCTCTTGACCGAACTGGAATACTCTTAACATATACACTACCCTTCCCTCCTTCCTTCCTCCATCCATCCCTTACTTCCCTACTCCTTCCTTCCTCCCTCCCTTCCCTACATCCCTCCCTTCCCTCCCTCCCTCCTCCCTTCCTCCCTTCCCTCCCTCCCTCCTCCCTTCCTTCCCTACTCCTTCCCTCCTTCCTTCCTTCCCTACTCCTTCCCTTCTTCCTTCCCTACTACTTCCCTCCTTCCTTCCCTACTCCTTCCCTCCTTCCTTCCTCCCTCCCTTCCCTACATCCCTTCCTTCCTTCCCTCCCTCCCTCCCTCCTCCCTTCCTCCCTTCCCTCCCTCCCTCCTCCCTTCCTTCCCTACTCCTTCCCTCCTTCCTTCATTCCATCCATCCCTTTCTTCCCTACTCCTTCCTTCCCCCCCCCCCCTCGCTTAAATCGCTAATAACTTTAAAGTCTTCGATCGTCGGTTGGTGAAAAGCAGCACAGCAGTGGAATTCCTGGTGTTGACCTTCTGAATGGTGTTCGGGGGGGGGGGGGGGGGGACTCACCCACTGGAGTCGGAGGGGGGCATCGAGGGGCAGAGCTCGGCCACAGGGGTGGTCCCAGCCGAGGACATCTCCTCCTGGGTGATGGGGTGGTGCTCAAAGAACTTAGACACCAGCAACAAGCTGAGAGAGAGAGAGGGGGGGGGGGGGGAGAGAGGGAGGGAGGGAGGGAGGGAGGGAGGGAGAGAGAGAGAGGGAGGGAGAGAGGGAGGGAGAGACAGGGAGAGACAGAGAGAGAGAGATGGGGAGAGAGAGGGAGAGAGACAGGGGGAGAGAGAGAGAGAGAGGGGGGGGGGTCAGACTGAGACTGTGCTTCACCCATCTGGTGAGTTACTACGCTACTGGTGAATAACCAACCCCCCCTAAGACTGGCGGCCATCTTAGGTGAGTCTGGTTGAGTTGTAAGGCTGGCGGCCGTCTTAGGTGAGTCTGGTTGAGTGGTAAGGCTGGCGGCCATCTTAGGTGAGTCTAGTTGTGTTGTAAGGCTGGCGGCCATCTTAGGTGAGTCTGGTTGTGTCGTTAGGCTGGCGGCCATCTTGGGTGAATCTGCAGGGCTGCCAAGTTTCACCAAAAGTTTGGAGTGAGATTTCTTTGGCGGTGGAGCGACCCAAAACTGTTTCAGTATGACTTTTATTAAACTGCGGTTCCTCCCGCGCACGCCCACATACAACATCCGGGTCTTACATGCAACATTATCAGGTCAACTCTCAGGTCGTCAACATGAACAGTCGCATTTCTCAACGCTCCTGCTGCTGCCTCAACAACAATGCAACGGCGAGGATTATTCCACACTTTCTTCTATTCCTTCTGTGGATTACGGATTTATACATTAAATCACCACAGAACTTACATCTTATGGAGAAGGAGACAAACTTTATTGGAAAAGATGAAACCCATAGCGACTTTTATCTCCACGCCGCTAAGAAGTATTTAAACTTCGGAGCGGCAACTATTCACACGACGCTGACTGCTAACCTGACGCGGAAGAACAAGCCCCCGACAGGTAGAATGGACCGAAGGACCATGATCTTTCTCTATCTACTTCTCTCGGGAGACATTCAACTGAATCCCGGTCCAGTTACAACCAGGCAAGCTACACGTTTGGCCAGAGAACAGCTGTGCTTTTCCCAGGCAACTGTTGCTAGCGACGCCATTGTCGTCACACCGGCACCGGCAGCGGACTTCCTGGATACAAACGAGGCTAACAAAACAGAGGGGAGCTATGCTAACAACATTAGCCCCCCACCTAGCTTCCACCAGCTATCCAGTGAACACAGAGGAGTCACCACCACCACCGCTGCCTCAGACGAGACCGAGGACCCCCAGCCCCCTCACACAACCCCCATTGATGTCCCATCTCCAACCACCGAGACCTGGGGAGACTACGGCTACTTCCCGGCCTTCAATGCAGTTTTCATGGCTCGTTTCACCGAGTCCTGGAGGCAGCTCACGGCCGGTAGAAACACCATCAACGACGTCCTCCTCCCCCACCCGGCGACGACCCCCCTCCCCCCTCCCTCCGGCGACGACCCCCCCTCCCCCCTCCCTCCCCCACCCAGCGACGACCCCCCCTCCCCCACCACCCGGAGACTCTCTACCGAAACCGTGGAACAATGGGCAACCCCCCCCATCTCTGCACATACTAGTTGTTTTGTCCCACCCCCCTACCTGGTCTACACTCTGAGCAAACGCAATGTTATTATGTCGCCCCCCCCCCCCTCCCCCCCGCCTAAATCTACTGGTGTTTTTGTACCCCCCCCCCCCACCATGACCACACACTGTACATACTTGTTGTTTTGTCCCCCCGCCCGAACTACCCATTGTACATATTATATGTCTGTCCCCCTGCCCGAACTACCCACTGTACATACTTTGTGTTTTGTCCCCCGCCCCCACCTGTGGTGTATGTCCCCACCTGTCCTACCCGCTGTACATACCTTATGTTTTGTTGTATTGTTCTTCCCATGTTGGATGTATGTTTATCTTGTAGATAGTACTAGTTATTTGTCTGTATTATCTTGTAGATAGTACTAGTTTTTTGTCTGTCTTACATGTAACGATGGATTGAGTATCAAGGACCCCAATTGAAATAAGCCAGTGGCTTTCTTGGGTTTTTATCCTGTTAGTTGACCTTGTATGTTATATGTACTTTCATGTACCTACTTCTGCAAATCTTCTAATAAAGTTTTCAATCAATCAATCAATCAATCCCCCCCACGACCCCCCTGCCCCCCCCTTACTCACTCCAGCTGGTCGTAGTTGACACACATCAGGGGCACCTCTGTGCTGCAGCGCTGGTGGAACTTGTATCCGCAGGTCTGGCAGCGGAAGCCCTGGAACAGAAGCTTCCGGCAGAAGTCGCAGAAAGCCAGCGTGAAGAAGGTCTTCCTCACCTGTGGACCCGCCGGACACACAGACAGACACACACACACACACAGACACAGAGACACACACCTTAATCAGGACATGAGACAGTGTCTTTTGTGTTTCTAACATAGCAATACTAGTGGACATATCAGCTGAGAGTATGACGCTGTATGTCGTAGGGCTGCTGCACGATATATATCGCTTCACCATCGCCATGGCGATGTGCGCATGTGCGATAGTCACATCGCAGGACTGGAGACGTCAAGAAAGGCTAATTAATTTAATTCAAACACAACTTTTTTGCTGCTTGCTGGGAGCGGTAACAAGTGCAACAACTAAGCGGCTGAACTTTAGTTACGTTTGGGGCATCATATGCCATCAAAGGGTGGAAATACGACATGGAAATGTGTGGACTATCATGTACAAACCAGCCTTAAAACATGTCACGTTAGATAGATAACATCAGTAGACACGGAGCGCAGCTTTGGTTCAATAAGTGCTATAGCGTCATATGCCATCAAAGGTGGGAAATGCAACATGGGAAATATGTCAAATTGCGTGACAATCATGCACAAATCAGGCCAGATGTATTTTGATGGCGTTCCGAAATGCGATGTGACAGGAAACGCTGGAGAAACAGCTGTTGTCCACGGCATTAGTCAGCTACATGACGGAGCCCGTTGTGGAGAGCAGTGAGCGGGAGACTGGATGTGAGCGAGTGAGCGACAGCGGACTCGGTGCGTGACAGCAGCCAGCGACGCACGCTGAGTCTGTGTCGCTCACTGCTCTCCACACCCATCAATAGTATTACATAATAACAACTGCTCGGATTAGATTGCGGGTTGTTTTGGTTCAATAAGCGCCACAGCTGTATCGTCATATGCCATCAAAGGGGGGAAATGCGACATGGAAATATGACATGCACAAATCAGCCTTAAAACATGGAACGTTAGATAGAAATGCAGCAGCATCAACCACACCAGACAACTCTGAATTTACATTAAATATGTCTACCGTCATCCCGCTGTCAAACGCCACAGGTAAGATTTTTTTCCTAAATAAACTGTTCTGGAGCGGTAATGTGAATCGCATTCATTCCTATGGTTGGGTCGGCATAGTACACACAGCAAACATGGGCATGATAGCGTTTGTTTTTTTGTTATGCTTGTTATAAAAGAAAAGTTCTATAATACATTGAAATGACATTAAACTAAAGATAACCATTGTATTATTATCATTTCTCTAATCTTTATTAAGAAGAAAAAGTCATTACATTTGTGGTTGTCTTCCACATTTGGCTAGGGGGATATCAGATTCCTGTAGATGATTCACAAGGCATTCTAGAACGTAGGAACGTTCTAGAACGTCTGGTCGTGAAAAATCTCCAAACGGAGCCGTAAAAAGCACTACCCCCTACATGAAAACACGAATCGGGACACCCCTACGCTACACGTGAATGCGCAAAACGGACGTCTCCTGTAATCTCCTTCTAGAAACCACCCTTCTCCTTCATTCACAGATGAGCCCTGTGTTTTAGGGTAAGCAACATGCATTATTAATACCATGGCATGTTCGATCATTGACTTCATCCTCGACTGATAGAAAGAGTATTATATGAATACAATCGTGTCATTGTGAGTCAACCGGTGTATTAAACTACCTAATTTCCCAATAGCCAATTTGCTATTCAAGTCATCCTATGAAAATTCCTTTAAACTTCATTTATAGGAACACTATACTAATACTGGGTAGGGCCTCCCTTTGCTCTCAAAACAGCCTCAATTCTGCATTGATTCCACAAGAATCGTTGGATGTTGGAAACATTCCTTTGAGATTCTGCTCCATGATGACATGATTGCATCACGCAATTCCTGCAGATTAGAAGCCATTAGAAGATTTTACATCGTAGAGGTACATTGTGGCCATGAAGGGATACACACACGGTCAGCAACAATACTCAAATAGGCTGTGGGATTCAAGCAATAATTGATTGGTATTAACAGGCTCAAAGTGTGCCAAGAAAACATTCCTCACACCATTACACCACCTGAATGAATAAGAAGGTGAACTGGTGTTCCTAATAAAGTGTTCGGTGAGTGTATATCGCAGAAGAAAAAAAATATTGCAATGTCAGTTCTTTCCGATACCGTGCAGCCCTAAAATGTTGTCTTGGATATCCGCACGCACGCACATGTGTGTGTGTGTGTGTGTGTATATGTGTGGTCCTATGTACTCACAAAGTTGTGTGTCGTCAGCGGCACGTTCTCCAGCACCTCCACGTGTAGCTCCTCCCCCGTGAGCCAGGAGATGTCTGTGTCCCAGCCAATGGGCTTCTTCTCTCTGGAACAGGAAGAGGAGGTTGTTTTTTTGTGTGGGGGGGGGGGGGGGGTACAGGGTACACTTAGAGTGTGTGCGTGTGTGTGTGTGTGTGTCTATGTGTGTGTGTATGTGTGTGTCTGTGCGTGTATGTGTGTGTGTATGAGTATATATGTGTGTGTGTGTGTGTGTGTGTGTCTATGTGTGTGCGTTTGTGTGTGTGTGTGTGTGTGTGTGTGTGTGTGTGTGTCTGTGCGTGTATATGTGTGTGTGTGTGTTTGTTTGTTTGTGTGTGTGTGTGTGTGTCTTACCCGTCCTGTATTCTGTAGACAGCGCAGCACTCAGGGATGAGTCCCCGCATCATCAGAGCCTTCTTCAGCGAGTCCCTAACTGTCATCCCACAGCGCGCAGGGACCTGCCACACACACACACACACACACACACACACACACACACACACACACAGTCACACATCAGCCTGGCACAGCAGAGTAGACACAACACAAGAACCTGGTCTAGAGAACAGAACCACTGTGATCATCTGTGGCTCAGTTCGGTAGAGCATCGTAGCTAACAACTCTTAGGTTGTGGATTCGATTCCCCCCCGGATGCACTCACTGCAATGTAAGTCACTTTGGATAAAAGCGTCAACTAAACACATGGCACATATAACCACCCCATCCAGACATCACCAAGGGGGAAAACAGTCTGTTTAGCATATAATAAATTAAAAACATCAGCAGTGGAGAAGATTGTGGCGCAGGAGGTAGAGCCTAATGATCCGTCTAATGATCGATTCGCAGATCGGTGGTTCGAGCTGCGACCGACCACTATTTTTGGATGCTTTTGTATTCCAGCCTACGTACTGAGATGTGCCACCTTGGGCGGCTGGACATCAATCGATGAAGCCAGACTGAAGAAAGCTTTCATCAACAAGTGTCGGACAAGAGCAGGCCTTAAAGATCTGTGACTTACAAGCAGGTATGCCATGCCAATAGTACCGGTACCCCCTCCAGTGTTTCCCCTAGGTTTGCGGCCCTCTCTCTCTCTATTTTTGGATGCTTTTGTATTCCAGCCTACGTACTGAGATGTGCCACCTTGGACGGCTGGACATCAATCGATGAAGCCAGACTGAAGAAAGCTTTCATCAACAAGTGTCGGACAAGAGCAGGCCTTAAAGATCTGTGACTTACAAGCAGGTATGCCATGCCAATAGTACCGGTACCCCCTCCAGTGTTTCCCCTAGGTTTGCCGCCCGCCCCAAGGCAATGGTAGGGGAAACTCTCTCTCTCTCTCTCTCTCTCTCTCTCTCTCTCTCTCTCTCTCTCTCTCTCTCTCTCTCTCTCTCTCTCTCTCTCTCTCTCTCTCTCTCTCTCTCTCTCTCTCTCTCTCTCTCTCTCTCTCTCTCTCTCTCTCTCTCTCTCTCTCTCTCTCTCTCTCTCTCTCTCTCTCTCTCTCTCTCTCTACACTGTGCGGCTAATCAAAGTAAAGGGGGTCACCTACATTCTCTCCTTTCCCCTGGCCCTCACGCCGCTCTCCAATCTGGCGGAGGGGAACCCTTTGAAAGCGCCCACACCCGTCTCAAGCTGTTGCCTTGACGCCATGAAACGCACGTCGACAGATTTGCGGTCGTCGCTCTCGCTGAGAACGCGGCGTCGGCCGCGCCTCATGTCACACTCTCGTTCAAAGACACAACCTCGTTTCACTGGTCACAGTTCAAAAGAAGACGTGACCTTTTCTCTTTCTTTTCTTCTTTTTTGTATAAAACAACAGATGAACAGTGCACGGCACGCGATACAGGGAATATGGATGGAATAGGATACAGTGTTCGTTACTGCCCGACTGCAACATGAGAGGAACATTCTGTCTTTTGCTAACAGAAATGTCTCCTAAAAGCAAACTCAGTACCTCTCTATCCATACCGTTGAGGAGATTTCTCAAAAACCTTACGAACTGCCCAGCCGAGACGGCAGTGGACTTGTTTTAAGCGACGGCAAACGACATTTACATTTCTCTAAAAGCTCACTTGATCTCAACTCAAATGCTTCACCCCCCCCCCCCCCCCCCCGAGACTTCCACAACCCCTACCACCGAAGACTTTCACAACCGCCCCCCCCCCCCCCCCCCCCGACGCACGTTAGACCAATAAAAACACAATATCAGCCCCCAGCACCATCCCTCCCTGCCCTCCACCTCCTCCACCACCACCACCACCACCACCTCCACCACCACCACCACCAACCGCCACCACCACCTCCTCCACCACCACCTCCACCACCTCCTCCACCACCACCTTCTCCACCACCACCACCACCACCACCAAACCTACCACGGTCCTCTGTTTGTTGGGCAGGAAGACCCTTACACACCACCACCACCACCACCACCATCACCTCCACCTCCACCTCCACCTCCATCACCACCACCACCACCACCACAAACCTACCACGGTCCTCTGTTTGTTGGGCAGGAAGACCCTGACGATGGGCTTCTGGGGGGAGCGGGGGTTGGTGCGGAGGGCGTCGAGGGGGGTCTGCAGCACTGCCAGGGTGTTGGGGGCCGGGGGGGGGTAGGAGGCCTGGCCCTGGGCCCCCCCGCCACCACCCGCCTTGGCCATGTCCAGCAGGGCGGGCGCGGGAGAGGAGGAGGAGCAGGAGAAGTCGGTGCCGTTGCCCATGGCCTCCAGGAGTTGCTGCTCTCTCTGCTGCAGGGCGTCCAGCTTACTGGTGTACTCCTCATAGGCCTGGAGGAGGAGGGAGGAGGGAGGATGGAGGAGGGAGGAGGAGGAGGGGTTAGATTACAGTACTCCTCATAGGCCTGGAGGAGGAATTACATTTATTTTTTATTTTTATGTAGATGTCTGATAACAGCTCAGGCTCGTTGGGAGACGATATTAACACTTAATCAGCCATGAGGGGTCATTTGACCACCCAGTATCCTTACATTTTCAAAGTTAGTATAAAGCTATTTTGCAGTTTTTCTGTGTAGGAAGCAGGCTAATTTACAAGCGGCCAACTAGTGGTTGTTGTGTGTGAATAGCAGCTTAGCATTGTAAAGAGGCTCTTTTAGGTTTAAAAAAAGGCACGGCTGTTCCTAGTGTTAAAGACATGACAATGCAGTCCAACTCACCTCCAGATATATGGACGGGGGGTTGTGTTCGCCCCCAAACTTGTCCAGAAGGGCCTCTAAGTGCTCTTGTGTCAACTTTATCATCTGCTTGATATTCCAAATCTGAAATAAAATAAAATAAAGGCACTTCATTTTTAACACTTTATAGATCTTGAACGTTTCATACACACACCCGTCAAGTGACACAGACTTTTAAAGAGTCATCAATATTGCATATCATAAAATGACACAATAGAAAAGCCTATTCCTTATTAGGCTAATAACTGTTTATTTCACTGTCGTAACAAAAATAGCAAAGAAATTACAATTTTATTCTTTATTCGGTCTTAACTGAAAGCAGATAACTGAAAAAGTATAAATTTGTTCACTACAATTATCTTTGAAATCAATCAAATGAAAACATCAAATCAGTAACACAGACCCCCCGACCCCCCCGTCATAGTGAGGAAGCATGGGCCTTTCTGCTATGTCGATGTCCGAGACAGTGTGTTCACACTCCTTGGCAAGGTGTGTGAGCTCAGCCACAGTCTCAACCCCAGGTCACTAGATCTGAACCCTCCCCAATCCCAACCTCGGGAGGTCATTAGATCTATCCCCAGTCCCAACCCCAGAGGGTAGCTAGATCTGAACCCTCCCCAGTCCCAACCCCGGGGGGTCACTAGATCTATCCCCAGTCCCATCCGCAGGTCACTAGATCTGAACCCTCCCCAGTCTCAACCCCGGGGGGGTCATTAGATCTGAACTCTCCCCACCCCCAACCCGGGGGGTCATTAGATCTGGAAAGAGCCTGGCCGGGCCAGCCTTCCATACAGCTGTCTAACCACACAGAGTTGTCAGTGTGTACCAATCGTAGCCTATATGGCCAAAATTGCTTTGGTTTTAAGGGGGGGGGGGGGGGGGGGCAGTGGGGGGGGGGGGGTTCTGAAAAAACAAAGCCTATACCCCTACCTGACTAATCAGTAGGCTGGGTTAGCCTAGCCCTCAAATCTGAGCAGTTGTGATTGTAGAATTAGAATGGCATAATTTCTGTACATTGACTCACATGAAAACATACAGCAGTATTGATAGATTTGAACTAACAGCGGTAGTAGTGCCATGGTGTTCCCTCCATTCTCCATTGGCAGGGCAGGCCATGCTTGGTCCTATCCAGTTAATGTGCCTGTGATTGGCCTTTAACATGGCCCTACAACTGGCTGACCACCTGACTACCTCCATCATCGGGAAAGAACCCTAAAATTCACTCACTTGGTGAACATTTTGTGTTTGTATTTTAGCCCACAACTGGATATTTTTTTACCTTCTAAGCACAGTTGGAAGATATCCTGCAGATATCATGACACTTTGCCAATAACATTTGGACATAGAAATGTGTCAATTGGCCTAAATATGATAATAATATTGTTACTGCTGAGCAGACAAAGTTAGACCTATCGCTATAGGGAGGAACGCATGGAAGGAAAACTAAGCGAATGTAGCCTACCTTTATGCTGACTAAACCTGTTATCTGCTAATTCCAATTTAATCCACTAATTGATCCAATTAAAAGGATAGCAGTTGAATGACCAAAGGCAACTGTCAACAGCATAGTTATCTCCCCAAAATCAAAGCTACCTGGAAAATTATTCCCACTTTTGCTTTAGCTTTGGAGCAGATCTACAACTTTTTTAAGAACTTGGGGATGAATTAAAACACTAAAGGTAGTACAAGCTGGTACTTCGGCAAGATGATGAGATGTATTTCTCAGCAAAAGATGTAACACATTTGCCTTCATTTGGGTACATGGGTGTGAAGGATTTTCTGCAGCAATACATGTATATTAACTGCACAAGTTACATGTGTACAAACAATACAATATTTAGGTACTTAAATCTAGTTAGGGCCGTGAGCCGTGGTGATGGGGAAACTTGACAGCTAGGCCTTATTCAGTTATGCACGTCGGCAACATCATTCTGCATCAGTCTTTAAGAGCCATGGTGGCAAAACAAATTGGGAAATGGGAAATGTATTGCTAAAGTATCTTACTGTATTGATCAACCAAAACAAAGCGGGGGAATAAGCTAAGCGAGCTCTGCTACCTGCCTATGCCTTACATACACCTCGATGATGGGGTTCTGCAACGAATACAAATATACATCTATATATATATATATATATATATATATATATATATATATATATATATATATATATATAAATGCAGATCAGATCGGTCATTTAGAAATAGGTGTAACGAGGGTAGTACTATGTCGACCTAAAAACGATGCATGGACTCAATCCACAGACACGGAGCTTTGTGGAAGCGACCCCCGTCTGAGGCTGAGTCGGTGGGCTGCAAGCTGCGGTGAGCGGAAAAATAAAGCGAAAAGCGAATGAAATATCAGGCAGGCCCTGAAATCAACATTGAGTCAGCTGGACTGAAACGAATCCATAACTTGATCTATGTCGTCTGCACTAAATGCAATAATGCATCTATAGAAAAAAAAATTGTAAATGCGTATGTATGAATAGAGGGGAACGGCCGATATTTGAAGAAACCATTTATTTTACATGTTTGTGCATCGCCCCCCCCCCCCCTGCAATGCATCCCCACGACCCCCGTATCCCAGCCGGTGTTTCCTAAAGAGGTCCATCCAGCAACCCTCCGCTCGGTACCAGCCTCCCTCTCTCTCCCCCTGGCCCAGCCTCTCTACCCCCTCTGTCACCCCCCGCTACCTTACTTACCTCCTCGTCCTGCGGACATGCGGGGATCATCCCCACGGAGCAGGTGGTGGTGGTGGTGGTGGCGGCGGTGGTGGTGTCCAGCCCGGCGCCCAGCTCGTCCGGTCCCCGCTGCTCCCGGTGCGGGTCTCGGTCCTGCTCCCGGTCCTCCATGGCGTCTCCGTTGAAGACGGGCGGTGGAGACTCGGCGCTGCTCAACGCCGCCATTTTGAAACTGGCGAGAAAACCGAGTGGAAAAAAAATAATAGAAGAGAAGAGAGAAACGGGCTGGCTGAGACAGGAGAGGGAGACAGAGATGCGAGAAAAAGCAACGGCACAGTTTTTTTTTTTTTAGAGAGGGCAGAGATGGAGAGGGTAATATGGAGGACCAAGTCTGTCAAAATTAACAATAAATATATAGATACATAAATGAATGTATGAACAAATAAATGAATGAATACACACAGTATAACGAAATACATTTCTATATTTATTTATTCTTTTACGCATTCATTCTTTGTTTTCCACTTTCATTCTTTGTTTTCCACATTCTTTTCCACATTCATTCTCTCTTTTCCACATTATTTTCCACATTCATTCTCTCTTTTCCACATTCATTCTTTGTTTTCCACATTCATTCTTTCATTCTTTCTTTTCCACATTCATTCTTTCTTTTCCACATTCATTCTTTCTTTTCCCTCCATAGGGTAAATGGGGATGTTAGTATACCAGTTAACTCAGCAACTCAGCAATTCGTTGTGGTTTTGTTTTTTGGGGTTTGTTTTGTTTGACAATTTCATTGTATTGTCATTTTTTGCATAATGTTGTTGCTTGCAACTTGGCCTTAAATATTTCACCCATTTCTGTTGAAAACAGCAAAAAAAAAAAAAAAAAAAAAACGGACTTGGGTAGGTAGTCAAAATAAATGAAATAATAATAAGACACTTTATTTTATAACAATGAACATATTAACATGGAACAATAGTGCAATACTGAAACACAACTGTGAACATTTCAAACCTGCAAACTGCGACACTTTAAATGAATGTGCAATAATACTATGTGCAATATGACAACCCTAGGGTATAAGGTTCAGAGATAGGAAATGTTAGGATATTTATAGCATAGCATAGAGTACAGCACAGTGTTTTATTTGTATAGTATAGTATAGTGGATAGTGTACATAGCCTTTATTTATGTAAACCAGCTCTTTTTCCCTTCTTGTTTTTAGTAAAAAAAAAAAAAAAAAAAAAATCCTAGCACCAGGGGAGCCCCCCCTCCCAAATTTCGTTGTTTGGTACCTGTACTATATCAATGACAATAAAGACCATTCATTCATTCATTCATTCATTCAGAATGTAAACATATTTGTTAACTGGCAAAGGAAGGCTAAACATCTCACAAACATTATAGGCCTACCCATCTACTCGACTTCCCCAGCACATGAGTGCACACCAGGGGACATGTCACTATGCTTACACGCCTGCCATCCCCTTGTGAATCTCACATCCACGATCACGGACACACACAAAAACCATCAATGGCGTTGTTATTGTATGTAGTGAATGGGTGGGCAGCTGGCTTCACAGTGTGGATGCCCTCTCTGTGGACAGGTGGCCCTCTCAGTGACTATGGATATGAGATGGGACGAGAGAAAGACACGACACAAGACTGTCTGTGAGGGCGGTCTGTTAGAACACATGGCCCTGCCTTGTTTTTGAATCATGCATCTCATCACTGATGGAAATTCAATCTTGAGTGTCACCCAACTCCAGCCACCCAGTGTTGAGGAGGGAGTCATCTTATATATTGATAACTTGTCCTAATGTGTGCCTGATCTCTGAGTGAGCAGACCTGTGTTAAAATGATATTTTTTTGTGCTCTTATCCACTGGCGGACTCAGGGGGGGGGGGTGCCCCCACGGTTGAAAAACGTCTGTCTTATTAGGTGCCCTTTTGAGTGTCAAAAATGCCCTTTTGAGTGGCGAAAATTAGAGGACGTGCCCTATTGGTGCCCCTCCAATGGTCTAAACTTGACCATGTGCCCCCACAGGATGTGCCCTATTGGCTGCCCTTCCAATGGTCTTGACCATGTGCACTGATGGGGTCCCATGTTGTGCAGTAGGTGCCCTTTTTTTCTTTTCGCCCTTGCCCTTCAAACAGCCTGAGTCCGCCACTGCTCTTATTGTACTGTAATGTTTGATCTGAACGCCACACTACCACAACCCCCGGGGGAAAAAACGATTCTATTCTGAAACTGTGAGTATTGACCAGTATTCTGCCTGTTACTGCCATTCTGTTACTAAATCCTTCCTCTTGGAATTCTTTACAGCAGAGTCTGAAACTGTCTCATCTGATCCCTCTTTCCAGTTTCAAGCTCTTGCTGAGAGACATACAGTGCGAGTCTATGATTTGTTCTTGCAATTTGAGTTGACCCTCCCTTTTGCCCATTGCTGACCCCTCCCTGTCCCTAGCTCTTTAGCTGTCTAGTTTTAGGTTTTGTAGTTTTAGTTTAGTTTTAGACTATCTTAGACTGTTTTAGACTAGTTTTAGTTTTAGACTATGTAGTTTTAGTTTAGTTTTAGACTATGTAGGCCAGGTTTTGTATTGTATTTGTTTGTGGTGGATGTTGTTGTTGTAGCCTATGCCTGTGAACAGGTCACACTTGAAAATGAGCCCTTGGGGCTCAATGTGTTTGTACCTGTATAAATAAAGGTTAAATAAAAAAAAATAAAAAAAATCACCAGCTGTGGTTGGGGGAGCAGTTCCACTACATCTACCTCAACCATCAGTTTAACTGCATTTTGCAGTAGCTTGGTGGTAGTTAAACTACATTTAAATCTGAGTCGTTTTCCTGTAGTTAACTACTTTTTTTGCCATGTAACAGTGTAGTATTTACATTTACATTTTTGGCATTTAGCAGACGCCTTATTCCAAAGCGACTTACAATCAATACATTTGAATACTAAGCATGTGAATCAGCAATCCATCATTCGTCGCAGGAAGAGTAATCTAGCTCGGGCCCGGGGCCACTGATAGGAGGAAAAACCTTCTCCCTATCGCCTTCTACTAAAACCTTTTTTTTTCTTTTTTTTTTTACTGGAGAAACTGAGAAACAGTACAAGGGGGGCAATAGAAGTTCTTAGGGACACAGTAGAGGGGAAAGCGGGTGTCTTTAGGAGACGTAGTGGTGAGGGTCGGAAGATTTCTCAGGAGGAGCAGTTAAGATGTAACCTGAAGAGATGGGTCTTCAGTCTACGACGGAAGATGGGTAGTGACTCTGCCGTTCTGACAGCCGTGGGGAGCTCATTCCACCAGCGGGGAGCCAGTGTTGTGAAGAGACGTGATCGGGCAGCCCGACTGCTGTGTAGAGGAGGTGGGGCCAGTCGGCCAGCCGAGGTGGAGGAGCGGAGTGAGCGGGCAGGGGTTTGGGGGGTTACCATTTCCTTCAGGTAGGCAGGGGCTGTCCCTTTATCTGCCTGGTATGCAAGCACCAGGGTCTTGAATCTGATGCGAGCTGCTATCGGGAGCCAGTGCAGGGTGCGAAGGAGAGGGGTGACCTGCGAGTATTTGGGGAGGTTGAATACCAGCCGGGCAGCAGCATTCTGGATGAGCTGCAAAGGTCTAATGGCTGAAGCGGGGAGCCCAGCCAGGAGTACATTGCAGTAATCCAGGCGGGAGATGACCAGTGCCTGGGTCAAGAGTTGCGCTGCCTCTCTGGTAAGGAATGGTCGTATCCTTCTGATGTTGTAGAGGAAGAATCTGCAGGAGCGAGCCGTTGCTGCAATGTTCTCCGCACAGGATAGCCGGTTATCCAGGATCACTCCAAGGTTCTTGGCTGTCAGGGAGGGGGTTACAGTAGAGTTCTCCACTGTGATGGAGAAGTCTTGGAGAGGACAGGCTTTCCCGGGGATGAAGAGGAGTTCGGTCTTGTTAAGATTGAGCTTGAGATGGTGGTCAGCCATCCAAGTTGAAATGTCAGCGAGGCATGCTGAGATACGGGTTGCCACGTGTACATCAGACGGGGGGAAGGACAGGAAGAGTTGAGTGTCGTCTGCGTAGCTGTGGTAGGAGAGCCCATGTGAAGAGATTACCGAGCCAAGAGACTTGGTGTAGAGGGAGAAAAGTAGGGGCCCTAGGACAGAACCCTGGGGTACTCCAGTGGAGAGGGTTCGTGGAGAAGGTAGCGATTCTCTCCAGGTCACCTGGTAGGAGCGGCCCGCCAGGTAGGAAGAAAACCAGGAGTGTGCGGTGCCAGAGATGCCCAGGTCTGAGAGGATGGAGAGAAGGATCTGGTGATTGACTGTGTCGAAGGCAGCAGACAGGTCAAGGAGAATGAGAACAGAGGAGAGGGAGGAAGCTTGGGCAGAGTGGAGGGCTTCCGTGACAGCAAGGAGCGCAGTCTCAGTGGAATGCCCAGCCTTGAAGCCGGATTGGTGGGGGTCTAAGTGATCCATCTTCCGGAGATAGTCAGTCAGTTGTTTAGATGCCGCGCATTCAAGGGTTTTGGAAGGGAAGGAGAGAAGGGATACAGGTCTGTAATTGTGGGCAGATGATGGGTCAAGGGTAGGTTTCTTGAGGAGAGGCTTGACTCTGGCTATTTTGAAGGCCGCTGGGACAGATCCTGTGGATAGGGAGGAGTTGATTAGGGTGGTAAGGTAAGGAAGGATCAAGAGGGCATTTGGTTGCCCGCTTTGATGTGATAAGTGTGAGAATCTCATCGGGGGAGAGGGAGGAAAAAGATGACAATCCAGAGACCGAGTGTCGAGGAGAGAGTTTGGAAGGGGTGTTATTATTGTTAGTTGGAGGAGGGAGAGGTGGGGGGGAAAAGGTGCTGCTGATGTCGTCCACCTTTTTTTCAAAGTAGGTGACAAAGTCATCGGCGGACAGGGAGGAAGGGGGAGGGGGAGGAGGTGGATTAAGGAGTGAAGAGAAAGTGGAGAACAGGGGCCGGATTCACCAAAGTGTTCTTAAGATAATTCTTAAGACAATTCTTAAGAAAAAAGATAAGATGTTCCTAAGAATGTTCTTAAACGCTATTCACCATTTTTTTCTTAAGAATTGTCCTATGTCTTAAGAACTTCTTAGTTTTCTCACTTAAGAAGTTCTTAAGAAGTTCTTAGTTTTCTCACTTAAGAAGTTCTTAGATTTTGAACTGTGATTTTTACACCTTTGGCCTACTTATAAATAACATGTTCATAATGATTA
The DNA here is from genome assembly GCF_963989245.1 of Nansenia antarctica. Lineage (NCBI taxonomy): Eukaryota > Metazoa > Chordata > Actinopteri > Argentiniformes > Microstomatidae > Nansenia > Nansenia antarctica. Next base: position 13,476,857 of record NC_137678.1, read on the forward strand.
ATTAAGTAGTATACATCAAATACAACAACTGCCTCCTTGATTTACTTTCTGAGTACATTGTGGTGTAATCTAGGAATAGGCCTACATGCATAGGTGAAAGTGGGCCGGAACGGTCCGGTGCTGCGTTCCGGCAAGACTTTCTGTGCCGGAACGCCGTTGGGGGAAGAGATGCAGCTGCCTGTCAATCAAAATCCGATTGCTGCAGAGTGCAGAAGCAATCACGATTCACGATCCATAATTTCCAACAAGGAAACACATGGTTGACGTTATGTTTCCTTGCGTCTATTTTAATACCTTTGAAAAGGACACGTTAACCCGCTTTACAGTAGACCCGACGCGACGTGGTTGGGTGGGCAGCACTGGGCACTGAGACAGTCCGACCGGGATTACAGTCGCGCCGTATGGAAGCATATAGTGGACTTTATTCAAATGTTAATGCAATTTGAGATTGCATTTGCATGTTCCACTTTTGCATGCATTCTTTCAGACAATATTCAAATTCAAATGCAATTCTAATGATTTGCATTTTCATTTTCATGTACCTGATGTGCACATTCGCTGTCAATATTAAAATGATAATGCAAAGCCATTTGACATTTAATTTTCAAAGTCATGCGCTTCTTTGTAGCTGACAAAATTCAAAAGTTCATTCTAATGTGAAAATTACTATGCAATCCCAAAATAGCATATTCATTTGCCACTTTTGCCTGCGTTATTTGAGTCAATATTCAAATTGTAATGCAATAATGTGATACGCAATTGCATTTACATGTTCTAGTAAACACGTCCGCTTTGTAGCTGACAAAATTCAAATTTTCATTCTAATGTGAAAATGACTATGCAATCCCAAAATAGCATATTCATTTGCCACTTTTGCCTGCGTTATTTGAGTCAATATTCAAATTGTAATGCAATAATGTGATTAGCAATTGCATTTATATGTTCTAGGAAACACATCCGCTCATTAGAATTGCATTTGAATTTGAATATTGTCTGAAAGAATGCATGCAAAAGTGGAACATGCAAATGCAATCTCAAATTGCATTAACATTTGAATTTAGTCCACTATATGCTTCCATAAGCAAGCCGTGTTGCCAGATTGGGCTACTTTTGGTCATACTGGACGGGTGGATTAGGCAGCTTTTAGACTGGTTGGGCTGGACATTGTCAATTCCATCTGGCAACCCTGGTAGCAAAATATGTGCATACGTATCTGGTAGCCTACTGGTACTTTCAAATCGCATCGTATTATTATTATTATTATTATTAATAATAATTACAATTTACAATACAAATAAAACAATTGGGGGTCCCTCAAAGAAAATGTGGGCGCACTGCGCGCGCACAACATCAACCTCCAAGGCTTGATTCTGACCCAGGAAAAACCCTGGTATGTACTGTATAACATGATAGCCATCTATGAGCAATACACTGTATATAAGATGATGACCAAGGGTCTTGCTGCTGACCAAGGGGTTGAGTTCACTTGATGAGGCCCAATTTTGTTTTAGACTCTGTAGGCTACTGTATTTGTTTATTAAGACTTAAGATATATTATCTGAATTTCTCTTGTTTTATCAAAAGTTCCAATTATTTTCATTTCTTGTGCTGGTTTAAAATTGCAGGAAACTAGCACAAATAATTGTGTGGGAGAGAGGGGCCGCCGCTACCAAAACGTGCACAGTTTTGGGTCGCTCCACCACCAAAAACTCTCACTCCACACTTTTGGTGAAACTTGGCAGCCCTAAAGTGTTTCTAATTTCGACACCAACACCACAATGTGTGTGTTCAGGGATGCATGAAGCTGGGGGCAGGAGGAGAACTATATGAACCCATGAAGGTTGGGGTAGTAGCCTATAGTTCCTGTAAGAAACTCAAACCACTTTCACCCCTGCCTACATGTGACACAGGCTGAAAGGCCCATTTCAGTTATATCTCAAACATACAAACATGTGATAGGCTACATTCACACAAAAGTACTCTGACCAACTTGAATTAACAATATGTGTTAACACATTGTCTAGGGCTAAACTAAATATTAATAAAATCAAGGGCCTCATTCATAGAACGTGCTTAGATCAAATTTTGATCTTACCCGTGTCGTACGTAGAAAACCACGTCAACGTAGGGATTTATACAATTTCAACGTGAGTCAATTTGATCGTGGAAACGATCGTAGCTCGACGTCGAGTATTCAACTTGCTTACGCACATTACCTACTGGTTATGCAGAGTTATTACAGGCATGTGAGCCGCACTGGAAAAACGTTGCCTACTGTAATTCATGCGAAGTTTAAGTGGCTCGTAATAAAATTAACGATGTTGTTACCAGCTGAGAAAATGGGTTAAATTCAAGATTTAAAGGGAACTAATGTTTATGATTGTATTTCAGTCTTTCTTTATATCCCTCCGGAGCTGTCTATCTCTCTTCAACATGCCTATGCCTTGCCCGGCCACGCGCTAAATGATACTGGATTTCGAGTTGAGTCGGGATGGCACCCCCCCTGAAATAAAAACAGTCCAAATCATCCCCCTTCTAAAACTGCCATCCCCCCTTTCCATCCCTTATGTCATTTTATCAATGAACGTGGTATTACTGCCCTCTCCCGCTTCCAGACGCACGCCTACCCTATAATATAGTATTAACGCACTGTGATAGCGGCTCAAATAGCGGCTGAATGAAGCCAAGTGCTATAATATAATATAATACAGACAGTATATAATATTGTCAGTATTGTCTGTCTGTATTATATTATATTATAGCACTTGGCTTCATTCAGCCGCTATAATTGAGCCTCTATCACAGGGCGTTAATACAAACCTCATTCACCTGCGTTCAATTCCAAGTATGTTTGGTATTTATAGAAGGAAGCACGTACGCAACTTTAAACCATCTCAGCCCGTTTTATAAATAATGCTTACGTCCGTTTAGAAAAATGTGCTTACGTGAAAGTCAAAGATGACGTTTAAGTACTTTTTTATGAATGAGGCCCCAAATAAATGCAATACAAAATTGTTCAAGTAAGACTTACCTTTCACTTTAGCTGCTTTAAGACAGGTGAGAGCTTCTCTTAAAGTTGAGAAGAAATTTGAGAAGAAATCTAAGAACTTTGTTTTCGAGAATCTCATTTGTTCTTAAGTTGTTCTTAAGTTCTATCTTAGGAAAAATCTTAAGAAGAAAGTTAAGAAAAAACTAAAGAAAAGATAAGATTTTCTTCATGAATACCAAATCTTCTTAAGTTTTGTCTTAAGAACACATTTTTTCTTAAGAACGCTTTGTGAATCCGGGCCCAGTTTTCTAGGATTAGAGGCAGAAGAATGTATTTTGGAATGATAGTAGGATGCTTTAGCAGCTGATGCCGAGGAGGCGTAGTTGGCAAGGAGAGAGTGATAGAGGTTAAGGTCATCAGAAAGGCCAGTTTTTCTCCATTTCCTCTCAGCTGCTCTGAGCTCTAGTCTGCAAGCATGTAGCGTTTCAGAGAGCCAGGGAGCTCGAGGAGAGGATCGAGCTGGCTTCAAGGTTAGTGGACAGAGGGTGTCGAAGGATGAGGTGAGAGCGGACAGGAGGGTTGAGGATGCCGCATCAGTGGATAGAAGGGAGAAGGATTCGACAGAGGGTAGGGAGGATAGGAAAGAAGAAGAGAGGGTGCTGGGGGACAGGGTACGTAGGTTACGACGAGAGGGTCTTAAGTGGTTAGAGGCTGAGAGGGAAGAGGAAGTTTTGAGGGGAAGGGAGAAGGATATAAAGTCATGGTCAGTAGAAAAAGGTGGGTAGATGAGATTAGAAGGGTTGCGAGGGGGGATGTAGCATCTAGGTGTCCTCCTGAGTGTCAGAAGAACAGGGATAGGGAGAAAGCACATTGTGATAAAAGTCTGTAGAGGGGAAGAGGGCTAAAGAACCAACAGAACTAGAAGTAGCTAAGCGCACTCAGTAGACCGGAGTGACTTGAGAAGACAGCAACACTACAAACAACTGGAAGAGAAGGTACCTAGTACCCTGGCTTCCTCTCAGGCCTTCCTCGATGGACTCCCGCAGATAGACTCCCTTGTCTTGTTGTCACGAGTCGTAGACTCCCACAGATAGACTCCCTTGTCTTGTTGTCACGAGTCTTAGACTCCCACAGATAGACTCCCTTGTCTTGTTGTCACGAGTCTTAGTGTCAGGAGGCTGTCGCTCTCAGACAGGCCAGATATTAATGGAGACTCAGTAATTGCTAACAACTAGCAGGCTTGTAGCCCCTCCCACTAACGACCACTAATGCGAACGACTGACAGGTGTTCTCACTAGTCGCATGTATGAGGCAAATGTCCCCTGGTCTATTCAATATATACAGGACAGAGGCTCCTCCTACTTGCAGATTAGCACCTACTTGGGTCAGGGCTAGTGGTTTCACTAGACTTATTCTGCCAGGCTTTGTCTTTTAAAATAGACAGTTACAACACTATCACTTGTTATACAACAGTTAGTTCCGACCAAGTAATTTGATTGGACAAGAGGCATTCCATGAGTTACGATATATAGTATAACAGCACTGGGACTTTTAACTATATGTAGCACTCCGCCGCACAGGTGTTAAATTACCGTTAATTAGACTACATTGTTACTAAGAAGACATTAGCCAATCAGCGCGCAAAGCAAAACTCTCCGTTTTTAAATCCTCAATTTTGGCCGCCATTGGCCAAAAGCTGTAATTTGGCTCTACAAGTGTTAATATATCATTTTATGAAGTTGTAATATGTTTTCAGGCGAGAAAGTAACCATATATATTCACAAAATGTATCCGGTTTATCAAAATAACCCGTTTATATATCTGATCTGACGTTTTTTTCCCCACTTCTGTGGGAAACTTCGCTAGTTGAACAGTCCGTTGAGGAACTATTTTTTCTTGACGGAGCCAAAATAAACGATTAAATAAACAAACAAATCATAATCTGTTGTCACTTATTACTGTTAACTAATAAATTGCGCTGTAGAACTGTTGTATAAAAGCAGCCTGGCGGCCTCGTACCTACGACTGAATCACAGCCGTGCTGATATTCAGTATAACACACTCCCTCTCGTGTGATATTGCTTAAATAAACAACTTACAACTTTAAACTATTAAACTTAATAAACAACACAGGTATCCACTATAGTCCAGGTTAAGTAGAAGTAGTCTTACTTACTCAGAATGCAAAGAGATGAGTCCACTGCTTTAGGTTTCAAAATGTATGAGGCAAATGTCCCCTGGTCTATTCAATATATACAGGACAGAGGCTCCTCCTACTTGCAGATTAGCCGTAAGGTAGCCTACTGTCACTACTCACTACATTTTTTCCAAAAGAAAACTTTATTCCAGCCATGGACTTCAATTTCTATTCTTACTGCCTCCCCACTGTTTGACTTTGTTTCCTCCTAGTGATTACAAGCAGTAGGCCTACTCAAAAACCAAACTCTCCCGTATAGTCAATCAGGCAAGTAAAATCATCGGCTCACCTCAAACTCCCCTGTCTGAAATCTACAACCGGTCACTAATAATAATAATAATAATTCAGTGAATTTATATAGCGCTTTTCCGAGGCTCAAAGACGCTAATCAGAAAAGCCACACAAATTACACAGGACCCCTCTCACCCCCTCCACCAATCATTTCAGCCACTTCCATCAGGCCGCCGTTATAGAACTCCACTGGCCCGGAAAAACACATTCAGAGATCATTCATTCCCACTGCAACCACCGCCCTGAACATTTAGCATAGCATTTTAGCTTTTTAAATCATACAGTTTTTCTCAATTGCTTTGGTGCATTTCTCTGATCAGAATTGAAATTCTCATAACTGTTAGTTCAACCTCCACAACAGTCATTTGTGCACATCATAGTAGCAGTTTCTCATTCCTTCAAACACATTGCAAATGCTTTTGGACATGCATCAATTGCTGTCATACTATTCTCTGCTGTTTTATAACATTATCATTTGCTTATGTCATGTCAGTCAAAATGAACTATTCTTTTGGATGCTTAATAGTCATTCCCTATAAAACTAATAGTCCTCGTTTCATTGCTTGAGTCATTACATCCAAAAATGTTGAACAAGTTGTCAAAATCTGTCAAGCAAATTCTATCATCATTTTTTCCTGAAAAAACTATTTCTCTCAGCTTTCACTGATGAGGAGGAGTGTGTGAAGCATTGATTGTAACCAATGATAAGCCACTTCTCCACAGTCACTCAGAGCTGAATCCCATGAACCCTCAATTGGCAAGCATATATGAACCGAGCAGGACATAGTGTGTACCATTTTGACAATACTGTGACACAGAAATAGAAGGTCAGCATCGTGGAAGAGGGGCGAGGATGCGGGGAGGAAGGGTAAGGGGACAAAACAGGGGAAGAGGAAGAAGAGGCCAAGTACATAGGCAGATTCCTGATGAAATTAGGGCAATTGTGGACCATGTTGTCAATCACGGCCTCACAATGGCTGAGGCTGGCCGAAGGGTGCAGCCAAATGTTGGGAGAACCACTGTAAATTCAATTATTCAAGCATTTTGTCAGGAGAACAGGTGTGTATATTGGACAGTAATTCAGCACTAAATCTGCACTGCACTACTGTCATTGTGTCATACATGAAGCTTACAGTGGGACAAGAACTTGTCACTTTTTACATTTTACATTTAGACTTAACGCTTTACTGCAGCACAGATTTACTGTACTGTAGTGTAAAGTAGTGTTACAGTAAAGATTTGCCATATTTACAGTATGATACTGTACTGCAGCATTTTACAAGTGGGAAGCACTGTTATTGTACACTACAGTAATATGGGTTAAAGCAGTATATCTCATGTTTACTGTACATTACTGTCATTTTACTCTGCACCACATAGACAAGACAAGGCAAGACAACCTTGCAGAGGTGGAAAAGGGCCCCTTTTTACTCCACAACAAGAGGAAGCCATTTGTGCAATGGTGATTGCAAACAATGCCATAAGGTTGAGAGAGATACAAAGCGCTGTTATAGAGGATGACAATATCTTTGGGAATATTGAATCTGTTTCAATCGCTACAATTGACAGAGTGCTCAGGAGAAATGAAATGCGCATGAAACAATTGTACAATGTGCCATTTGAACGGAACAGCGACAGAGTGAAGGAGATCCGTCACCAGTATGTACAGGTAAAACATTTATGTGTTCTATGCATACTCTAATGTCCAGTACTGTAAACTGGTTACTTTGTGTAGTGCCATGCAGTACACTTACATTACAATTCATACTGTACAATATGTTGTCCAAAATGCATTATGTTACACAGGAAAAGTTTTACAGTAATAGTTTTTTTCTCTCTCTCTCTATTCTGGGATAAAGCATGTACTGGAGGTGGAGGCCAGGGAACCGCTGCACACATTCATATACGTTGATGAGGCGGGTTTCAATCTGGCAAAAGGTAGAAGGCGTGGAAGAAATCGCATTGGACAGAGAGCCATTGATGTCCCAGGCCAACGAGGAGGGAATATTACAATGTGTGCAGCCATCTCAGAAAACGGCGTCCTCACCCATATACCCTGTCTTGGTCCATATAACACACAACATCTGCTGACTTTTTTAGACATTCTTTACAGGGACATAATCCCTGAGAATGAGAGGGGTCTAAATGGAGACCATCTGAACAAGTATGTTGTTGTATGGGATAATGTGCGTTTTCACCACTCAGATCTGGTCAGACAGTGGTTTGCAGCACATAAAAGGATGCTGGTGGAATATCTCCCTCCCTACTCCCCATTCCTGAATCCAATAGAGGAGTTTTTCTCTGCCTGGAGGTGGAAGGTACAGTATATGACCGGCATCCACATACCCAAATGGCCTTGCTAGCGGCCATGGATGCAGCATGTGATGACATCACAGCACAGCCCTGCAGAGGGTGGATTCGCCACTCAAGGAGATACTTTCCCCGCTGCATTGTCAGGGATGATATTCGCTGTGATGTCGATGAAAATATGTGGCCAGACAGACAGGAACGTCTGGATGTCAATTAATGATTTACAGTACTGTGCATGTTGTATGTTCCAATTCAGTTCCAATATGTACTGCAATATTGTTTACAGTTGTGCACAGCTCTACCCAAAGGGTGTTTCTTATGTTTGTGGTAAATAAGTTTGTATTTTTCTTTTGCACAATGCTGTGAACAAATTAGAATTGCAAAGAGCATATGCAGTAAAAATGTGAAACATACGTATTCAGTGTCTTGTACTCATTTACCTCACTAAATACAGTAATGTGTAACCCATTTCAAATGGCTGTGCAAATAGTGTATAGTACTGTCTTGAGCATTTTCAGGTAGTGTCACCAAGATCTGACTTTTTTGCATTGGAAAACACTTACAGAGTGAACTGTCATAATGAAAACATGACAAAGCCATTTGACTATCTTGTTCATAAACAATGGTGTCAGGACTTTTCATTTTGATGACACTGACACTTTCATTGACATTAATACTTGCTTTTGAGGAATGAACTATCCATTTTGAGCAAGTGACACGCTTTTGCAGGTTAACACCTAGGTTTTGCAGTTTGTACTAATTGTTCTGAGAAATGCACTAACTGTGGTGCAAATGTTAATAGTGATGTGAGAAATGCACCAAAGCGACTGAGAAAAACTGTAATACTGTTTTTCTTACTATTATTTTTAAATGACTAGACTTTTTAAATAGGCACTACATAAACACTGTTATATCTGTCTGTTTTTATTGTATGTATGTGACCTATGTGTTTTTAATGTGGATAACGTATTCATGAACTGCACAAAGCCTGTCAAAGGAGAATTTCTGTCACTCTGTAAGCAATCTTGAATCTTGAAGTTGTAAAAGAAAATCAGTGGGGATTTTATCATATGGGGACAATTTTTGCGTCCCCACAGCGTCAGTGACTTCAGTGTCAGTGACTTGGTAAAAAATGTCATTGCATGTGTGCGCCCACAGTATTTTACTCAATATGCGCAATGTTGAAATAGCAGTAATACCACGTTCATTGATAAAATGACATAAGGGATGGAAAGTGCGGGTGGCAGTTTTAGAAGGGGGATGATTTTGACTGTTTTTATTTCAGGGTTAGGGTTAGGCCATCCCCCTCATCCCCCCTCAACTCGAGTTCTGATTACAAGTCACAGGCTTTTTGTCACACAAACTGGTCATCTTTCAGTAACTGCCTGTCATGTGTTGGAAAAGGTAGTTTCGATGTAAGTGTTCAACTACTTGTTCAAAGTATGTCTTTAGTTTGATCAACTATGTTTCTCTCAAGGGTTGCTTTAGTGTAGTTGAACTTCTTTCATTGTAAAGTAATTGGTAATGTAATTAAACACATTATCAGAGAGTAGCTCCTCCGACCCTGGGGTGCCCACAAGAGCATGGGAGACAATGACCTTCAACCCAAACAAACATTTCAACATTTTCTTTCAAATATTTTATTCATGAAAATCTGTGTTAATGGGATGATTGACTGCCTGGAAAATAAAACAGTTTGCTTGAAGGTGAAATGACAAGCTTAG
>NC_137678.1:13496367-13503867 GCF_963989245.1 Nansenia antarctica
CTCCAGTCTATCCACCGGGATAGTGAGAGGGAAAAAAGCTACTGAAGCTCACAGCGGCCCAATCCTCTTTGATGAATCCTATTAATGATGGGGAGTACATCCGTAGCTAGTCGAAGAACCACACAGACAGACTGCATTCTGGTCCTCAGAGATCTGTAGAAGAAGAACACTCCCAAAACTTCAGATGTCTGAAAACATTCAAAACCAAAGGCTCTCTCCCATCTCCCTCTCTCCCATCTCAAAGTCTCACGCTGAAGGTTAGACAGAATAGATCATTGATAGTTCCGCCTCAACATCGGTCGTCAGCAAGGTTGGGGAGAGTACGTTGAATTTCAATTCAGTGAGTTAAAAAACAAAACAAAAAAACAACAACATACAATTCAATGATGAATACAAATGGAGATTATTTATTTTGTACTTCCCAGTGAACTTAAAAAATGATTGCTTTTTACATAAAACGTTTCCCCATTTCTGAATTCTATGTTGAAATCACTTCCTGAATTGGCTGTATCTAAATTGACTTGACCCACCACAGCTCTGGTGGTCAGATCCCAATACTGTAGTCATTGTACTGCACGTTTCATTTGAGGTTCATTTGAAGTGTTTGGGGAGGCGGCCATGTTGTTTCTGTATGCACGAGGGGGCCACAGCTGTTTATGCCAGACCAGATCTCTAGCAGACACTCTCCAGAGCATAACTCCACAACCAACCTGCATCACATTCTGAATGGATGGAGGCAGAAGGCTGAGAGAGGAATTGAAATGCTGTTTGTGTGTGTGTGTGTGTGTGTGTGTGTGTGTGTGTGTGTGCGTGTGTGTGTGTGTGTGGCCTAGAGGCTCAGCACGGGAATGTTGTCCTTTATCTTGAACTGCTGTGCCACTGGTGTTGTTGTGTACACATTTTTTTCTTCAGATTGTGATAGGTCATCAGTTCTCCGCGTATGTGTGTGTGTGTGTGTGTGTGTGTGTGTGTTTGTGTCCGTAGTAGGGTTATTATCTGGACAGCTGGCATATGTTTACATGGATTCTGCTGACGGGGCTGGGCACGGCATCTCTGTCGCCCCCCCCCCCCCCCGCACTGTCTCTCGTCCTGTCGCTCCCAATAAGGACGTCCTGGAGACAGAGATGTAGAGGGAGGCTGTGTTTGTGTGTGTGTGTGTGTGTGTGTGTGTGTGTGTGAGTGCAAGTGTGTGTGTTTGGGGAGTGCAAGTGCGAAGAATAGCCCACCATTCAGGGGAGGGTTATAAGAAGAGAGAAAAAGGTAAGAGCTAGCAAAGAAAGGATTGAGGGGTAAGCGGGTAAGCAAGGCATAGAGAGATGGGGGAGAGGGGGGGATACGTCTGACATCGGCGAAGCGAGAGGATTAGGTGGCGGAGAGTGAGAGAGTGAGCGCAGGGGTGAGGCCCCCCCCCCCCCCCCGCTAATCGTACACCATCTGTCCTCGCCCTCCCAGAGGGACGCCCATCAGGCCGCTGATCAAGACATTTACAGCACACGGTCCAATCAGTGGGAGCAGGGATCCTCCATCCTCCATCCTCCCCCCGCCCTCCCTCCTCCCCGATATAGGCCTATACATCCTCCCAGAGACTCGAGAGAGGCTAGGAGGCCTGGGAGTCCTGAGCTGAGCCTGGGATCGGATTATCACGCTCAGCGGAAAAAACCATGTCTCCACTGGGGAGGGCTAAACTGTAAACCCTGGGAGGGCCGGGCACCACACTGGTGGTGTCAGAAGTCCCCTGCCAATGAGACCCTGGTGACGCCACTAATAATAATAATAATTAAGCGTTATGTAACGAGAAGCCGTGGTATATCGTGGATATCGACACAGCTAGCGGGGTGATTAGGCACGCCACGAATATCTATCAATATTTCACAAAAGAGAGACAAGACAAACTTTTAATGAATGTATTTTAATGGACCTGTTGATGTTTTATTGTTAAGGTCTTTGCACACCAATGCGTGCGTTTTCACATGCGTATTTTTTAATCCGTCATCTGAAAAAAACGTTACGCACAGAAACAGTTGTTTATTGGTTGCTAAGCAACGGTAAGAATGTAACTTCGATATTGTGAAAGGTATGTGAAAAGATGTGTCAACATTCCATTTAGCCGTGCGTATATTGTGGATATCGGCACGGCTGGAACGCAAACTGACCGGATATCTCCGTATAATAATTGTTTACATGCAATCAAGTTGTCAGTCAATTGTTGGAATTTGGTATTTTTTTGCTCTCGGCACAGGGTAACAGCCATACTCGGCGTCACCTGGAGCAATTAGGGGTTAAATGCCTTGCTCAAGGACACATGCAGCTCCTTCCTGAGGCGGGGGATTAAACCTGAAACCTTCCGGTTCATTGCTAGCCTGCCTCTCTAACCTCTAGGCTACCGCCAGCCCCATCTCTAATCTGACGGAACCTCACCCATCGTCTTAAGTAAGCGCTATAGGCCATTGATGGCAGGCGTATTCAAAATGCATGAGATATGACTTGTGCTCCAGTAGATGAATCCAGCAGCTCTGTGGATAATGTGCCACACGCTCAGAACGTTCCCGTTGATTGAACTCAACAGGAAGTGTGTTCTCCAGCCACACGGAAATCTTCCACTATCAAAATCCTGGTAACAGATTTCACCCCCCCCTCCCCGAAGCCCATTAACTGTGTGCTGCGCCACTTGTAACCGTTCTCTGAACCAGATGATGCTGTGTGTGTGTGTACGTTCGACGCCTGTGTGATCCCGTGTAGCCGACGTGTTTCTAGAAGGCAGAGGCGGGCGAGGCTCCCCCGCTCCAATTGGAGACAGGCTGAATTATTCATCCAAGCGAGCCACCGCCCTCCCTCTCTCCCGTTGCAAGACACCAAGCCTCATTAGAGTCTCTGTCGCAGGCTGGCGATAGAGACGACGCTTACACCTTTTGAGAAACGTAATAATAATAATAATACATTTGACTTATATAGCGCTTTTCTAGACACTCAAAGACGCTTTACAAAACGTGAAAAGATTGAGTAGTAATAATAAAAAGAAACAAAAAAGAAATAAAAGAAAGTATAGGGGCCTAATTAAGGTAGTGCTGGGGACACATGGGAAGGGGAGGAGGAGAGGGTTAACTGGTGAAGGCAAGCTTGAAGAGGTGGGTTTTGAGGGCCTGTTTAAATGTTGGGAGGGTGTTGGCCTGTCTGATGTGGTTGGGGAGGGCGTTCCAGAGGGACAGGGGCTGCGGCTGAAAAGGCCCTATCACCCCAGGTCCGGGGGTTGGTCCTGGTGGTCTTGAGGGTGGTTTGGTCGTCAAACCTGAGGCAACGGGAGGGGGTGTGGAGGGGGGACGAGGTCGGCAAGGTAGGAGGGGGCCAGATTGTTGATGGCTTTGTAAGTGGTGAGTAGGATTTTGACTTGTCCTCCATCTTGGCTCTGAGAGTTCCACTGGTGAATGTGACAGTTTGTCATTCGACATTCGAATTCGGAATGCAATGGTCATGGAAAATAATGGGTGGATGGAAAAAGGTGTATTCTCAAATATAGTTTCGCTGAAGTCGATCTCTGGCTCCGTGCCAGGCCTTGACCATCCCTCCCTGGCAACCCTCCCTGTCTACACTCCATCTTCTGCACAACAACCACCCCCCTCCCCCCAAAAAAGAAAAGAGAGAAATCAACGGGCTTTCATTTTTGCAATCAAGGACAGCGATCCTTGGCGAAGCTCCTTTGGCCTTCAAAAATTTGGGCAGACAGGCTACATATCAAAGAGATAGACTGTGTGTGAATATTTGTTTAAAAGTAGGCCTAACTGGGCATTGATTTTATTCTAAAATGCCATTTTTGTCTGTCTGTTTTTTTTTGTGCTGACTTTGGCACTTTCGTGAGGATTCTGTTCCACCAACCCTATTGGCCGGTCCACAGATGGATTGATTGTGAGAAACTGAGTAGCGTGACGGCCCCATCCTGTTGATTATACTTCCACGCTCCCGTTCTTGGACCACGCGGATCGATCGCGTCCCTGATCGATAAGCAAGCGGTGTCATTTCCACCCCAGTCTTGAAATTATGTTAATACGGCCATAACTACTGCCTTGGCGGCGGGTATTGACCAGTGTGTCGGAATGTGAGGAGAGTGCAGCGGTGGCATGTTCCGGATGGATTCGCCTGCTATGATTCTGGAATCATCCGCTGACAACCATCCGTTTCAACAACTCATATCTGGGGGAGTTCTGCAGAAGCTGCACTGCCCCAAATAGAAATAACTCACCAAATCTGGAAGTTTATTTTTTTTTACAAAATGGCTTAATATCTGCTAGAAGAAAAGAGGCCTCTACGATCGAAGAAAAGCATTATATACAGGGGTGCACATAACTGGTGCGCCAGTGCGCATGCGTCGCCAAAATGCATGTTGCGCGGAGGATCAGCGGCATGAACGCGCTCTTGCGCACCAACAGCTGGAAGCGCTGGGAGAGGAATTGACTTCCTCAAAACTCCTACTGCTAACTGCTGACTGCCCGTTAATACCAATACCATATCCTTTCATGACCACAATGTACCCACCGACGACGACCACGGCGACTCCCCTCACGAAAACATTCGGAAAGTATCGTAACTTGTACTTTCATTCCGCGTATCGCGCATCGCATGGTTATCACGCCGACACGTGAAAATTCAGTCCCGAACGACTCGTCGCTAAAAGGAAAAACAACACCAAGGCACTTCACGTTTCTTTTCTCTGAAGCTTTCAAACGTTCAGACGTTTGTTTTACAGCTTCATTATCGCACCTCGACCCCTGACCCAGGGAATATGGTTGGGAATTATATTAGAAGAAAAAAAAAAAAGACTTTGTTGCACAATCAAAATAATGAGCTATTTAAAGTGATAGCCTACAACATCCTCTACCATGGTTGAAATTGAGGACAGTATTAACAACAGTCAAGAGAGCAGTGATGATGATGATTAAGCTTGTAGCATAAGTAAATGCTTAGGCTGTAACTTTTTGTTGAAAGTTGATTTCAGTGTTTACAGAACAGAGCAGTGCTTAAAGAGATATCAGTTGATTTCATTGTATTTAAAGAACAGACATTCAGTTAGTGCTTAAAGAGATGTCAGTTGATTTCATTGTGTTTAAAGGAGTCTGACAGACTTTCATGCTTAAAGAGCAGTCATTTGATTTTTCATTTGTTTCTTTTGTTTTGCACACAATCATTTGTTCGTTCATCTTATTTTTGAATAAATGTCGTTTTGCTAATATAAGTTATCCATGTATCCCTTTTTTATCCATCCTGTGGGACGGGTCGTGACTCGTGAGCTCGGGGAGCACCAAGCAGCATCCCTAGGTGCTCCTCTGAGCACTGGCCCCAAAAAGTTATGTGCACCCCTGATTATATATATATATATATATATATTTTAAGATTGCTGTTGTAGAACAGTTTATTATAGTGACCGATTCAGAAAGAGAGAGGGAGAGGGGGAGAGAGTGAGAGGGAAAGAGAGAGAGTGAGAGAGAGAGAGAGAGAGAGTGAGAGGGAAAGAGAGGGGGGAGAGAGAGAGAGAGAGAGAGGAAGAGAGAGAGAGAGAAAGAGAGAGAGAGAGCGAACCACAGAGCGGGCATCAATGTTTCATTACCTCATGTTGTATTGTTTCTGCTTCCCTTCCCTGGAAGTGTGGTCATGCAAATACAGGGGTGTAGGGGTGTGGTCATGTACATACAGGGGTGTAGGGGTGTGGTCATGTACATACAGGGGTGTAGGGGTGTGGTCATGCAAATACAGAGGTGTAGGGGTGTGGTCATGTATACAGAGGTGTAGGGGTGTGGTCATGTATATAATACAGGGGTGTAGGGGTGTGGTCATGTACATACAGGGGTGTAGGGGTGTGGTCATGTATACAGAGGTGTAGGGGTGTGGTCATGTACATACAGGGGTGTAGGGGTGTGGTCATGTATACAGAGGTGTAGGGGTGTGGTCATGTATACAGAGGTGTAGGGGTGTGGTCATGTACATACAGGGGTGTAGGGGTGTGGTCATGTATACAGAGGTGTAGGGGTGTGGTCATGTACATACAGGGGTGTAGGGGTGTGGTCGTGTACATACAGGGCTGTAGGGGTGTGGTCATGTACATAATACAGTGGTGTAGGGGTGTGGTCATGTACATACAGGGGTGTAGGGGTGTGGTCATGTATACAGAGGTGTAGGGGTGTGGTCATGTATATAATACAGAGGTGTAGGGGTGTGGTCATGTATATAATACAGGGGTGTAGGGGTGTGGTCATGTATATAATACAGGGGTGTAGGGGTGTGGTCATGTACATACAGGGGTGTAGGGGTGTGGTCATGTATATAATACAGAGGTGTAGGGGTGTGGTCATGTATATAATACAGGGGTGTAGGGGTGTGGTCATGTATATAATACAGGGGTGTAGGGGTGTGGTCATGTACATACAGAGGTGTAGGGGTGTGGTCATGTACATACAGGGGTGTAGGGCAGTGGCGGCTGGTGCTAAACATTTTGGGTGGGGCACAGGTTATGGGGGCATGCTCCACGGGGAAGAATATCAACTTTAAAATCTGGATTTACAGTCGATTTTAGCATGAGAATAACAGTGTTTCCCCTAGGTTTGCTGCCTTGGGGGGGTGGCATGGACCGTGGCATGGACCCCCCCCCCCCGAGGGGGTAAGACCCTGCGACATACCAGCGTCATGTCCAGGGGGTGTACTAACTTGTACATTAAGCCGCCTCACGCTACGGAAACAGGAGATAGGCTCCTTCCCTATGGGCCATTAGGCTCCAGAACCATCGGTTCTCAAGGCTACTTACTTATGTGGTCTTGACTACCTGTCCACTTTCTCACCTGGTTCTTGCTCTCTCTCTCTCTGGTGTGCCGACACCATCCTGCTCTCTCTCCTTCTCTCCCTCCCTATCCTCCTCTCTCCCTTTTGCTGTCAACCAAAAGGCAAACATAACAACCAGAGTATTTATAATCTAATAAGAGGTATAAATTGATCCATATCAATTGTTATTCATATATACATACATATCATATATTCGTCATAGTCAGGGACTCCAATTAAATGTCACGTAGCCTATAGGCATCTCCATCAATCCAGGATTCATTACATTGTCTACTGTCACATTGCCCATATAGTGGGCTGTTCAGGTATTGATGTTAGCCATTGATGTAGTCAGGATTATAGAGTTGGTTTAATTACCTGGATGTAGTGTGCCATGGCCTCTCTGTGGTCCGTGAAGGAGGCAGTGTTGTTAGCAAATGTGACAATCAGCTTGCGTGGAAATAACAGCCCATACCTCACGTTAGCCTCCCGCAGATGTCCCAGCACCTCGTTGAATAACGCTCTTCGTATTGCATTATGCATTATTATCCGACTGTGATTGAGAAAGTTTTTGTTCGATATCAGTTAGACGGCGTTCCGTCTCGTTAGCGGCTGTTTCCAGGTCCTTTACCTTGGTCGTATTGGAAATCATATCCTTGCGTAGTGAATCCAGACATTCTTTAATTGGTTTAAGTTTCA